>NC_136956.1:4625863-4858363 GCF_032717465.1 Coenobita brevimanus
CAGATTTGAGGGAGTTGTCCCTACAGAATTAGCTCTCCATGGACAGACTGTCAACCAACAGTTTTACATCACAGTGCTGAAGCATCTACAGGAATGCATCAGGTACAAAGGTCCAGAGCAGTGGCGCACCCAGAAATTGTACTTGGAACAAGACAACGCCCCGTCGTACACCACATAGCCTGATTAGCAATTTTTGACCAAAAACAACATTATTCTTACTTCGCACCCCCCGTACTCGTCAGATCTCGCTCTCTGTGATTTTTCTTGTTCCCAAAGATTGTGTTAGAACTGAAAGACAGTGGATTTGACAACTTAGAGGAAATCCAGGAAAAAAATTGCAGGAGTCACACGACAATGTGACAAAAGACGACTACATGAAGTGTTTCTAGGGATGGGAAATGTGCTGGGACAAGTTTATAGCGTTTCAAGGGAATTAAAATTGATTTGCTCTAAGTTTTGTAATAAAGTTTTTTGTAAACAATTCCGGAAATTTTTGGCCCTACTCTCGTATATATATATATATATATATATATATATATATATATATATATATATATATATATATATTTAAAAAAATAAAAAATAATTTGGTTTTACACCAGGTATCCCCGAAGGGCTAAGGCGTTGCCCCGGGGTAGAGGACTTTGGACTGGAGCGTGTAGCATTTTATGACCGGATGCCCTTCCTGATGTCTACCAATGTACCTTGGGTGGATTCGATCTTCCGACCCTTCGGTCAGAGCGTAGCGCTCTAACTCACTGAGCCACGGCTGCCACAAAATCTGAGATAGGTTCGATCTTTGAACCAACTGCTTACTATTCGCGAACGGTACCAATAAGCTACCTTGACTTTATATATATATATATATATATATATATATCCAGAGAGAGAGTAAACTCTCAATTATCCATTGTGACTTAGCCAAGCCGTACGCCAGTTAAGGCACAATGCCGGCATTGCATAGTACCTCCCCCTCCATTGGTTCAACATTAAGCTTCGAGCAGGGTATTGTTTCCGACCCTTCTGGACCCTCTATCATAAAAACTTTCCTACAGTATTACCCATGAGTGAAAGAGTAAAATCAAGCATTAAATACATTACATACAGTATACTCACGAGCACCAATTTCAGCTCAGGGAAGAGAGGAAGGGATGGACGAAACCCACCTCCACCCCAGCTCCCAACCCTCGCCCATACCCCTACCCCCCCTTGACATTATTAACTGGCAGTCACATCTCAGTCTAACTTCATACTTAAAAATCTTGGTCACTCTATTATTACATAAGCATAAAACAGAAGGACATGTAAAATTATATAACTACTCTATCAACGGACTGCAGCAAGAAGATTAATGCATTATAACGTTGAGGCTAAAACAGTATCATAAACAAAGCCATCCCTGGCCTCTTGCATTGGGTTTGCTGTTTATTTTGTTCACACACACACACACACACACACACACACACACACACACACACACACACACACACACACACACACACACACACTACATACATACATACATACATACATTCATACATGCAAACAAACATACACAAAACACATACATACACATACACAAACATGCACACACATACACATCACAAACATACAACCACATGCATACATACATACACGCACATACAAATACACAAACACATACACACATACAAATACATACACATACATACATACATATACACGCATTCAAATACATACACATATACAGAGAGAGAGAGTACATGTGCACGGGTGAGTGGGTGCGCGCTTCTTCGCGTGTGCATATAATGTGTGCTTGACCTTGTTTGTGAGCATGTGAGCGTGCGTGTGTGTAAGTGTGTGTGTTTTCTTACCTAACTGTTCTTACCTAATTGTATCTTTATAGGAATGAGTCTAGCTCGTACTGTCCCGTGTCTTAAACCATATTTATCCTACATATCCGTAAATTTATGAATTGTTTTGGCACACACTATTTCATTCGGAAATGCATTCCACTGATCAGTTGCCCTATTTGGGAAACTAAATTTCCTTACTTCTTTATTGCCTCTCTTTTTATGCAGTCTTTTGCAGTGTCCTCTTGCTGATGTATCCCCATTGGTTATATAATCATTTATATCTATTTTCTCCTTCCCTGATATGCATTTAAATATCATAATCATGTCTCCTTTTTTCCTTCTCTCCTGTAGTGTAGGCAGAGTCAGTTTTTCTAGTCTTTCTTCGTAGCTTAGATCCCTTAAGCTTGGTACCCATCTTGTGGCCTCCCTTTGAACTTTTTCAATCTTATCTATTTGCTTTTTTGAGATGAGGACTCCGGACTACTGATGCATACTACAGGGTTGGTCTAATGAATGATGTTATTATCTTTCTTAGCATGTCTTCATTTATGTATGTGAATGCTATTCTCGTATTTGCAAGCAGGTATACATGTTCCGTACCTTCTCACTGATGTGGTGAGCCGGAGATAGTCTATTATTAATAATCAGACCTAGGTCTTTCTCTCTTTCTGATGTACAGTATGTAGGGTTTTATTTCCTAACTTATAATCCCAATCAGGTCTTTTTCCACTTTTACCAAACTTGATTACATGACACTTGTCCACATTGAATTCCATTTGCCATGTATTACTCCATTCATGAAGTTTATATAATTCTTCTTGTAGCTCTTTACAGGAGTCTGCAATAGTAATTGACCTTTGTATTTTTGCATCATCGGCAAACACATTTAGATAGCTTTCATTCCCAGTGTTGCTGTCTATATCATTTATATACACTAAAAACATGACTGGTGCCAGCACTGAGCCCTGTGGAACTCTGCTAGTCACTTCTCTCCATGATGAGTAATTTCCCCTTAGTACTGTTCTCATTTCTCTTTTTTTGAGAAAATCTTGCATCCAACAATACAGTTTGCCTCGAATTCCTCCTTGATGGTACAGTTTCCATAAAAGTCTTTGGTGCAGTACTCTGTCAAATGCTTTCTTAAAATCTAAATAGATACTGTCCACCCATCCTTCTCTTTCCTGTAATGTGTCTGTTACTCTGTCATAGTAGCTCAACAGATTAGTAACACAAGATTTTTCTTTTCTGAAACCAAACTGTCTTTCTGTTATCATATTGTGTTCTTGTAGATGATTTACCCAAGCTTTTCTTATCAGCTTTTCTAATACCTTGCTTAAGTGATACTGGTCGGTAGATGAGTGGATTTTGTCTATTTCCTTTCTTGAATAAGGGAACAATGTTTGCTTTCTTCCAAATATCAGGTAGTTTCCCTTGTCCCAAGGATTCCTTGAAAATTAAGAATAATAGTTTACTTAACTCCTTTGCACATTCATGTAGCACCCAGCATGAAATTTCATCAGGACCATTTGCTTTTCCTTTGTCTAATTTACTTAGCTCCTCCTGTATTTTTTTTTTCTGATATTTGTATATCTGATAATATGTGTGGACATGCATGTTCCATATCATCCCTCTCAAAATTGTTTTCTTCTGTAAAAACTGACTGGAAATTCTTGTTTAGTTCTTCACAAATATCTTTCTCTTGTGTATAGGTGATCCCCTCATCCGTAATGGATTGTATTCTATTTTTTACTTTGGTTTTGCTTCTGATGTAGCTGTAAAATAGCTTCGGTTAATCACTACTTTCATTTATGCTATCCTCCTCAAACTGTTTTGGGCTTCCCTCCTTATTCTTGTATAATCGTTTCTTGCCTGTTGGTAATTATTATATGCCATCTCACTATTGTGTCTTCTGTATCTATTCCACAACAAATCTCTTTTTTCTTTTGATTTTTTACATTCTGTATTGAACCATTTCTTTATTTTCCTTTTTGCTTCTTTGTGCTGTGGAATGTACTTCTGGACTCCTATTTCATAAAGTTCACAGAATTTTTTATATATAGCATTGAAATCTTGTCCTCTAAGCTCCTTTTCCCAATCAGTTTCTAAGAAGTACTTCTTTAGGTCATAATAGTTTCCCTTTTTTATAATTTAGGCTCTTTTTGTAACTTTCATTGCTGTTAACTATGTCATATGCAATCCTGAAGTTGCAATTTAGTACTGCATGGTCGCTTTTGCCAAATGGAGGGTGGTACATTAAATTGTCAATATTGTTTTCTTGCCTAGTAAATATAAGATCTAGAACAGAGGGTACATCCAGTCCTCTTTTTCTGGTGCTTTCCCTTACATGTTGCATTAGGAAAAACTCCTGCATGAGATCCAGGAGCTTTTGGTCCCAACAGCTTTCTTGGCTTATTATATCTAGAATATTCCAATTTATATTTGTATTAAAATCTCCAGTTAGTATAATTCTTTCCGATTTCTCTTCCATTCTATGTAGTAATGCTCTTAAACTCTGAATTGTACTCTCTGCCAGATCCTCATATTCGCCTCCTTCCCATGTGTTTAATCTGGGTGGCATGTACAAACTGGCTACAATTACTTTCCCTTTGGATGTATTGATCTCTACTGCAATCAGTTCTACTTGTGAGGGAATATCTAGTTCTATTTTTTAAATTTTAGATTTCTCTTTGTTAATATAATACCTCCTCTTTTTTTAAGTTCCTATCTCTTCTCCATATATTGTATTCCTCTAAGTTTAGGATGTCATTTGATATCCTTGGTGTTAATTTGGTTTCAGTTAAGCATATTATATGTGGTTCATTTTCTCTGATATAACCATTCATCTCTAATAATTTAGATACGATTCCATCCACATTTGAGTACATCAACTTGATCATCTTATTTACATACTTGTCATGACTTGGTTTTACTACCATCCTCCTTTTTATTCCCTTCTGTTTATGTACCACTTTCGTACCTGCAATCCGATTACTTTGTAAAAAAAGTATTCTTCTCCTCCTCTGATCTTCCCTCGTTCTTTGTTTTTGCTTCCTTCCTCTTCTCTTTTAGTAAATCCAGCTCTTCTTGAGTTAGACATTTTTTTATCTATACATTTTTGAAATCCTCTTTTTCCATGAGTTTCTTTGCATTTTTTAGTATCTCCTCCACAGTGTTTACACTCTGGAAGGTTACCTTTAGGGGCCTTGACTTATTTCTCTCGTATTTCCCTAACCTTTTGTGTTCCTGTATATCTTTATTACAGATTTCCTCTGATCCCTCCTTCAATATGCTCATTACATTTGCCATCTCCTTTTTGTCTCTCGAGATCTCGTTTCTTATTTCTTCCTTTTCTATACCATTGATTACTATAGATTTGTTGATATCTGCTAAATCTCTGACCAGTTTAGGGTTGATCTGAATTATTCTTTTCACTTCCTTTTTAATGCTCTTTTCTTCCACCCTTGTTTCTCAGTCTTTCTTTACTTTCACCATTTCAGCATATGTGGTTTCCACATCATTTTTGTAGCTTTGCACCGCTTCATTCACCTGTGTTATCTTCTCCTCAATATCACTGCTCTGGCCTATCAGATTGCTTGCTTGCCTAATTGTCTCTATCATTTCTGAATTCTTCCATAATACTCTCTTGGTTGACTACTGTACCTGCCATTTCACTAATTTTCCTCCTAAGTGAACCCACCTCTACTGTCAGCTCATCTATTGTTCTGTCTTTCTTGTTGACTTCTTTCCCTAATTTTTCTATTTCTTCCTCCGGCCATTGCAACTTTTCTGAATTTCATCAGTTTCATTCTGAGAAGCCATCTCTAATCTGCTTACTCATTCCACCAGTTTATTGAAAGTCTCCATTTCAACCAGTTCTTGGTAGAAATAATCCTGCTTTCTACCTTTAGCCCTTTTCTTTTTCAAATTTGCTTTACTAAAGTAGGCAAGCATGCAGTACTAAGAGCACATATTCTATTTATAGTACATTCCGTGGCGCAAAGTCGCAGACTAAACAACTGATCAGCTGATCTTGCGCATTTTTGCGCTACTTTTTCTTTACTGTCTGAACAACAGTCTTACTTATAACTTTTTATATTAGGACATCATTTAGTCTAATGTAGTACAAACCTTGACTCATATTAAGATACTAATTTAGGTATAATCACTGTCCAGATTTGGCCAGGTGTGCAGTGGTGTTGACGTGCTTTCACTCTGCTTGGCGTCTGATGTGTGTGTGTGTGTGTGTGTGTGTGTGTGTGTGTGTGTGTTCTTGTTTGTTTGTTTGTTTCTTTGTGTGTGTGTGTGTGTTCTTGTTTGTTTGTTTGTTTCTTTGTGTGTGTGTGTGTGTGTGTTCTTGTTTGTTTGTTTCTTTGTGTGTGTGTGTGTGTGTGTGTGTGTGTGTGTGTGTGTGTGTGTGTGTGTGTGTGTGCGTGCGTGTGTGTGTGTGTGTGTGAGAGAAGAGGGGATGAGGTGGCAGTGATGGTAGTGGGACGGAGAAAGATGAGGCAAGGTGAGGTAAGTGACATCGGGAGGGCCCAGGCGTGGTGCGGGTAGAGAGAGGTGGTCGTGGGAAGAGCCAAGGACAAAGGCGGAGGAAGACGATGGGTGAGGTCATGAATGTAGGGGAATGGGTGAGGAATTTTTTATTACTATAGTCGTTCTATTTTAAGAAGGCTGTTTGGGTGGGGCTGCCTAAAACCTCACACCACTAGCTCTGTTGCCATATCACCGCTGCCACACTCTCGTAATTAAGCCTGCTCACCTCTCTCTCTCTCTCTCTCTCTCTCTCTCTCTCTCTCCTATTTTAAGTTAGTAACTGCTTATAAGTGAATTTTAAGTACTCTGTATAGATGTTATTAAAAAAAAAAACTATAGTATAGTATAAATCCGGTAAGACTTCTCAGCATTGCTTTTGCGACGTTGGCAAGTGGAGTGACACGGGAGATAGCCTTGTTTGTGCGGGTCATACTCGGTCAGTCTTCCGCCATGGAAGCTTGCCCATCAAAATTCAAAACAAGAGATAAAAAATAAAGAAAATAAAAACAGAAGTAGTTAATATGAATATAAATATGAGAGAGAGAGAGAGAGAGAGAGAGAGAGAGAGAGAGAGAGAGAGAGAGAGAGAGAGGAGAAACATGTGTGTGGCGGCGATGTGGCAAAAGAGCTAGCGGTGTGAGGTCTTAGGAGGCCCCACCCAAACCACCTTCATAAAATAGAAACCCTTTAACATTATTATTTGGTCATAGAATTTGCCAGATGATAAAACTCAGTATTCAGGACAATGGAATTAGAGCATGTTATTACCGCTGCCTCATGACATGTGGCTCTTCAAGTCTCGTCTGTACAAAATTTTTGCGTTATCCCCTTTTATTACATGATCTGTATCTAGTCTTTGTACCACATATTAGCATTATTTGTGTTGTATCGATTCCATTGCGTATTTGTTTTGTTTTGTTTTGTTTTTTTACTCTGGCTTCTAAAGCATTCCCTGTTTCATCTAAATGTAACTTATTACACACTGCACGTGGAATGGAGTAAACTCCTGCCTTGGTTGTGATGTTTACTCTTATCTTTTGCTTAACAAAATAACCTAATGTCTGAAATACAGAACTTACCTCAGATCCTGAATTTCTTAAAATACGTGCGGTGTCATTCCATTTAGTGCTATTAGGCAGGACTATTTGCGTCACATCACTGGGACTTTTGGTAGCTGCTCGTTCAAAGATAGTCCTGGCATATTTTCTGGCTATTCCTGTATGCTTGGAACACTAAAGCTTAGTCGATGCCTCACTTGTATATTGAAACTCTTTCTCTAAATGCTCCTCACTACAGATTCGCAGAGCTCTAAGATAAAAACTTGTCAAAACACTTCTATTAATCCTAAAACTGTGACTGAAATTATAATGTAGCTTCATTTTTTCTTGTTTCTTTTATGTATACTTTAAAGGCCAGTTTGGTGTCAGTCTTGATGAACAGAGTATCCAGGAAGGGTATGCAGTTGTCAGTCTCTTCCTCTAGGGAGTACTATATTGATGGGTCAGAGTCATTCATATTGCCCCATGGGTTGTGTACTGAGAATGGTCTTGGTGAAATGACAGGAATATCACATGTTGTCAGGTGACGGTGCAAAGAATGAACTGCTTGTAGGTGTCACATTTCAGTGACTCCATGCGGAGGTTGGCTAACACGGCATTCAGTGGTGACCCCATAGCCATTACAAAACTTTGTCTGTAGAGCATATCATTAAACCTGAAGTAATTTTTTATGCGCATTCCTCCAGTTCCAGTTACAACAGTGGCCACCGAGAAAGCAGTTTGCCTAATCCGTGAAATAATAAGTGAGGATGACTGTGACGTTCCCATTCCAACAAACAACTTTGTGAAAGTAGATTTCTAATTATTTCTAATGCCGGACGACTGAATTCAAAGGAGAGAATCTTTGGAAAATAAAAACTATGAATTTAACCCTTTCCCCGCAACGATAAGACGTAAAAACTTTAGTCCCCCTATGTTAAAACAACAGACTTATCGAATTTGTGGTCACGATTGTTGACATGATCGAATGTTTCATCAGGGAAAAAAAAGTTTAATTCTTTTCTCGACGTAGACATATGATAAACTGATTTTCATGTGAACAATATGGCCGGTCAATCGTTCTCTAAATTATAAGAAAATTGTACCAGGTCGTAAAAAACTGCATCTAATCAATTTGTAATTCTCTGTAGAGTTAATCTCGCTTCTAGGATTTGAAAATTCAGATATGTAATGGCACTGTCATCCTAAAATTTACGATTATTCAAGTAATATATCTTCACACACACACACACACACACACACACACACACACACACACACACAGACAGACAAGCGTGCGCACTCAACATACCTAACAAAATGGGCCTGTATTCAGAAAAAAATGAGAAAAGTTCATGTGAGTGTATTAAAGTGTGCGAGGACTCCAGGGAGAAACCATTACGCTCACGCCCCCTCATTACAACTTTATGACGCCCAGCCACTCATCACTCCCAGCATCATTACCAACTCCAACACTACAACCCCATCGCCATTGCCTGAACCACCACTACTACCACCAATACTCATTACAGTAACACTGTTGTTGACAGTGGTACATTATTAATTGTATCACCATTATTACTTCCATTTTCACGAGTGTCATCAGTATTAACACCATCGGTACCACCACTGTAGCAAGTGTCATCACCAGTCATTACTACAACCACTACTGCCACCACCAGTACCACCACCATTTCCACCATGACAAATACCAACATCATTACTACCATGACCCAACGCAAAACTACTGTTACCACCATTATTTAAATGCCTCCTGCCAACATTACCACCATTTGTCGAATCCACAAACCTTTTTTTTTAATCTAATTTTACTACTAGTTTGGAATGCAGTGCTCGCCTTCCCGTTCCTTTATTTCACAAACCCTAACATGGACAATGCTTCTCCCTGTTAATAGAAAATAACTGCATTAAGTCTGATATAACTGTCTGCTGTGCGAACTGTCATCAGTGTGAAATCTTTAATATTTATTAAACAAGATGTATCTATTTACAAACAAAATACAGTGGAAAAATCCCTGACAAAACGTTACGCACAGTACCTGCACTTTAAAACAATGGCCTAAGAAATAATCAGAACATGTGACTATTTCTGTGCCTTTTCAGTGTATCATTCTTATCAGCTAACTTCACTTAAACTAACACACCTATGTTAGCCTACGCTAAACTACTCTAATACAGCAAAACCCTACCCGATACGGCCTAGGCTTACCAGATCCAACCCATTGTATCCTACCAATTCTTTATCTAATTTCATTTACCTTGATGTAGCTCACCTCAGCTTAACTTAAAAGAAAGTTCGGATAAACTTATCATAACCCAGCCTATTTTCACCACAGTTTGTTGGTTCTAAAATTACAAAATCCAGTTTATGTCACCCCGGTGCGTCTCATGATTAATCCATCACGAATCTATCGGAGGTATGTAGGCTATTGCTGGTTCTATGTTTTCTCTGACCTTTCTTTCTTTTGACATGATTTGTCAGTGTTCATGCACCGAGTGTAACATTCACGTGGTATATTTTAGTCCGCTTACTTTGCTGGTGCCTGTAAGCACAATGCATTTTGTGAAATTGGAAGGAAGAGTAGAAACAGCTCTCAATATGTGTAGCAGATCGTTGCCCTGATTAACTATTCTCTAGGTGAATGGAGGAGGCGCCAGTGTCTCATATCCCATGCATGTTGTATAATCATAAAACTGTTTCGCCTTTGTCGCTCGACAGTCATAATTCATAGTATCATAATAAAGTGTTGAAGTGTCGCAGCAAGAAATACTCAGATTATTCCACCGCAGCATAACTACTGAGCAGTATTTGATGGGAATATATAATCTCAGCACATTCTTTCCCTTCAGCTGGATAAAATAGCCTGGCATTAGCTAAAGCGATGTTATTTATGTATGGCAATGATTGAATTATATTAGAACGTCAGAATATGGGAATGGCTAATGATATAGGTGTGGTGCGTGGTCCCTTTAAGCAGCTCATCTACTAGGATGAAACGCTAAGCATTGTCTCGAAATGTGCATCATATACTGCGGTTGCTTCGTGAGGGCCTGGGCAGGTATTTATCACAATCCTTATGATTTTTCACAACCAAGCACTCACATCTCCCAAATCGCTAACAGCTGTGAAAACTCCCTAGTAGTTATTTACCAACGCTAACAGAGAATCTCACAGTTGTGAATATGAATACTGCTTGGACTTGCTTGCGAGTGTGAAAACGTGCTACGCTCAACGAAAGTGCGCGCGACAAGTAGGTTGTCAAAAAATCTTGTCTGACGGCTGTTTTGTAGAAATAATGGACTGTAAATTCAACAAAGAGTATTGATAAGCAAATCTTGACTTACATGTCGATTTTCCGAGACTTATCGATATTTATGTTCCTATATACACTTATTATTGGCAGCAACAAACTGTTTCCGTCTGAAACCTTCACATCTGTGTACTCAATCAAAATAAACAGCAATTATCACCACAGAGGCACACATCAGTTCACAGTGAGACGGATATGGAACATTCTTCTCAGCCTCATCCACTTGCTCCTTTAACTCAGCAAGTAAAACAACCTTCAAGAGGAGGGCGAATTTGAGTAAAAATGAAGTTATTCACCTTCTACAACTTGTTACAGTGGACAAGCTAATAACTGAAGGAAAACGATCGGTAAAAGTATATTAGAATTCTTTTTCCATGCATTGGCCATTATACCAGAGTCAGCAACAGAAGGAGCAATTTTACTGTCCAGTTAGTGCTGAAATACCATCTCATGTCCCATCACTGAAGGTTGTAGGCCTGGCACAAGTAAGTCCAGCAGTTATGTGGTTAGGGTTGGTTTATCATGACATATTTTTCCCGGTGGCTAAGTATCTTAGAGTTAATGCCACTTTCGTCTCTGCAGTCACAGCCTGACTCCCTTCACTGAGGTTGCATATCACATCCCGACCCAAATTAGTCACATACATAAGGCCAGCACGATCCAGTCGGCACCTCTGCTTGAACTCACTATCGCTGTTCACACCAAAAATGTCACTGCGAGGGCGAAAATTCCCTGGACGACGGATTCGTTGTCGTTGTTGTCCATCTGCCATACTGCCTCTCTAGCGCTTGTGGAAACTCCCAAGTCCTTGTGACACCTACCCGCTACTCACAACTGGGACCCCGTTTTATGAGAATTAACAACGCTTTTGAGACTTGATAAATAGCTCTTAGGAGTTTTCACAAATTTATGAACATTCACACGACATATGGAGGGTCATAAGGAATTAGCATTGATAAATACCGGCCCAGGTCCATTTGCGGCACCTCACCTCTCTGTGGTTCCTCTTTCATATCTAACACACTTTATTTTCATATTGATAGTAATTCTAGGAGTATCAGTAGTAAACTATGTCGCTGAAATACATCTATCGGTTTCAGGAGTACATTGCGACACAGTTTACTTCACCAGACTTGATTAATACGACGATATGCACTAGACACCAATGTAATGGCTTGGAAGTGCGTCATTAGAATCAGGCATACCAACCATTCCGAGATGACCAGCTGTGTTACACTCATCTTCACATTCATCATGGGCCGAGCTTCGAGAACAGTCTCTCATTCTCCACATGACCAAACATTCTCAGAGTATTTCTTTTAACACTTTTAATCACAACCGCAAAACACCAGTTCTCCTTTACTTCCTCATTAGTCGTTTTCCGTCTCCAGGTAACTCCACACGCTCCACTCAGCTCATTTCCAGTGCTTTCATTCTTAACTTGTGTCCTTACAACAGCGTTTTTTTTTTTTTTTTTTTTAAATACTTCCTTATTCCTTATCACTGTTTTCGATGAACGAGCAACCTCTGTACTCTGCTGTGCCTTTCAGGGATTTCATCCTCCAAACTTCCATTCTTACTCATCACACTACTTAATCATTTGGATGCCTTCATATTATTAACTTCCTCACCATCCAGCCTGACTGTGCATACTGTACTTCATTTCTTTCAAAGACTACGCCTTTACTCTAACATACGTTCAATTTTAGATTTCATTTCCTACATTACATACACTTCCAAACTCATTCACCAAGCCTTGCAGTTCACATTCATCTTGAATTAACAAGACAGTACCATAAGCAAACAACAGTACAGGAAGTTTCCACTCCCTACACTCTCTCATTAAAGATACGCCACCGCCCACTGCCGTACTCGCATCTCGTGTAACTCCATTCATATAGAAATTGAGCAACTACGGAAACATAACACACCTCTGCTTCAATCCAACACTCAGATCAAAGAGCTCAATTCACTATCCATATGTATTACTGCCATAATGCCCTCGTACATACTCATCACAACATTCATCAACTTCCCATCTACTCCATATCTTTTTAGTACCTTCCACATTCCCTGTGTCAGCTCTACCATATACTTTCATCAGATCCAAGAAGGCAACATTTACTTCTTTCTTTTCTCCAGATACCACATTAAGCATCAACGCAATGTATTCCCTTCCTAAAACCCTGTCATTCTTCTCCAACTAATTCCTCATTTATTACCGTAACTTTATCGAGAAGTTTTCTGCCCTATAATTTTCCTCTTACACTGACAAGGCAGATACCCCTGTCTCATGCCATACACGTTTCTTTCCTTTGCATAGGTGTCACGGGGTTTTTATAATATCACGGTAATTTTGATATAAATGCTTAAATATTATTCAAATTGATAATAATATTCAATAATATTGAAGAGCAGAGACAATGATTGTCTTGCTACATCAAGCAACGATTACTTTACGCTGATTTGCTAAGATTCTCTAAGAACGAGAATTTATAAACTTTCTCAACAGTACTCAGCAGAGACTAATTACTCACAATTGCTGAATTACTGTACTGTTAGCCTCTGGAGAAAGTTACATCACCCCTGACAATAAATAACTAATACTAATAATAATAACATCAGGTTCTTGCTGATGCATTAACTCCTGGCACAACGGATTTTAAGTTAATACAAGACTGGTCTAAGTACCAGTTTTGAATAGTAAAACGTTTATGCAAGCTAGGAGCTATATGGAAAATAAGCTTAATTTGGATTAAATGAAACAAGATTTTTCTTTACATTAAGCTCAAGAAAGGAACTGTTAAATTTATTAATTACAAAAAATAAATTTAACGTTACAATTCAAATCAATTAAATGAGACGCACTCGCTCACTCACGCAATAGCTAAATACTTACGCCTAGGGAAAAACACCTTAACTAAGCTCTTAAAACTACAAAATACACAAAAGAAATACCAGTCGATGAATGCTATGTATCACCACTAAGGTGGGAGGACTGGGATTACTGTACTAATGGAGCTTGGGGTGCTAGCTGACCTCTCCACTTCTGAGCACAGACCCTTTCTCCGTCACAGCAAACACAAGACTGAATTCAAATAATGTATAGGCAGGACGCACAAGCTACCAGAAGAAGGCGTGGCTAACGGTTGAGGGAAGTAGAGGCGAACGATAAAGAAACAATAGTATCGCTCAGTAGCGCACTTAGTGACGTGCATCAAATCGGTCACCCCTGAAAACGGTGACGAATGATTTGAAAAATATACCCCGAAATGGAGAGAGAAACGGTTAACTGAGCGATACACAGTGAGTTTTCCACTAATAGTTCGTGGCTTCTCACAAAAAGGAAATGTCGCGAATTGATTCGTGACATTACGCCCCATGAAAATTAAATCTTTCTTCCTTCAGAAGAAAGATTTCAATATACATACATATAAATCCTAACTCAGTCACACAAGATTCACACTGTGGTGTGTGTGCTATCCTGCTACAGGAGAAAGTCGCAGTCGTCAGTGAGCGAAAAAACCTCGTATTTACGTTAATAGAAGCAAGCTTGAGGGAAAAACTCCGTGACGACGGTGAAAATCCTGTACTCAGGTCAAACTGAGCGAAAAGTCGCTACATTTACACTGACAACTAATTGTTGTGTAGTGTGATGTATGTAATACACAGTGTAGGTGTGACAGTTGCAGTGTAACTGTACCTACGTGTAAAATGACACAGTAAATAATATATGGCGATGACGAAGGCAGAGGAGAAGAGGTGGCAGCGTGCGGCAGACGATCGGCTGGCCCGCACAGCAAAACTGCTACACCCATTGCTGAACCTGCAAAACCAATTGAGGTGGAGCATCAAAAGTGTCAATGGGACAAAATTCTTATTATGTTACAATTACTCTCTCTGGCTAGCAGTCAGTACATGCTATGAAAAGTACACTCGAGGTCGCCATTAATTATAGCACACGATTATGGTCGGCAAGTTGAGAATCCCTGTGCAAACTTGGGTCTTCCATAGCCTCAAACCGCACACGGGTCCTCAACCTGTGCCTTAACCTACAATACTTATATTAATATCAGAGAGCTGAGAATCCTTGCAAACTTGGGTCTTCCATAGCCTCAGGTCACCTCTGCAGAATTCTCACTTCCCCCTTAACCTACAGTACAATACTTATATTAGTACCGGGAAGCTGAGAATCCTTGTGCAAACTTGGGTCTTCCATAGCCTCAAGTCGCCACTGCGGAGTTCTCTCTCGAACTTCCCCCTTAACCTACAGTACTTCTATTAGTACCGGGAAGCTGAGAATCCTTATGCAAACTTGGGTCTTCCATAGCCTCAAGTCGCCACTGCGGAGTTCTCTCTCGAACTTCCCCCTTAACCTACAGTACTTATATTAATATTGGGAAGCTGAGAATCCTTGTGCAAACTTGGGTCTTCCATAGCCTCAAGTCGCCTCTGCAGAGTTCTCACTCCCCTCTTAACCTACAATACAATACTTATATTAGTACCGGGAAGCTGAGAATCCTTGTGCAAACTTGGGTCTTCCATAGCCTCAAGTCGCCTCTGCAGAGTTCTCACTTCCCCCTTAACCTACAATACAATACTTATATTAGTACCGGGAAGCTGAGAATCCTTGTGCAAACTTGGGTCTTCCATAGCCTCAAGTCGCCTCTGCGGAGTTCTCTCTCGAACTTCCCCCTTAACCTACAGTACTTATATTAGTATCGGGAAGCTGAGAATCCTTGTGCAAACTTGGGTCTTCCATAGCCTCAAGTCGCCTCTGCGGAGTTCTCTCTCGAACTTCCCCCTTAACCTACAGTACTTCTATTAGTACCGGGAAGCTGAGAATCCTTATGCAAACTTGGGTCTTCCATAGCCTCAAGTTGCCTCTCAACTTCCCCCTTAACTTACGGTACATAATATGTATGTACAGGCCCTGGACATAATGTGTCCTGTGGGGCCAATGGGCGAGACGTCAGGTCTGCACCCACTTCACCACTACCCTGTCTCTCAACTGGCTCAGAGATTACAGGTGTGGTTGTGAATGGCACAGGAAGGGCATGTCCCTGATTAGTGGTGATACTTTGGCACACACTGCAGGAACGGACAAAACTATCTATGCCTCGTCCCATCCCTGGCCAGAAAAAGTCAGCTCGGATACGGCCCTGGGTCTTCCTTTTGCCCATGTGACCTCCTGAGACTGAACAATGACCCCATTGTAACACTGCTAGGCGGTACTTGGCGGGAACGACAAACTGCAGTCGAACCTCGCCCTCGGGTGTTCGTGACTCACGGTAGAGCCGTCCTTGTTTACGAAGGAACTTGGCTTGACCTCCCAGTGAATACTTTATCACTCGACCCTTTTGTTTATTCCGCACGGCAGCAAGTGTCGGGTCAGAATGTTGTTCTTGTACAACAAGTTGACTGCACATCAGATCTTGCGGCGATTCAATGATCACTGGGGTGACACAGTCTGGAGCCTCAGTCATGGCTCGTGTTACCGCAGCAGCCGAAGTCTGAGTAGCGCCATTGGAGCAACTATCCTTGACTCCATTAATATTGCCTACTATTAAGTCAAATAGAGGCTCTAGCATGACAACTGCAAGTGTCGTACCAGTATAAAATGGAGATGCCACCTGGATACATGCCTCAGGGAACAATCTCACTGATCCATCAATAAGCTTTGCATGGATCTGTCGACCTGTATACTGCTCAAGCCGAACTAAACTCTGTTTGACAGAGCAACCTGAGGAACCATTGTCTCTCAGGACCTTCACAGGAATGTCTCCCACAAACCCTGGCTGTACCAGGAAGGTACTGTCACCTGTGGGAGGGCCTTTGGAGGAAGCAGCTAGCCACTCATGAGGCTGCTGAATTGATGTGGCAAACATTGTGCCTTGTGAATTATAAGATGGAACATTGGCCATCTGTGGAGGGGGGTTCACTGTCACTGTGGGACTAGTGAACTGTGGGGAAGTACCCACACTGGTAGGGACGTGACCACCAGGCTGCTGCTGAGGAATGAAGGCTGCATTCGCTTCCTGCCTCTTTTGAGCTGGTGGTGAAAAAGTTTGTCCCGACGGTCGGTTGCGTGGCTGATACTGCTGCTGCTTAGGGTACTTGTTGTACCGCTTCCACTCAGGTTTCTGAGTGTTTTGCCCCTGGTCCTTCCACTGCGGTTTTGGACCTTGGCCATTACTCTGAGAACGGCCTTGGTGCTGGGATTCAGTCTGAGACGGCTTCCCAGACTTATCAGGTTTTCTGTTCCAGGTGTTTTGCTTACGAGCTTGATACCCGTATGCAGTAAAGAATGCGTCAGCCTTCTCTGCCATTTGGCTGGCATCTTTCACCTGGCAGATCTTAAGCTGTGCTATGAGCTCAGCAGGCCACGACCTCTCTAGCTGTGTACGCAGCATAAGGTCAATTATCCCCTCACGCGTGGAAGGAGTTTCATCTTTCTCCATCCACTCATTTAAGTAAGCTGTGAGACGATCAAGGAACTGAACAGCTGTCTCCTTGTCTTGGAGACGAGCTCGCATGAACTGAACTTTGGCGTCGTCTACTGTGAGACCATACGCCTTAATGAGTGCAGCTTTCATCATCTCATATGTGAGATTGTCTCCACGAATTCTGTGGAGAATATCGAGGGCAGGGCCCTCAAATAGGCTAAGAAACTGAAGCCGCTTAGCTGCCTCATCCAGTTGATACATGTCTGCCATGTCCTCAAAACGAGCTATGTACGGCTCGATTCGCTCGCTTTCCTTGTATGAAGGAAGCTTGATGCGTGGGGTCGCCAGGACATGTGCAGGGAGAACGCTCGTGGAGCTTTGACCAACTGCACCAGATGTATCTGAAGCCAAGGAATCTCGCTTGAGCTTCAGCACTTCAAGTTCATGTTTTTCTCGTGCTTCTCGCTCGGCACGTTCGTGTTCTCGTTCTTTGTCTCGCTGTTCACGCTCGTATTCGCGCTGTTCTCGCTCGTATTCGCGCTGTTCTCGCTCGCATTCGCGCTGAATCTTACGCTCTTCACGGGCATCATTCTCGCGCTGCTGTTCCTGATTATGCCGTGAGAGTATATACTCTTTAATTTCGGTTGGGTCCGAAAGACCCATATCTTTGGCTTCCTGTAAAAATACAGTAGTAGCCATGGCGCTAATTTATTAAGCAAACCGAAATTGAGTACTGACTGCTTAGCGACGAATACTAATAAACAAAAGTAAAGAGTACAGACACAAGCTAGTGGTGACCAGTCTTATCTAGTTAACTGGCAAAGAATAAATCAAAAATGTAAATGACTGGGAAGACTCAATAATAAACAGAATGGTACGCAATGACTTCCCAGGAGGCGAATAAAATCGTCTGGCGTTACCAAGAATAAACTAGAGTTAAGTACTCTATGGATTGATAAAGCAAAATTCACTTGCTAAATTAAGGGTAAACACCAGTAAGCTTGTGCCTATAAACTTTAATGATAAATACCTAAATATGAATGAGTGAGCACTATCTCGTGAATAGCTTTAGAGCTAGGAGTTAATATCCTGGAATGAGGTCGCCAATTGTCACGGGGTTTTTATAATATCACGGTAATTTTAAAATAAATGGTTAAATATTATTTAATTTGATAATAATATTCAATAATATTGAAGAGCAAAGACAATGATTGTCTTGCTACATCAAGCAACGATTACTTTACGCTGACTTGCTAAGATTCTCAAGAACGAGAATTTATAAACTTTCTCAACAGTACACAGCAGAGACTAATTACTCACAATTGCTGAATTACTGTACTGTTAGCCTCTGGAGAAAGTTACATCACCCCTGACAATAAATAACTAATACTAATAATAATAACATCAGGTTCTTGCTGATGCATTAACTCCTGGCACAACGGATTTTAAGTTAATACAACAAGACTGGTCTAAGTACCAGTTATGAATAGTAAAACGTTTATGCAAGCTAGGAGTTATGTGGGAAATAAGCTTAATTCGGAGAAATGAAACACGAGTTTACTTTACATGAAGCTCAAGGAAAAGAACTGTTAAATTTATTAATTACAAAAAAATAAATTTAACGTTACATTTCAAATCAAATCAATGAGACGCACTCACTCACTCTCACAAAAGCTAAATACTTACGCCTAGGGAAAAACACCTTAACTAAGCTCTTAAAACTACAAAATACACAAAAGAAATACCAGTCGATGAATACTATGTATCACCACTAAGGTGGGAGTACCGGGATTAACTGTACTAATGGAGCTTAAAAGCTAGCTGACCTCTCCACTTCTGAGCACAGACCCTTTCTCCGTCACAGCAAACACAAGACTGAATTCAAATACATTGTATGGGCAGGACGCAAGGCGTGGCTAACGGTTGAGGGAAGTAGAGGCGAACGATAAAGAAACAATAGTATCGCTCAGTAGCGCACTTAGTGACGTGCATCAAATCGGTCACCCCTGAAAACGGTGACGAATGATTTGAAAAATATACCCCGAAATGGAGAGAGAAACGGTTAACTGAGCGATACACAGTGAGTTTTCCACTAATAGTTCGTGGCTTCTCACAAAAAGGAAATGTCGCGAATTGATTCGTGACAATAGGGAAACATTTAGATCTGACATCCAGTCTTCAAAGACTCTACCTTCCTCCCAGGCCAATCTGCACATCTTCCATATCCATTCTATCACTAATTTCCCCCCATATTTCATTATTTCAACATTTAACCAAATATTTCATCAATACCAGGGCTGTCCCTGAATTGACATCCTTCATTGCTTAAAAATCTTCCGTTCTACTGATCTCTTCCTTCATAGTCACTTTACTTCTCCAAGCCGTTCTCCAATCGCCCACTCGTATACTTGCGCTACTTTCGTCTTCAGTATTCAGCAGATTTTTTAAGTGTACTTTCCATCTGCTAACCTTTTCTTCTTTCTCTACTAACACTCTGCCATTTCTATCTTTCACTCCTCTATTGCCTCCCTTATCACTCTGTCTTGCCTGCTTGACTTCCCTCCAAAACTGTTTCATATATTCCCTCCACTTTACACTCAGATTCTTTCCCAAATCCTCCTTCTTCTTTTTCGTGCTTTCTTTTAATAGTATTCACCTATCTCATATTTTCTACATATAACTCTCCTTTCCACTGCTCCTCAACATCCATTCCTGCCATTATGTGCTTTCTTTCCTGCCACCTCCCTTGTACCCCTATCCCTCTCCTTTTAATCCCACATACTACCCTGCATGCTGCACAGACTTCTTCTGTGAATATTTTACACATGTCTTCCACCTCCTCTGTCTTGTAAAGATCATAATTACCCAGTCGCTCCTCTATTTCTCTCCTATACTTCTCCATTTTTTCCATTCTCTCGTAGCCTTTTTATTCTCCTTACAGTTGCTTCCTTATGTGTTCTCTTCTGTTCACCCTACGCTTTTGCACCTCTGACTTGGACACTACTTTGTATTAATCAGCTAGTCCACTTTTCCCACCTTTATGTACTCTGGTGTTCAACACAATCTTTTCATTCGTTCACACACACACACACACACACACACACACACACACACACACACACACACACACACACACACACAATAGTTAAATTATTTATAGTTTTCCTAGCTTTTCCCCCCCAAACTTTCCTTCTTCTCAAGGTTGGAAATGGAAGCTTTCACGCGGTGACACAGATATAGCTTGGCGAGTCCTCTGCCCTGTTATAAGAACATTTTTCAACGCTCCTCTTTGTCCTCCAGAAGAAGGAAGATGGACTACAGGAGAGTGGTAACTTTACGGTGGCTTTCAACCCACCAGGTATCGTTCAGATGAACCTGAGGCAACAGTAACAACAAAACTAACCATCCCTCATCTTATCTCTATTCCCTTGTTTTCTCCCTTCATTCCCTTCTGACAGACCTTTCTACTCTTCATCCTCGCTTCATTTCCAGCTTCCCTTCTCCCTTACCTCCGACCCTCCCTCCTACCGTACTTTCCCCTCCCTTACCTCCCACCACACTTATTCCCTTCCAACCCATCCTCTGCCTCTCCCCCTTCCCCGTTTCATTACTCCCTTTCCTCCCACCATCTCTTCTCCCTTTCCTCGTAGCCCCCTTCCTGCCTTCCCTCCTACTCTTCCCTTTCCTTTCTTCCCTCCTACTCTTCCCTTTCCTTTCTTCCCCAACCGTTCTTCCTCCATTCTTTCCCACTCTCTTCTCTCATTTCTCTTTCATCCTCGCTCCTATTTTCTCTATCGCACTCTGTCTTCCCTCCCTTCTCTCCTACTTTCTGTCCTCCAGTGTCCAAGTCTTACTCCTCCCTTCTCTCCCACCCTCACTCCTCCCACCTTCCACACGCCCTCCTTCCATTGTCTCGCTGGACTCTTATCTCTCCTCGTAACTCCTCCATTTCCTACCACCCAACCCATTCCCGTTCGCTTCGTTGTCTTCACTTCCTTTCATTTACCACTTACTTTACACATTTTTGTTAAAATGAGAGAGAGAGAGAGAGAGAGAGAGAGAGAGAGAGAGAGAGAGAGAGAGTGCTTGTTGGGTGCGAGAAGATAAAAATTGTAATGCATAGAACGATTGTGAGAAAGATCGTTCGTGTCGTTCGTGTTCTTAAGTTAGTAAGTTTCTAAAAGTATCTACTGAAAAACTATGTGAGACCTGTCCAAATAGACACCTAACTTTTTAAATTGCTCACCGACCAGCAGGAGTAATGTGATAGCGAGAGGAACGCTGTGTAGCGGAGACTTCGAACTTTAGTTTAACATTACCCGGGTCACGCAACGCCAGTTAATTATCGAGGTGCACGTGCTTGAGTGAATGTGTGTTTAATGCACTTATGCAAGAGAAACGACCCAAAAAATTTTAGCTAAAGCTCTTAAAGTCGAAGCTACCGAATCACTCAGTCACTCTAAAATTGCTAGAAACTACGCAAAAGCAGCACCAAGTCTCGCCAAATCAAACTATCTTCACACCCAAGCATCCAAACTATTATACAATCCTAATAATGAAAGAAAAGCATTCAGGAGCCAAATGCTAATCGCCGGCCAGAATATGCTGTCGGCCAAGGTCAAGATTTAGGCCATATTGTGATGCTTTGGTTTCATGTTGACAGCTCAAGCCGATCATGAGATATGATGGTGGTAATGGCTGGCGATAAAAACTATTTGACTTTTGGCAGCCATTTTTGTGATCTTGACCTTGAGCCCGGGTGCCCATTTTCGAACTCGTCCAAGACTTTGGCTATATCTTGATATCCTGAAGGTTTCATGTTGACAGCTCAAGCCGTTCATGAGATATAATGGTGCTGAAGGCGGACGATAAAGTCTAGCCGACCTTTGGCAGCCATTTTGGTGACCTCGATCTTGACCCCGAGTGCCCATTTTCGAACTCGTCCAAGATTTTGGTCATATCTGGATACCCTGAAGGTTTCATGTTGATAGCTCAAGCCATTCATGAGATATAATGGGTACACACACACACACACACACACACACACACACACACACACACACACACACACACACACACACACACACACATAAAATGGAAGAGAAATCGGAAAGAATTATACTAACTGGGGATTTCAATACAAATATAAATTGGAATACTCAAGATATAATTAGCCAAGAAAGCTGTTGGGACCAAAAGCTCCTGGATCTAGTACAAGAGTTTTTCCTAACGCAACATGTGAGGGAAACCACCAGAAAAAGAGGACTTGATGTACCTTCAGTGCTAGATCTAATATTTACTAGGCAAGAAAATGATATTGACAGTTTAATATATCACCCTCCACTCGGCAAAAGCGATCATGCAGTACTAAATTATAACTTCAGGATAGCATATGACATAGTAAACAACAATGACAGTTACAAAAAGAGCCTAAACTATAAAAAGGGAAATTATCAAGACCTAAAGAAGTATTTCTTAGAAGTTGATTGGGAAAATGAGCTTAGAGGACAAGATTTAAATGCTGTATATAAAAATTTCTGTGAATTTTATGAAATAGGAGTCCAGAAATACATCCCACAGCACAAAGAAGCAGATAAGAAAATACAGAAATGGTTCAATACAGAATGTAAAAAATCAAAAGAAAGAAGAGATTTGTTGTGGAATAGATACAGAAGACACAATAGTGAAAGGGCGTATAATAATTACAAACAGGCAAGAAACGACTATACAAGAATAAGGAGGGAGGCCCAAAAACAGTTTGAGGAGGATATAATAAATAAAAGTAGTGATCAACCAAAGCTGTTTTACAGCTATATCAGAAGCAAAACCAAAGTAAAAGATATAATACAATCCATTACGGATGAGGGAATCACTTATACACAAGAGAAAGATATTTGTGAAGCACTAAATAAGAATTTCCAATTAGATTTTACAGAAGAAAAAAATTTTGAGAGGGACTATGTGGAACACGCATGTCCACACATACTACCAGATATACAAATAGCAGAAAAAGTAATACAGGAGGAGTTAAGTAGATTAGACAGAGGAAAGGCAAGTGGTCCTGATGAAATTTCATGTTGGGTATTACGAGAATGTGCAAAGGAGTTAAGTAAACCATTATTTTTAATTTTCAAGAAATCCTTGAGTCAAGGTAAACTACCTGATATTTGGAAAAAAGCAAATATTGTCCCCTTATTCAAGAAAGGAAATAGACAAAATCCACTCAGCTACCGACCAGTATCACTGACCAGTGTTGTAAGCAAGGTATTAGAAAAGCTTATAAGAAAAGCTTGGGTAAATCATCTAGAAGAACACAGTATGATAACAGAAAGACAGTTTGGTTTCAGAAAAGGAAAATCATGTGTTACTAATCTGTTGAGCTACTATGACAGAGTAACAAACACAATACAGGAAAAGGAAGGATGGGTGGACAGTATCTATTTAGATTTCAAGAAAGCTTTTGACACAGTACCACACCAAAGACTTTTATGGAAACTGTACCATCAAGGAGGAATTCGAGGCAAACTGTTTTGTTGGATGCAAGACTTTCTCATAAAAAGAGAAATGAGGACAGTACTAAGAGGAAACTACTCATCATGGAAAGAAGTGACTAGTGGAGTACCACAGGGTTCAGTGCTGGCACCAATCATGTTTTTTTATAAACAGTAACACTGGAAATGAGAGCTATCTGAATACGTTTGCAGATGATGCAAAAATACAAAGGAGAATTACTAACACAGACTCTTGTAGGGAGCTACAAGAAGAATTAAATAAACTTCATGAATGGAGTAGTACATGGCAAATGGAATTCAATGAGGACAAGTGTCATGTAATCAAGTTTGGTAAAAGTGGAAAAAGACCTGATTGGGATTATAAGTTAGGAAATAAAACCCTATACACATCAGAAAGAAAGACCTAGGTGTGATTATCAATAACAGACTATCTCCGGCCGACCACATCAGCGAGAAGGTACGGAACATGTATACACTGCTTGCAAATATGAGAATAGCATTCACATACATAAATGAAGACATGCTAAGAAGGATAATAACATCATTCATTAGACCAACCCTGGAATATGCATCAGTAGTCTGGAGTCCTCATCTCAAAAAGCATATAGACAAGATTGAAAAAGTTCAAAGGGCCGCTACAAGATGGATACCAAGCTTAAGGGACCTAAGCTACGAAGAAAGACTAAATAAACTGAATCTACCAACAGTACAGGAAAGAAGGAAAAGAGGTGACATGATAATGCTATATAAGTGCATATCAGGGAAGGAGAAAATAGACATAAATGATTACTTAACATATGGAGAAGCATCAGCAAGAGGACACTGCAAAAACTGCATAAGAAGAGAGGTGATAAAGACGTAATGAAATTCAGTTTCCCAAACAGAGCAATTGATCAATGGAATGCACTACCGAATGAAATAGTGTGTGCCAAAACAATTCACAAATTTAAGGATATGTACGATAAATATGGTTTAAGTCACGGGACAGTACGAGCTTGATTCATTCCTGTAAAGATACAATTAGGTAAGAACAATTAGGTAAGAACACACACACACACACACACACACACACACACACACACACACACACACACACACACACACACATAGAGGCAGGCAAAAACATTATCGCTCCGCCTTCTAAAGGCGGGCGATAACAATAGCAGTTCTGGTCAACTCTCAGTTTTTTCAATAGTAACTATTAAATCGTTACCCAATCCCCCATTTAAATCTTCAGATGGAAACACTGCCAGTACGTTTGTTAGAATTTCAACCTTAGAGGACGTCAATCAGTGCGTTCCTGTTATCGAGGTACACGCGAAGTTGCACCACTTAAGATACAGACTAGATACGTAAATCTATCCTAGACCATTTACCAACCAACAAACCTCAAGGTCCAAGTAGAATTCCTCTAATAACTTTCAAAAGGTGTTCCCCAGAAGTTCTTCGTGTTCCAGCTAAATTTTACAGATTATGCATTCATACTTTTTCATTCCGTAATTCTTGGAAAGAAGCCAATATCCACCCTGTTTCAAAGAATGGAATATCCTCTGGTCCCTCTGATTATAGATCAATTTCTATCAAATCCTCTCTCTGTAAAGTATTTGAGATTGTCATTAGTATGCACATTGTTAAACATCTTGAATCCAACAACTATTAGTGACAGACAGTATGGTTTTTCACCTCAGTCTTGTAAAGATCCACTGTTGACATACGTATTCTTTTTGCTAATATCATCGATCAGTCAATTGGCCAATATGGTGAAACCCTTGCAGTAGTCCTTTACATTTCTAAAGCTTTGACATTACATAGCACCGGTCCCTGCTATCCAAACTCCCTTGATAAGTCCTATCATCTTATGTCCCACTTATTTCCCCATATCTCAGCAAGAGAAAGATAAAATACAGTAAATACTGAATATTCCGAATTTCACTCAGCGAATGCCGGTGTACCACAAGGATCAGTCCTGACTTCAGCCCTGTTCTTTATTGATATAAATGACCTCTTGTCTGTCGGTCACAATTCCATTCATTCATTTGCAAATGACTCAACGATTCACAGTTCCTTCACACTTAAACATCCGTTGACAAAGTTTGATATCTCTAATTCCCAGCTCAGCACAGTAATCTCCATAAATTAAAAACTTATCAAAGATCACTGAATGAGGATAAAACAAAATATTCTTATTTAATGACAGGAAAATCAAACATATTAAATTTACTATAGGCAGATATTGACTGATTCCCATATTACCCTCAGTGCAATAATAATCTTATCTCTAAAAGCATTAAAATTCTCTGTGTTTCGCTTAACAGTACCTTCAGTTGGACCTCTCAAGTTAGATCACTTGCTAAGACTGCCTCAAAGAAACTTGGATTATTGTACAGAATCCATAACTTCTTCACAAACAAGCAGTTAGCTATAAATTACATGAGTCCTGTGTGCTCTCAGCTCGATTATCACTCACCGTTGAGAAATGGATGTGGAGAGGATGAACGAAATCAACTGGACAAATTTCAGAACAAAGGCAAGGCAAGGTGACCAGTCTCAATCTTTCCTGAGTGTCATTATATGAGTAACTAATCTCAGTCAACCTTCAGATGAAACTCGTACAGGTTCCTTCCGGTTGGAGGTCCTAAGATAACTAATCCACCAAGTGTCATTTGGCTATAAGGGTACCACCCATGTATAAATGTAAATGGTTGCTTGTGTTATGGGAAAACATATTATGACACCATATGGGCATCGTCACGTACCAAAAAATTATATTTCTCACGTGGAATAATGGCAGGACTTTCCCAGGGACCAGACCTATTTATTTCTGTTACTGAGCTAACGAGTTGCTGAACAGCTGAGTTGTAGAGTGATGAACTTAGATGCACAGTACATCAGGCAGGCCAAGGGCTTCCCCACAACTTCAACCTTGCATTAATCTTACAATGGAACTTGCACTTATTCGTGCGAATCTCCTGCTTTCAAAATAGCCGTCTTGCAGCTGCCTTAGAGCCCCCCTCGGGGCTAAGATGCGAATGAATGTGTTTGAGTGGATAAGTATATAGGGAGTGTGTCGTCCTGTCACGGCTACCCCTTTTTCTTTGGGGGAAGCAGCCTAGGTGTACATACACACACACACACACACACACACACACACATATATATATATATATATATATATATATATATATATATATATATATATATATATATATATATATATATATATATATATATATATATATATATATATATATATATATATATATATATATGCCAACAGGTCGATTAAACACCTCTATGAGCAAGGCCTCGTAGTTACCTCTCCCCCGCGGATCTTAGAAAGGTGTGAGCGCATCACGTAATGTGATGTTTCCTTTCTGATTCCCACACCCTGCATATAACTGTCAACCTTCGCGGCCGCATTAACTTAATTCACTGGCGCCCCCACTGCAATGGGATGTGGTGTGCGAAACCGAAAGGAAACATCACATTACATGATGCTCTCACACATTTTTAAGACCCGCTGTGGCGACGTGGCTGCGAGGCCTACCTCTTAGAGGTGTGCATATATATATATATATATATATATATATATATATATATATATATATATATATATATATATATATATATATATATATATATATATATATATATATGAAAAATTGATTTTATTAGTACAGGCAGATGTGACCAAAGTACAACCTTGTGGCCATGTGGCAATTTGTGGATGATGCATGCGAAGATAGCAGGGCTGGGTGATGTTTTACCAGCCGTCAGTGACCCAGTGTGTGTGTGTGGCAGTGTGGGTGATAGCAAGCCATCATTCCTCACCTTCCCTCTCTCTTATCCGCATTCCCTCGTCTTTAGTGCTATAAAAAGAAAAAAAAAATAGTTTCGTCATGCCATTCTGAGTGGTCGTCAAAAAACACTGAAACTGTTGGTGTTAAAAAATAAATGTGATGCGCATATAAACGTAAGACTGAAGCTTATGTCAGTTTAGAACCTTCGGTGAGATAGTGATTTGAGTGCACCTCAGATGAGGGGAATATGGAATTGTGTCTTACTATTTTTTTAATCAATTTATTACAAGAATGGATAAAATGGGCCTCTGAGTGTGTGTGTGTGTGTGTGTGTGTGTGTGTGTGTGTGTGTGTGTGTGTGTGTGTGTGTGTGTAATAGTAAATAATATATATTTTAAATTTTTTTCATCACAGCCAGCGGCTGAAAATACACAGGTCCTGAATGAAGTATCCCAACCTAAGAGGCTCAACAGGCAGACCCTGCCTGTTCCCGAGGGGTGCCAATACACTACAAATCCTCACTGAGGCTGGCGTGAGGCGTAGGCACAAGGGGAGAGACCTAATCTTTATCCCACTGAGTTTCGAACCCCTGCGGGTCTTCCACAACAGCGCGCCTTGACCTACCCATGACATGTAACTCAAAGTGCACTGTGGTGGAAGACCAGCAAGGGTTTGAAACTGTGTGTGTGTGTGTGTGTGTGTGTGTGTGTGATAGAACTACTAGCAATACGTGCATTCAGATATTACTTCCTGCACTCTCGTTTTCGTTGTTTTTCCGGACTTTTCTTCACTCATTTATATAATAAATATTCGTTTTCATTTACCCCCGCCACTTCATTCTCTTTTTCTTCCCTTTCTTTTCCTTCGCCTTCATTTCATCCCGTTATTCATATACTCCATAATGCAGTTCATTTAATTTATTTCATGAAACATATTCCTTTTTTCACTTTCTTACTCCATTCTTTTTTTCCCATTACATTCCTCGATCTTTTCTTCTTTTATCTTCTTCTCTTACTTCCTCCATCATGTCACTAATGCCTTCATTTCTTTGATAACTCCTTTCCATTCATCCACTGAGTCCTCCCTTCCTTCATTTATTTGTTTTGTCCCATTGTTCCTTCCATAATTTTTTTCCTGTTTTTTTTCCATTCAAACTATGCTTTCTTTGTCTTTATTCCTTTCTTCCTCGTTTCTCCTTCCTGCTCATCCCCGTAACCTACTTTTTCTCATCCCAACCCATTTTCCTTTGCTTTTACCATTTCTCATCTTTTTATTTCATTTCTCTTTCTTTTCTTCTTCGTACTGTTTGTTTTTCCCTCCCTGATTCCTTTTCCTCTGAATTTCCTTCCTATACTTCTTCCTCCTACACATTACCTATTTTCCCTGCCTGTCTTCATTCACCCCTTCATTACTCCTTCCTCCTAAATCGCATTACCCTTTGCTTCTTCCCTCAACCTTCCTGCCGCCAGTTAACTCCTTCCCTTCTATCCCTCCCACATTCCTTCTCTCCCCCCCTCCTCCTTCGTTCATTCTTTCCCATTCCTCCCCTCTCTTGTTAACTCCTTCCGTTTCCTCCTCTCCCCTCTAGCGTCCCCACTTTCCTCTCACTCCTCCCTCCCTATTCTCCATCTGCCCTCCATCCATCATCTTGTCCATTCCTCCCCACATCCCTTTCCCTCTATCTTTATGTCATCTTTCATTAGTCCTATTAATGTTCTCACGACTCCCTGATGATGTTCATTCTATTTTCTTTTTAAACCTCAGAAATTGTTAGTTATTTTATTTAGCTCCTTCAGTAAGCTGGCACACGGACGTCACTTAATTTTCTTTTTATCACCCGACTATAATAAGCAGCTTAGAAGAGATCGCTACGGGTGAAGGGGCTAGAAACAGTGTGCAATTACGTGTTTGACAATTCATTCTTGCCAACTCTAAATGATTATTTTTGTAGCCTGCATAAAATGTAATGATGGGGCTAAATGAACCTGATGATATTTCGTGTGGATTCAGGCCACCAAATACGTTGCCTGAGATGAAGCAACTTCCTAAGCGTCATTTGATGTTACATCCATTTTTTGTTGCGCCATCGTATGTGTGTGTGTGTGTGTGTGTGTGTGTGTGTGTGTGTGTGTGTGTGTGTGTGTGTGTGTGTGTGGTTAAAGCCTAAATTGACAGACCATTCCGACCCAGCAGCCCTCCTGCCCATGACACATGGTAAAATGCTGTCATATATCACTGATTGAACTCTAATACCCGCCGTTCATGCGAAATACATGCTAGGGCTCTCTCAGTCAAAACTGACGTGATGGTATTAGCTGGGGTCCTTCATGACGTGTCGTGTGGAAGATCGGTTATGATATTTTAAAGGAAATCAAACCCTGAATCTGCGCCCTACCGCTACATATGCTTGTTTTCGTATCTATTGCTTTTGTGATCGGCAGTCTACGGTTGTATTAAGTACAAAGGAGTACAAAGGAAAGCAAACAACAGAACTATTTATCCATTTGCGGCTGTTTGGTGTAGGGAAGGCTATAACTAACAAAACTAATCAATCTGCTGAAGACAAGGATAGAAAAGCAGAAAGGCCCCCCCTCCACACACACACACAAACCCTCCAGCAGAAGCTGGCAGGAAATAGTGAGAAGGACCACCTTGCAGCATAAAAAACTCTTATGGAGATTTCATAGGAAATAGGGAAAGGAAATTTTATTCTATACCATCAACCTGATTTGATGACTGTGATCAAACTGTTTGCATTGCGACATAATAGGGAACGTCCATTAGGACAAATGTAACTGTAATTCGGTAGGCAGTTTTCTGACATATCGACACAGAACAACAGTCGGAACTGAACTTCCGTTCACTAGGAACCAATATAAAGTACTTATTTTAGCAGCTTTCCAAGCTTGCATATGTATAATACAATGCACAATTTGAGAGAATGAAGTAAAGAAATGCTATGCTGGTATGCAAATGTCAGAATAATGTTATACAAAAATCACCTAACATCTTTATCAGGGGTGTTTTATAACATGAATGAATGCGTCTGTCGGTGGTAACAACTTATTGATCATTGTACTGAAGGGCCTGATTGAGACTGTTTCCGACATCTCATTGCAATAAATCCTCGCTGAGTTCAATAAGGAGGTCTGATGGAGTTATAAAGCAAACACACACACACACACACACACACACACACACTTACACACTTAAATCTGCCTTTTTGCTACAGATGATGACGCCTACTATATCCACGGGAATGGTGTGTTTCTCATTGTCTTTGGTACCAACGTGTGTGACTGCAGACCATTCCTGGTTCAGCAAACTTTGCCAAACAGTAGGCATGTAACGTCTGGTGTCATATGCTCGGAGTGACTTTTTGCTGGAAGTTACCGTTCCCTTCTCTATTAAGCCTAAATTAACCTAACCAAACCAAGCCTAACCTAACCTTAACCTAACCTTATCCTAGATCAACCTAACCTAAATAAACCAAAACTAAACTAATCTTAGTTTACGAAATGACTAATTTCACAATCTGCCTGTAACATACATATATATATATATATATATATATATATATATATATATAGAGCTAGATATATAGATATATATATATTGTAACATAGCCTATGATTTCATCATCCTTTGTGTAATTTTAACGCACAGTTGCTGCATGTTTGATCACGAGCGTGTTCTGCCTCAGTCCCCCCCTTCTACCGTTATAGTAGAGTAAGTCGACATTTCTGTTATTCAGTGCGGGATTGTCATCTCTTTGTCCCCATGGCTTCATTTGCGCGTCCTTATTACAAGTTGTATCAAGCTCTGCCGGCCCCTATATAATGAGCTCAGTCTCTGCATCATTGCCACTTAGATCTGCTCCTCATTTTGTTTACATCTCTGTCCTCCCCTGTACAGATATTATTATTGTGAGTGCTCAATAAATCTCCAACCATCTAGCAGCTGTGTGTAATTTGAGTATAACTGTTGTTGCATTTTTTCTTGTACTGTATAGCATAAGTTTAATTTGTAGGCCTAGTGAAGTTTTTGTAATTAATGTTGGGTTTTATGTCAGTCATTTTTGATAATAGTTTGTATCTGTAATAATTTATCTGGCATTCACTGAGTATTATCTGGTATCTCATTTTATCAGGGCTGACTTAGATAAATTTATTCTTGCTAATTTCGTGTTAATAGAGGCTATTGCAGTTAACCATATATTTAACCTGTTTTTGCCATTACATTATCCTCATGAGTCCTGAATGTTTTGTTGTTAATTTAAGCATTAAACTTTAACTTGCAATTTTACCTAACTCTTTTGTTTTGAACCTGGAACTTTACGGGACAGTAGTGACTCTTCGTATTCTCACTTAAAGTGTACATTATCTTTCTCTGTTTCGTAACATAAATTTGGCGACCTCATATCAGGATATTCAGGATATTATCATAAGGATATTGCTTGATATTTTGTGACTGTTACTTATTAATTATGTCTACTATTACTACACTTGATGAAGCCAAGGACTTTTTGTCAAATGTGCAAACAGTGTGTGATATAGAAAACAGAACAAAGAATGAACTTAAGCTTGTTGCTCAACAATTGGGAATTGTTGTTCGCTCTCATCATTCTAAAGATCAGATTGTTGACATGATTAATGAAAGCTTGTTTAATGTAACTCCTCCAAATGAGCAAACGCAGATTGAATTAGCTAAGTTACAGCTAGCCCTGCAGGAGGCTCGTGTTAATGAGGCAAATGCTCGTATTCAAGAGGCAGAGGTACAGGCTCAGGCACAAATTGAACTTGCCAGGATTCAGTCAGACCATGAGTATCGCATGAAACAAGGTGGAACTGGATCATCTTGCTCTGATGATTTTGATGTGGCTAAAAATGTTAAACTTGTCCCTCCTTTTAATGAATCTGATTTAACAAAGTATTTTCAGTTGTTTGAGAGGGTAGCTACAGGTTTTAATTGGCCTAAGGAGTATTGGCCAGTACTCCTTCAAACTGTTCTCACCGGTAAAGCTCAAGTAACTTACGCATCTTTGCCTCAGGATCAATCTGATAATTATGATGTAGTTAAGAGCTTGATTCTTAAGGCCTATGAGCTTGTTCCTGAGGCTTATAGAGTAAAATTTAGGACAACTTACAAGCAAGATAAGCAATCCCATGTTGAGTATGCAAAAATCAAAGAAGATCTGTTAGAGCAGTGGTTAAATTCTAAGAATGTGGATTCTGATTTTGGTAAATTTAAGCAGATGATTTTGCTGGAGGACTTCAAAAGGTGTATTTATAAAGATGTAAGCCTATATCTTGATGAGAAAAGAATAGATAATTTGTCTGATGCTGCAGTTTTAGCTGATGAGTATGTTCTCACTCACAAGAGATATTCTAGAGAAAAAGGGAAAGCTGAGAGTAAGTACGTTGCCTCTACTCAGAGTACAGGTAACAGGAAAGAGAATAAGGATGATGTTTCTCAGGAAGTAAATACCAGCTTCACCTCTAGATTTCAGAAAAGTAAATGTACTTATTGTAGTAAGCTTGGTCATACTACGGAGAGATGTTTCAGGAGACAGCGTGATGTGAACAAAAAGGAGTCTTTAAATATTCAGTCAATTGGTCTAGTGTCCACTCTTGAGAGTTCCCAGAATTCTTTAACTGAGTTAACTGAACCTGCTTTGAGGGGTAACTTAAATTCTCATGATGGAGCTCCTCTTTTGAGCAGTAACGTGGGTGACACTCTCAAGAGTTCATGTGCTAATTTCCTGTCTGATGGTTTTGTCAGTCCTCTGGACAGTAATGACAGGAAATCAGTTAAAATATATCGTGATACAGGTGCTTGCCAATCCCTTATGCTGACCAGTGTTCTAGGCTCTAATTTTAATTCCTCTGATGAAACTGTAATCTTACAAGGTGTAGGGAATAATTACTTCTCTGTTCCTCTGTGCAGAGTGAATTTAGAGTCTGGTTTTGTTAATGGTTCTGTTATGGTTGGGTTGGTTGAGACACTCCCAATGTCAGGTGTAACTTTCTTACTTGGAAATGATATTGGTGGAAGTCAAGTGTGTCCAGCTCCTCAGTTGTCTAGTGAGCCAGTGGCTGCGTCCCAGGATTGTGATGTCCCTGATGTGTTCCCTGCATGTGCTGTCACTAGGGCTAAGTCTAAAGTTACTGGTGATTTAGAGGATAATGATGATGATGATGTTATCCTAGCTGACACTTTTCTTGCTAATTTGGACCACTCACCAGATGAGGCAGTACCCCGTAGTGTTGATAATTTGTCTCGTCAAGAGTTGGTTGAGTTGCAGGTTGCTGACCCTGAGTTGAAAGGTCTAGCTAACTCTGCTTACAGTGAAGAAGAGTCAGCCGGTGCTTCTACTTGTTATTATGTAAAGTCAGGAGTACTTATGAGGAAGTGGAGACCCCCAACAGTATCAGCCGACTGTGAATGGGAGGTTGTACATCAAGTTGTCATCCCTCGTGTTTGTAGGCAGGATATCATTAGAGTGGCTCATGATTCCAGTTTGGCAGGACACCTTGGAGTGAGGAAGACTGTGGCACGCATTTTGAAACACTTCTACTGGCCAGGTTTCTTCAGGGATGTTTCCTGGTATTGTAAGTCTTGTCACACCTGTCAAGTTGTGGGGAAGTGTAATCAGACTGAAAAGGTTGCACCTCTAGTTCCCATTCCTCCTTTTGAGGCGCCTTTCACCCGTGTGTTGGTGGATATTGTGGGCCCTCTTCCTAAGACTTCTTCAGGATTTTCTTATGTGTTGACCCTGATTGATATGGCTACTCGTTATCCTGAAGCCATTCCACTTAGAAATATCTCAGCAAAGAACGTGGTTAAGGAAATGCTAGGGTTCTTCACAAAGTTTGGTCTGCCCAAGGAGGTACAGTCAGACCGGGGAAGTAATTTCATGTCAAACGTTTTCAAGCAGTCTCTGAAAGAGTTGGGCATCACCCAGATCACGTCTTCAGCTTACCATCCCCAGACCCAAGGAGCGTTGGAGAGATATCATCAAACACTCAAATCGATGCTCAAGAAATACTGTTTGGAACATCAGACAGACTGGGATAAAGGTCTTCCATTCGTTGTGTTTGCCGCAAGAGAATCTCCAAATGAATCACTGGGCTTCTCACCTTTTGAACTACTGTTTGGCCATGAAGTAAGAGGACCCCTTAAGTTACTCAAGGAATGCTGGCTGTCGGAGGAAGATGACGTCAACCTGCTGGAGTATGTGATGAAGTTCAAAGAACGGCTGTCCACTGCTTTACAGCTGGCGAGAGAGAATTTAGGAGCTGCTCAGGAGAAGATGAAGACTTGGTATGATAAGAAGTCCAGGTTACGCCACTTTCAGCCAGGAGATCAGGTTTTGATTCTGCTACCAGTTCATGGGCAACCTCTTCAAGCCAAGTTTAGTGGTCCTTATTTCGTGGAGAAGAAACTCAGTGATGTCAACTATGTCATCGCCACACCAGATCGTAGAAAGAGCAAGCAACTATGTCACATCAACATGCTAAAGTTATATCACAGGCGGGACGAAAATAATCCAGTCTGCACTGTAGCTGTTCCACCCGAGTCTGCAAGTGAAGCTCTCCCATGCAGTATGAGCCTGAGTGATAGTTTGGGGAAGAATCCTGATATCATGAATGATCTCCAGACTAAGCTTTCTCATCTACCTCCCAGGGAAAGGCAGGAGTTTTCGGCATTACTGCAGGAGTACCCGCAAGTGTTCCGTGCTACTCCAGGAAGAACCACTGTGTTGATGCATGATGTCGATGTTGGAGACGCAAAGCAAATTAAATTGCCTCCTTACCGTGTGAACCCAGTGAAAGTTCCTCTCATCCAGAAGGAGCTTGGCTACCTGTTGGACCACAAGATGATTGAGCCCTGTCAGAGCGAGTGGAGTTCTCCTGTCACTCTAGTCCCTAAGCCAGGTGGGTCACAGAGGCTTTGCATTGACTACAGACGTGTTAATCAGATAACCAAAACAGACACTTACCCTCTCCCTCATGTGGAAGATTGCACAGACAAGATCGGAAAGGCTAGGTACATAAGTAAGTTTGATTTGTTAAAGGGATACTGGCAAGTACCTATGACTGAACGTGCTAGGGAGATCTCATGTTTTGTAACATTAGGAAAGACATTTGCATGTTCTGTAATGCCATGTACAGATTGTTTTAGAGTAATAAGAAATTTCCTTTGTAAATTTCTTTTTTCTTTGTGGGGAGGTGTTACATAGCCTATGATTTCATCATCCTTTGTGTAATTTTAACGCACAGTTGCTGCATGTTTGATCACGAGCGTGTTCTGCCTCAGTCCCCCCCTTCTACCGTTATAGTAGAGTAAGTCGACATTTCTGTTATTCAGTGCGGGATTGTCATCTCTTTGTCTCCATGGCTTCATTTGCGCGTCCTTATTACAAGTTGTATCAAGCTCTGCCGGCCCCTATATAATGAGCTCAGTCTCTGCATCATTGCCACTTAGATCTGCTCCTCATTTTGTTCACATCTCTGTCCTCCCCTGTACAGATATTATTATTGTGAGTGCTCAATAAATCTCCAACCATCTAGCAGCTGTGTGTAATTTGAGTATAACTGTTGTTGCATTTTTTCTTGTACTGTATAGCATAAGTTTAATTTGTAGGCCTAGTGAAGTTTTTGTAATTAATGTTGGGTTTTATGTCAGTCATTTTTGATAATAGTTTGTATCTGTAATAATTTATCTGGCATTCACTGAGTATTATCTGGTATCTCATTTTATCAGGGCTGACTTAGATAAATTTATTCTTGCTAATTTCGTGTTAATAGAGGCTATTGCAGTTATCCATATATTTAACCTGTTTTTGCCATTACATTATCCTCATGAGTCCTGAATGTTTTGTTGTTAATTTAAGCATTAAACTTTAACTTGTAATTTTACCTAACTCTTTTGTTTTGAACCTGGAACTTTACGGGACAGTAGTGACTCTTCGTATTCTCACTTAAAGTGCACATTATCTTTCTCTGTTTCGTAACAATATATATATATATGTCGACCTATAGTTACCTACAGGTCGATAAGACATCCAACTATCTTCCTGACACATGTATTTCATACAATGTTGTTGATAAATGGCACAAAATTTGAGATAACATGCGGATACTTTCAAAATTGAAGTTAAATGACCACTCGGCGCATGCGCACGGAACGGAACAGTAACTTCCAGCATAAGTCACTCCGTACATACGACACCGGGGCTGCTGGGAGAACTGTTTTGGTTGTGTCTCGATTGTGTGCACTCTTCCCTGGCCGGGTTCTGAGCTTCCTTGAGACGAATTATTCCTTCGATGGAGGAGACTTGCCAGTGTTTTCTGTCAGAGGCATTGGTTTCAAGGTCTTTCGGTATTATGCTGCACTTCTTCAGAGCTTTCCTTATATGATTATATACAAATCACCCCCCGGGGATAGGTTTTTTTTTCAAGAATACTCCCCCAGTATCCCTGCTTGTCGTAAAAGGCGACTAAAAGGGTTGGCGGAGGGTTAGTGCCCCTCCCCGGAAAACAACTAACTAAAAAAACAAACAAGAAGCCTCGGACAAGGACTGACCAAACGATGACGACCAAGGACCGGACAAAGGACCTGGTAATGGGTACATGGAATGTAAGAGGAGCGAACGATGAGGTGAAAGAGAGAGATTGTCCAGGTGCTTAAGGGTGCGAAAGTGGATGTATGTGGAATAACTGAAACAAAATGGAGAGGAGAAAGTGTGAGAGAATGGGAGTATGGATGGGGTATATGTGTAGGAGTAGGTGAGAATGAGAGGGCAAAGGAAGGAGTATGTATAGTTGTGAGTAAAAGATGGAAGAAGAGCATAAGACAGTATGGATCAGTTGGGTCAAGGATTGTGTGGGTAAAGTTGAAAGTTGGAATACTGTCACGAGTCGGCTAGTGACATTGGCTTTCGTGGGAAACCACGAACTCAAGTGGAATCCCAGTTTTTCGTTCAGTTAACCGCTCATCGGAGGGAGTCCTTTCAAATCAATTTTTCAGTGTCATAAGTGATCGTCTTTGTGTGAGACATTAGTGCTACCGCTGAGCGATTTGTTTTGGGCGCGTTTCGCTCACTCTAGCCGTTAAAAAATGCGGCCCCTAGCGCTCCCTTTTTCCCACGAGTTTATTCAGTTAAGTGCCTGTTGTGACGGAGAGAGGTTCTGTGCTCCAGCAGTGGAGAGTGAGAGGTCAGCTAGCACCCAGACTCCATTAGACTACAGTTCTCCAGGCTCCCACCCTTCGTTGGTGATACACTGCATTCATTGACCAGTATTTTCTTTTCGTTTTTCCTAGATTTAAGAGTTTAGTTAAGGTGTTTTTCCTAGGCATAAGAATTTAGCTTTTGAGTGAGTGAGTGTGATCTCATTAATTTGATTTTGAAATGTAATGTTAAATTTATTTTGTAATCAATAAATTTAACAGTTCTTTTTCTTGAGCTTAATGTAATGTAAACTCTTGTTTCATTTCTCCGCAATTAAGCTTATTTCTCTTATAGCTCCTAGCTTGCATAAACGTTTGCCATTCATAACTGGTACTTAGGCCAGTCTTGTTGTATTAAGCTTAAAATCCGTTGTGCCTTCTAGGAGTTAAGCATCAGCAAGAACCTGATATCGTTAATAGTATTAGTTATTTATTGTCAGGGGTGAAGTAACTTTCTCCAGAGGCTAACAGTACTAATAAACAGCAATTGAGTAATTAGTCTCTGCTGTGTACTGTTGAGAAAGTTTATAAATTCTCGTTCTAAGAGAATCGTGCGAAGCAAGCCAGCGTGATGTAATCATTGCTTGATTTAGCAAGACAAACATTGTCCCTGCTGTTCACTATTATTGATCATTATCATTTAAATAATATTTGCGTTTATTTTAAAAACCCCGTGACAAATACAAATGTGGGCGATCGAGTGTGTTTATGCGCCAATGCAAGATTGTGCTAGAAGACTGAGAGAAGAGCTCTGGACAAATGTAGAAGTGTGCATGGAAAAGTTTGGAAGGAATGAGAGAGTGTTTTTGATCGGTGATATGAATGGTGAAGTTGGGAATGTGAAGGTGGATGGAATAGTTGGTGAGTGGGGTGTGCCTGCTGAGATGGATGAGAATGGCAGTGCGTTAGTGGACATTTGTGCTGGGAGGGGGTTGGTGATAGCCAATACCCTCTTCAGGCATAAAATGATCCACAGGTATACATGGCGAGTGATGAGAAGGGTGGGTGGTGAACTGAATGAAAGGAAGGCAACGATTGATTATGTGTGTGTGGATGAAAGGATGCGAAGATGTGTAATAGATGCAAGAGCTTATAGAGGTTGGGGGAGTGGACTTTCTGACCACTACTTGGTGGAGGCCAGAATTAGGATTCAAGTAAGATGGAGGAATAGAAGAAAGGAAAGACGAGAGGAAGGAGTAGTTGCAAGGAGAGTGGAAAGGTTACAAGAGGATGAGAAAAAGGCAGAGTATAAGAGAGATGTGGAGGAACGATTGGGCAAATATGAATTGAAGCAGATGGGAGACGTGGAAGGTGTGTGTAGGATATTTACAGAAGAAATATGTGCAGCATGTGATGTGGTGTGTGGAAGGAAGAGAAGACGGAGGGGGGGTGCAAGGAACGGCGTGGTGGACTGAAGAGGTGAGACAGGCTGTGGCACAAAAGAAAAAAGCATACAATGAATGGATGAGAAATAGGGGCGTGGAAGAAGTTGAGAGAGTTATATGTAGAAAGAAAGAGAGAGGTGAAAAGATTAGTAAGAGAGAGTAAGAAGAGAGTGGATGAGGAATTTGGAAGGAATTTGAGTGTAAAGTGGAGGGACTAAGAAAATGTTCTGGAAAGAGGTGAAAAGAGTAAGACAGGGTGGAAGTGAAGTTAACAGGGGAGTGAAAGAAAAAAAATGGTATATTACTAGTGGAAAAGGGAGAAAAAGTGAGCAGATGGAGAGAACACTTTAAGGAATTGTTGAACATAGAGGATGGAAGTAATGCGAGTATAAGTGGCTGGGGAATGGCTGGGAGAAGGAGGGAGGTGAGAAGACAGGAAGAAATCAGGAGGACAGAAGTTGTGGAAACAATGAAGAAAGTTAAATCGGGGAAAGCCCCAGGAATTGATGGAGTGTGTGGTGAAATGCTGAAGCATGGGGGAGAGATAGTAGTAGAATGGATGTGGAAGATGTGCAGATTGGCCTGGCAGGAAGGTAGAGTCCCGGAGGATTGGAAGTCAGGTATAATTATTCCCTTGTACAAAGGAAAAGGGGAAAAAGAAGTGTGTGGTAATCAAAGGGGCATTTGTCTTCTTAGTATAATAGGAAAAGTGTATGGTAGGATACTTATTGACAGAGTTAGAGAAAGAACAGAGAAATTAGTTGGAGAAGAACAGGGAGGCTTTAGGAAGGGAAGAGGTTGTGTAGATCAGATATTCATTCTTAGATCTTTAGTGGAAAAGTTTCCAGAGAAGGGAAAGAAATTGTATGCAGCTTTCATGGATTTGGAGAAAGCATATGACAGGGTGGATAGACAAGGATTGTGGAAAGTGTTAAGAATATATGGAGTAGATGGGAAATTCTTGAATGCTGTGAAGAGTATGTACGATGGTGCGAAGGCTGCAGTGCGTGTGGATGGTGAACTAAGTGAATTTTTCTCTTTGAAAGTTGGGTTGAAACAGGGATGTGTCATGTCTCCATGGTTGTTCAATCTGTACATGGATGAGGTAATAAAAGAGGTACAAGGTAGGGTAGTGGATGTTGGAGTGGCCCTGGTGAGAGAGGATAGTGTTTGGAAACTCCCTGTACTGTTGTTTGCAGATGATACTGTGTTGCTGAGTGAAGACGAAGGGGAGCTGCAAGGCTTGATGGATGAGTTTGGGAGAGTGTGTGAGAAACGGAATCTAAAGGTGAATGTAGGGAAGAGTAAAGTGATGGTCGTTGAGAGAGGTGAAGTCAGTGAATGTACAGCGAGGTTGGATGGTGAGGAATTGGAAAATGTGAGTACGTTTAAGTACTTGGGTAGTGTGATGAGTAAGGATGGAAGTTTGGAGGGTGAAATGCTTGAAAGGGTACAGCAGGGAAGAAAGGTTGCTGGTACCTTGAAAGCAGTGATAAGAAACAGGGAAGTGAGCATGGAAGTGAAAAAGTTACTACATGACAGTATTGTGATACCAACTCTAACGTATGGAAATGAAGCCTGGACATTGTTGGAAGGACACAAGTCAAGAGTGAGAGCAGTGGAAATGAGTTATTTAAGAGGAGCCTGTGGAGTCACATGGAGAGACAGGCTGACGAATTAGGATATAAAGGAGCGTTGTGGTGTGGATGTGGATGTGATAGGAAGCGTTATGAGGAACACACTGAGGTGGTTTGGCCATGTGGAGAGGATGGAGGGTGAAAGACTGACGAAGAGAGTGTATGTGAGTGAAGTAGAGGGGGGAAGAGGGAGCAGGAGGCTGAGGATGAGATGGAGGGATGGGGCGGAGAGGTATATGAGAGAGGGGGGTGTGAGTTGGGGGCAGGGCAGTGAAATGGCGGGGGACAGGGCGACTTGGAGGCGATTTGTTTGTGGCCACCCCAAACGGGATTGAGGCGTCTGGCAATAGATAGATAGATAGACATATGGAAAACTCTTCTTTTGTCCCCTTGGGTTGCGGCATGCTAAGGAAATTGGCCATACGAGCCTGGAGGGGAAGGCTGTGCTCTGGCATACATAACATATGTCTGACCCACCTCAGCTGTTTTTAGCTAGCATGGCTTCTATGGTTATTGACTCTGTGCACTGGAGAATTTTCGAGTGAACGGCTTTATCCTCCCTTGCTAGTAGCAGTAGGAGTAGCTGTTCCCTAGGCAGTCTAGCCGAACAGCCCCGAGTCCCTAAGGAAGGCCATGGCCGAGATCGGGCTTTCCCACAGAGCTCTCAAGGAGTGTATGTTGCGTTGTTGGCGTAGGTGATTGTGTGCAATGCAGTCTTCCACAATGAGCTTAATAGTCTGGGGTGCTGTGTTACATCCTGGACAAGCATCAGTGACGGAGTCATCCAGCCTCTTCTGATAATTTAAGAGGGCTGGATGATGCCCACATCTTGGCCTGGCTAGGTGGACCCTGTCCTCATGAGGAAGATAGGATTCAGAAGGGTGGATATCAGGAGGCTGTGCATGCAACTGTGTGTGCTGTAAGCAGCAGAAGTGAAATGTCTCAAGCTGTTTGAAGTGACGCTGGTAACTAGTCCAGGATACAACACCATACAAGGGAGTGGAGAGGCATATGGCTGTATATAGATGCCTTCGTCTTGATTCTCAAGTTAGTGTTTTCAAGATTCCGGATCTGAGACATCCAAAAGAGAATGAGGCATGTTTGATTCGTGCAAGGACCTCTACATCAATGTTATGTTTATCTGTAAGCACACTTCCAAGGTTGATTGAGAATTCAATCTATTATACATTTTCGCTATTTATCTGAAATGCAAGTGGCTCTACTGGGTTGTTTCTCTGGGATATAATTTCTATCTTATTGACATTTATTTGGAGCCACATTGAATGGCATATATTGGAGACGACGGTGAGACTCTGTTCAATGGTCTCTGGGGTGTGTGCAAGGACAGCACAGTCATCAGCATACTGTAGCTCCAGAAACTTAGCCATTTCAGTTTCCGACTGTACTTGAAGACGTCTGAGATTAATCAAGTTACTGTCCAGATGGAATTCGATTTTGATTCATCAGAGTTCATTTATTGGTGCTTAGAAGAGTGACTGCAATCAGACAGATATTGAAAATGGCAGTAGCCAGGAAACATCCTTGCTTTGCTCCCACATCCACACTGAAGCGTTCAGATTGGCTCCCACCTATGGATACCTGAGCATTCATGTTATCATGGAAGCTCTTCAGGCTGGTAAAAAAATTTTTTGGGACTCCAAATTTTGATAGAGCATTCTATAAAAGTTCTCTGTTGACAGTGTTAAATACTTTTTCAAGAGCGATGAATGCAGTATATAAGTGATAGTTCTGCTTGTGGCATTTCTCTTGTATCTGTCAGGCAACAGATATCGTATCACATGTGCTTCATTCTTTCCATAAATCTACATTGAGCTTCATGAAGTGTCGACTTAGTCAAACGATTCATCAGTCTGGACATCATTATCTTAGCTAGTACTTTGCTAGCATTTACAAGGAAGGAGATAGCCCTGCTGTTGTCACGCCTTGAACCATTCCCTTTCTTCTTGCAGATGGTGACAATATCGGAAGTAAACCAATCAGATGCTTCTTGGTCACATATAGTCAGTATGAGATCATGGAGGCAGGGGTGAATAACTGGTCAACTTCTTTGATTAGTTCAGAGGGTATGCCATCAGAGTCAGAGAGTTTGTTATTTTTTAAAGACTGGATGGCCTAAACAGTTTCTGCAAGTGTAGGCGGGACATGAAATCTGCCACTAGGGAAGCATTTGGGATATCACGGACATAGCACTCTACCAGGTTTCTTCAGTTCAGTAAGATATTAAAGTGTGCCTATCTTCTTAGGATTGTTTGCTTGTCTTTGAGGAGCTCTTTGACTGATCGAACAGAGACTATGCTGTTTTTGGTTGGCCCATAAATAGCTTTTATAGTCTTGTAGAACCCATGTCAGTCATCGATATAAATCAATCTTTGCAGGTCTTTTTCTTGCTCAGACCACCATTTTCTCCATGTCATGCAGTTTCTTCTGGGTTTCACTTCTGAGATTCTGGAATTCACTTTTAGGGTTAAGGAGCTAGGATGAGCCAACCAGTTGCTATGTGCTCTATTCTTTATTACAGTAAGGTCATATATGCTTTCAGCATTTTCATGAAACCAATTTTTATGGCAGTGAGTGGAAAAGAATAGGGTTTTCTTCTGCAGTGCTTTGAAGTAGTGTCTTAACGTTCAGCAACTCTGCATCTAGGTCTGTTGCATTGTTGTTTGGGTCATGTGGTGAGCACTGACAGAACTTGTCTGTAATAGTGCTGTGGAAGGTGTTACAAGTTGCCACATCCTTTAAGATACTGCAATTTAGTTTCTTGGAGGATGGTCTAGGTGCATTTGTGAGCATATGAATAGTTACAGTTTGGTGAGTATAAGGTTATGGCCTGCTTAGCACTCAGCACCACTCATAGCTCAAGGTTCCAATGTCTAGATCGTGGGTGCATCCATGTGGTCTTGTGTTTATTTTTAAGTTGAAAAATGGTGTTGGTGATGACCATATTATATCTCGAGTATAGCCTATGGAATGCAGTCTAAAGCCATTGTTGTTCATGTTATCAACACCTTGGCAGCCTATAATGCCTGGCAAAGAAGGGATTAACTTTTTCTACTCTTACATTAAAATCTCCAAGCTGGATGAGTTTGTCGTTACATGTTACTGATTGAATGGTAGCATCCAAAGAGTCATAAAGAATGTTTGATGGGGTCCTCAGAGTCAAGTGTTTGTGCATAGGCATTGATGAGTGTTGCATAATGACTTTTAGAGAGTGGTATATCGATATGAGCCTCTCTGATATACCACAGGTGATTCTTGCATCTTGTGTAGTAGATTGCTTCAGACTGCAAAATGATGGTTTGTTCCTACATTGTGAGCATATCCTTTTTGCTTCTATTAGGTTGCCCTTTTGTGAGAGGCGAGTCTCAGACAAGGCAGCAATGTCAATATTATTTCAGTCAATGGGCAATAAGTCCAGTTATATGATGTGCATGTGTCTTGGTCAGTAACAAGCAAGGATCATATATTCCTAGTAGCAAGAATCCGAGGGATTGTTTTGTTCTTCGACCATAATGTGGGATCCCTCGACAGATGTGGTTATCTGCCCAGGTGGTGCAGAGCAGCATGTGATTAGGTTACCTTTTCTAAGCTCCTCCCTATGTGGGATAAGCAGCTGTGCATCTGTTTCCTGTTACTTAGTCACACTGGATTCTGCCAGAGGCATGACCTGCTCCTATGCAATCATAGCCATCATACCAGTGACCACTGGGCTAGTGCCACCTAAGTGCAGGACTTAAGCTGGCGACTTCTAGCCATAACCATGACCTGTCAGCTTCGCCCGGTCTTGTAGATGCAGGTATTTTGATTTTGGTGAAAGGAAGAAATGATTGGTAACTATAGCATTGGCCTTGCACAATGAGTGGATTTGGTGTGATGGTGAGGGTGGAAAGTCCTTACCACCACATGATTTGACCCTTCTCAGCCTGTGATGGTGGCATGAAGGTTCATGACAACCATCAACTGATCTGGGTTGAAGGAGTCTGCTGGAAGCTATTTCTGTAGAGTCTTGCCATCTGTGGTGCAGCGCTCACGGAACTCGTTCGGGGTATACACAAGTAGCCTTAAGCCATAAAAGGATAATTCACAAGGCAGTAGGCCGGGGAATACTTAGACTGACCCTCACTGATGACCCTTCTAGCATGGGTAGCCCTGTCCTCCTGCTGAGACTGGGAAGGTCTCCCCAGTTGGTACAGCCCACCAGATTTACAAAGTATGTAACCCCCCATCACTACACACACACACACACACACACACACACACACACACACACACACACACACACACACACACACACACTAGTGGACCATGGGACAGAGCAGACGTGTGTCACTACACTCTGCACTCTGCTCAGCTACATCGAATACTTAAGTGTATGTAAATATGACTCAGGCTTGGTACTAACCTCAATTATAGACGATTGTAGATCAAGTAGAAGCGAAATAGTGCCGTCCAAAGAAAGTATATCAAATAATCAGGGCCCTAAGGAATTTGTGGCATTAGCAGACAACAGGCGCCTTGTCGGGTGAACAGATGAGCGCCGGATAAATTCCAACACTGTCAACGGAGATGCTAAACAGTAAGTAGAAAGTATATTTCTAAGAGATGGAAAGAAATGCAACTAGGTAAGAGGAAGGGAAATAGTAAAAAACAAAATGATGACTAGACATACCTAGTGGAAGTGGTTACATTTACTAGATTAGTGGAGAAAGCAAATAAACTGGAGGAGATTTTCAAACTGGAATTGGATGAAATAAGGAAGGGACTGTATCAACAACAACAAAAATAAATAAATAAAGAACGAACTGGTAAAGGAACTAAACAGAAAAGATTCAGTAATAGGTGAACTACAAACTGAGGCAGACATTCTGAGGAAGAAACTGAACGAAATGGAAAGTACAATAGTCACCCATGAGAGAATGTTGAAGGAGTACAATAATGATAAAGACATAATTAGACAAGCAGGAAATCTGACAGCAAAAGGCAGAGACATTGATGAGAAGTTAACTCAGACAAATGAAATGATGAGAAATTACACAGAACAAGTACAAAACACATGGGCAGAAGTAACTAAAACAAGTCAATATCTAAAAAAACAAGGCTGAAGCAAATGACATGACAAGAGACGTGAAAGACATCATAAGGAAGAACCCAAGGTTGGTAAAGGAAACAGCTGGGATTAACAAATCTGTAATCATCATTGGTAAAGATTAAGAAGAAATAAAGAATAGAATCACCAGAGATAACAAGGGGATGGTAAATATAATGAAGATATTGAAAGTAGTATCACAGGAAATCTGTGAGAAAGATGTAGAGGAATTTATGAGACTAAGGAAATATGAGAGAAACAAGTCAAGGCCTCTTTAAGTAACCTTCCAAAGCGTGAACACTGTAGAAGAGGTATTAAAAAATGCAAACAAACCTAGGGAATCAGAGGAGTACAAAGAAGTGTGGATAAAAAGGTGCCGAACTCAAGAGGAATGGGGCTTACTAAAGAAAAAGAGGGAAGAAGCAAAAAGAAAAGAATGATGCAAAAAGAGATGAAGAGAGAAGTAATTATTTTTACAGAGTAGTAGGGTTACAAGTACTGTAAAAAAAAAAAAAAAATGGCACGTAAACAACAGGGACTAAATAATAGCAAGATAGCAGACTCAACCAATGTCAAATATGTGAACAATATGGCTAAGTTGATGTACGAAGTGGTGACATGTAGAGGTGTATGGTATGTAGGAGGACTGCTGGGCCTTGATAGCAGGCTGTGAAGCCTATGCCCAGAGTCGAACACATAAAAAAAAAGAAAAAAAAAAGTGTAGGTGGAATGGTATCCAAATTATGAGAGATAAAAGACTATATCACAGAAAAAAAAAACTCATATTATTTGTCTAACAGAAACAAAATTAACCCCAAGGGTATCAAATGACTCTGTAAATTTTAATGAGCACAGTATTTGGGGAAGACACTATCTATATACCTATCTATCTATATACCTAGGCTGCTTCCCCCAAGGAAAGGGACGTAGCCGAGACAGGACGACACACTCCCCATTTACTCATCCATTCAAACACATTCATTCGCATCTTAGCCCCAAGAGGAGAACGGACAGATCCTCACCGCACCACACCGCACAAGGGTCAACTGCGCAATGCAAGCAGTGACATCCGCAGCAGGGCCCGACAGCAGAGCTGGTTTACCCCTGCCACATCATAACAGACCCATCCCCTTACCCGCACCTGACCTGACTAGCTGATCCGACCAAATGCGGGAGAATATCCCCTCAGGGCTGCGTCATCACTTATTCATTCACAATTTCTCTCCATTTATTTCTGTCACGCACAGCCACTCTTCCTTGCTCAACAGACATCCCTCTCGCATCCAGTGCTCTCTTCATACTGTCCATCCATCCTATTCGTGGTCTTCCTCTCAGCCTTACACCTCTCACATCAGATCTAGTTATCTTTTTCACCAATCGCTCATTATCCATTCTCTCCATATGCCCAAACCATCGCAACACCCTCTGCTCAACTATACCAGCCATCTCCCGAACAACTCCAGTTCTCCTTCGCACTTCATCATTTCGCACTCGATCCATACGCGTCACTCCACACATACTCCTCAGACACCTCATTTCCATTACATTCAAACACAGAAAAAAAAAAAATAAAATAAAGGAGGATTATTTATGATACTAACAGAGAAAAGACTCCAAGTAAGAGATAGAAGCAGACATATCCTCACAAGCAGAATTAGTTGAAGTAGAGATTAGTACATCAGAAGGGATATTATTTGTGGTAAATCTATATATGCCACCCAAGACAAACACGTGGGATAGAGGTGAATATGCCCTGGCAGAAAAGACAATTCAGACTTTAAGAACCCTACTATACAGAATGGAAGAAAAATTTGAAACATTTATACTAACGGGAGATTTTAACATAAATATAAACTGGAATACTCTAGATGTAAGAAGCCATGAAAGTTGTTAGGATGAAGAGCTCTTGGATCTTATACAGAAAATATTTCTAACACAACCTGTAAAGGAGAACACTAGAAAAAGAGGACCAGGAAACCCTCCATTAATAGATCTCATATTTACTAGGCAAGAAAATGAAACTGACAATAAAATCTGTCACCCTCCCCCATTCGGCAAAAGAGACCATGCAGTAGCCTACTAGATTACAATTTCGGGATAGCACATGATATAGTTACAGGGAATGGAAATTACACAATGATACTAAACTACAAAAAGGGCAACTATCATGACCTAAAGAAGTACTTTAAGGATATAGAGTGAGAAAAGGAGCTAAGAAACCAAGATATATATGTTATATATAAAATTTTCTGTAATTTTACGAAATAGGAGTCCATAATTATGTCCCATTACACAAAAACAAGGAAATAAGGATAAAAAACTTCATGAATACTGATTGTAAAAATGCAAAAGAGCAAAGAGATTTGCTGTGGATCAGATACAGAAGACATAAAAGTGACAGAGCATATAACAATTACAAGCAGGCAAGAAATCATTATACAAGGATAAGGAGAGAAGCTCAAAGGCAGTTTGAGAAAGACATTATAAATAAAAGTACTGACAAGCCGTTGTTGTTTTACAGCTACATACGAAGCAAAGCAAAAGTTAAAGATAAAATACTATCCATCGTGGATGAGGGGAAAATCTGTATCAATGAAGAAGATATTTGTTAAGTACTAAACAAAAATTTACAGGCGTTTTTTACTCAAGAAAGTAGATTTGCGAGATGTGAAAACGAACAAGCATGCCCACACATATTAACAAATATACATACAACGAAACAAGAGGTCCAGGAAGAGATGAGGAAATTAGACAGGGGAAATGCCAATGGCCATGACGAGATTTTATTTTAGGTATTACAGAAATGTGCAAAAGACCTAAGCAGTCCATTACATTTAATATTCAGAGAATCCTGAAGACAAGGAAAACTACCCGATATTTGGAAGAAAGCAAACACTGTGCCTCTTTTCATGAAAGGAAATGGACAAAATCCACTTAACTTCTGATCATTATCACTGACCAGCATCGTAAGGAAGACGTTTGAAAAACTGATACCAAAAATTCGGGCAAATCACCTGGAAAAACTGAAAATGATAACAGAAAGACAATTTGGTTTTAGTAAGGGAAAATCATGTGTTACTAATCTGTTAAGTTACTATGACAGAGTTGCAGAAATAATACAGAAAAGAGATCGCTGGGTAAACAGCATATATTTGGATTTCAAAAAGGCACTTGACAGAGTACCATATAAAAGACTTGTATGGAAACTGTACAATCAAGGAGGAATCCAAGGTAATCTGTACGACTGGATGCAAGATTTTCCCAGTCGAAGGGAAATGAGAGCAGTGCTGCGGGGAAATTACTCATCATGGAGAGAAGTGACGAGTGGAGTTCCACAATTATGTTTTAGCATAAATGATATAGACAGCAACACTGGAAATGGAAGCTACCTAAATATGTTTGCTAATGATGCAGAAATACAAAGGGAGTTACAAACACAGACTCTTGCATGGAGCTACGTGAAGAATTAAAATAAACTTCATGAATGGAGCAATAGATGGCAAATGGAATTCAGTGTGGACAAATGTCATGTAAAAAATTTGGTAAATGTGAAAAAAGACCAGACTGGGACTATAAGTTAGAAAGTTCAACCCTATACACATCAGAAACGGAAAAGGATTTAGGAGTGATTATCAATAACAGACTATCACCGGCTGACGACATAAATTATAAAGTAAGGAACATGTGCACACTCCTTGCTAATATGAGGGTGGAATTCACATGTATGAATGAGACATGCTGAGAAAGATAACAACATCATTCGTTAGACAAACACTGGAATATGCATCAGTAGTCAGGAATCCGCATGCCAAAAAATACATACAGTAGATAAGATTGAAAAAAAAAAAAAAAATGACCGCTACAAGATGGGCACCAAATTTAAGGGACCTAAGCTATGAAGAAAGACTCGAAAAATTAAACCTACCAACATTACAGGAGAGAAGGAAAAGAGGAGACATGACTATGTTATATAAATGTATCACAGGAAAAGAGAAATTAGGCGTAAATGAGCATATAACGTATGAGGAAACAACATTATGAGAACACTGCAGAAAATTGTACAAAATGAGAGGTGATCAAGACGTAAGGAAATTCAGTTTCCCAAATAAAGTAGTTGATCAGTGTAATGCACTACCCAATGAAATAGTGTGTGCCAAAACAATTCATAAATTTAAAAATATGTATGAAAAACATGTGGGTGAAAGCGAAATTTGAACGTGAGTTGTGGGTGTTTGTGGGTGCATATGGGCCTGGTAGTGAAAGGGATGAACAAGAGAGGGAGTCTTTCTGGAATGATGTTGATGAGTGTCTGCAGAGTTTTGGAGCGAATGTGAATGTGGTAATGATGGGAGATCTGAATGCTAGAGTGGGAAATGTAGCAGTTGAAGGCGTAGTTGGTATGCATGGTGTGCCTGGAAGAAATGAAAATGGGGAACGAATGATAGCGATGTGTGTTGAGCGAGAGATGGTGATTGGGAATACGCTGTTTGAGAAGAAAGATATTTATAAGTATACATGGGTGAGACAGGAGGGTGGAAGGGGTTGTTGATAGAGCCTTGATGGACTATGTGGTTGTGTCTAGGAACGTAATAGGAAGATTGTTGGATGTGAGAGTTCTGAGAGGGGAGGGTGGAGGTATGTCTGACCACTACCTGGTGGAGGGAAAGTTAAGAGTAGGTAAGAGATGGCTGAGAGCTAGGAGGGTTAGGTGTGGCAGGGAGGTTTTGAAAGTGAGTGAGTTGGATAAAAGAGAGAAAAAGATAGAGTATCAGGAGAAATTGAAAGATGAGTGGAACGCAGTGAAAGATCGGGAAAATGGCAGTGTGGAGGAGGAATGGCAGTTGTTTAAGAGTGCTGTGGTGGAGCATGCAGAAGAGGTGTGTGGTGTGAGACGTGTGGGTGGTGGTGTAAGAAAAGGAAGTGAATGGTGGTGCGAGGAAGTAAGTATGGCTGTGGCTGAGAAGAGACGTGCATATGAAGTGTGGCTGCAGAGGAAGGATGAGATGTCATATGAAAGGTATAAGGAAAAGAGGAATAGAGCGAGAAGGGCTGTGCGTGATGCTAAAGTGGCAGCAGATGAGAGGTGGGGTAGGCGGCTGACAGAGAATTTTCAACAGAATAAGAAAATGTTTTGGAAGGAGGTGAAAAGGGTGCGAAAGGGAGAGTCTGGGAAGGAAGAACGAGTAAAAGCAGAGGATGGAAGGATGTTAATTGAGATGGATGCAGTAAGGAAGAGATGGGCAGAGTATTTTGAAAGATTGTTAAATGTAGAGGAGGAAAACGTGGCTGAGATTGTGGCAGATAGAAGGGTGCAAGGAATAAATGTGTTGGGAGAGTTGAATGATTCTTTGATCACGAAGGAGGAAGTGGAGAAGGCAGTAAAGGAGATGAAAACAGGGAAAGCTGCAGGTATGGATGGGTGTGCTGTGGAATGCCTGAAGGGTGGTGGAGTGACTATTGTTGACTGGTTAGTAAGATTATTGAATGTGTGCTTTGAGAAAGGTATGGTGCCAATTGACTGGGCAAGTGCTTGTGTGGTCCCGTTGTATAAAGGCAAGGGTGATAAGTATGAATGTACTAGCTTTAGGGGTATAAGTCTGTTGAGTGTTGTAGGTAAAGTGTATGGTAGAGTGTTAATTATGAGAGTTAGAGAGGGTACAGAGGGAGTGATTAGTGATGAGCAGTGTGGCTTTAGGAGAGGGAGGGGATGCGTTGATCAGGTGTTTGCTGTGAGACAAGTGTGTGAAAAGTATTTAGCGAAAGGCAAGGATGTGTTTTGGGCATTTATGGATTTAGAGAAAGCGTATGATAGAATTGATAGGGAGGCTTTGTGGACTGTTTTAAGATTGTATGGACTTGATGGTAGGTTACTAAAAGGGGTGAAAAGTTTTTATGTAAATAGTAGAGCGTGTGTAAGAGTGGGAAATGCTGTGAGCGATTGGTTTCCCGTGAGAGTGGGGCTGCGACAGGGATGTGTGATGTCGCCTTGGTTGTTTAATATTTACATGGATGGTGTTGTAAGGGAGGTGAATGCAAGAGTTTTAGGTGGTCTGAGTCTGGTAAATGTTGATGGAGGAGAGTGGAATCTGAAGCAACTGCTGTTTGCAGATGATACTGCATTGGTGACTGATTCAGAGGAGAAATTGAGACAGTTGGTAGAGGAGTTTGGAAGGGTGTGTGAAAGGAGGAAATTGAAAGTAAATGAGAATAAGAGTAAAGTGATGAAGTGTACGAGGTTGATAGACGGTAGGGGGATGAATATAGTTTTGAATGGTGAGTTGCTTGAGGAGGTAGATTGTTTTAAATACCTAGGGTCACATGTTGCTGTGGATGGAAGAATAGATGCAGAAGTGAAGTTTAGAATTAATGAAGTAGGAAAGGTGCTGGGAGGAATGAAAAAGTGTTTAAATGTCGTTCGCTTAGAATGGATGTAAAGAGAAGGCTGTATGAGGGTGTTGTGGTACCGACTGCGTTATATGGGGCTGAAACATGGAATATGGGTGTAGCAGAGAGGAAAAGTTTGAATGTAATGGAGATGAGATGTCTGAGGAGTATGTGTGGAGTGACGCGTATGGATCGAGTGCGAAATGATGAAGTGCGAAGGAGAACTGGAGTTGTTCGGGAGATGGCTGGTAGAGTTGAGCAGAGGGTGTTGCAATGGTTTGGGCATATGGAGAGAATGGATAATAAGCGATTGGTGAAAAAGATAACTAGATCTGATGTGAGAGGTGTAAGACTGAGAGGAAGACCACGAATAGGATGGATGGACAGTGTGAAGAGAGCGCTGGATGCGAGAGGGATGTCTGTTGAGCAAGGAAGAGTGGCTGTGCGTGACAGAAATAAATGGAGAGAATTTGTGAATGAATAAGTGATGACGCAGCCCTGAGGGGATATTCTCCCGCATTTGGTCTGATCAGCTAGTCAGGTCAGGTGTGGGTAAGGGGATGGGTCTGTTATGATGTGGCAGGGGTAAACCAGTTCTGCTGTCGGGCCCTGCTGTGGATGTCACTGCTTGCATTGCGCAGTTGACCCTTGTGCGGTGTGATGCGGTGAGGATCTGTCCGTTCTCCCCTTTGGGGCTAAGATGCGAATGAATGTGTTTGAATGGATGAGTAAATGGAGAGCGAGTCGTCCTGTCTCGGCTACCTCCCTTTCCTTGGGGGAAGCAGCCTAGGTATATAGATAGATAGATAGATGAAAAACATGGTTCAAAACACGGGACAGTACGAGCTTGGCTCATTCCTGTTAAGATACCATTAGGTAAGAACAGTTAGGTCAGAAAACACACACACACACACACACACACACACACACACACACACACACACACACACACACGCACGAACCCACACTCACACAAAACTAAACTGGTCATTGTGCTGAGGTGTTAATTGTCTGAAACGCAAAAATCACGCAGAAATTTCACAGAAACGGCTGGGGACATAAATGTTCTATCTCTCTATCTATCTATTGCCAGACGCCTTAATCCCGTAAGGGGTGACCACAAACAAATCGCCTCCATGCCGCCCTGTCCCCCGCCATTTCACTGCCCTCTCTCCAGCTCACACTTCCCTTTTTCATATACCTCTTTATATCATCTTTAGCCTACCTCTCCCTCTCTCACCGTCCTTCTTATTCACATACACTCTCCTTGTTAGTTTCTCACTCTCCATCCTCTCAACATGACCAGACCACCTCAGTGTATTTCTACTATCACTTTGTTACACATCCACATCCACACTACAACGCTGTTTCACTTCCTCATTTGTCAGTCTGTGTCTCCATGTGACTCCACATGCTCCTCTCAAAAAACTCATTTCCACTGCTGTCACTCTTGACTTGTGTCCTTCTAACAAGGTCCAAGTTTCAGTTCCATACATTAGAGTTGGTATCGCAATAGTATCATGCAGTAACTTTCACTTCCATGCTCACTTCCCAATTTTTTATCACTGCTTTCAAAGAACCAGCAGCTTTCCTTCCTTGCTGTACCCTTTCAAGCACTTCATTCTCCAAACGTTCACCCTTACTCATTTCACTACCCAAGTACTTATATGCACTCACATTTTACATTTAAATCCTCATCATCCAACCTCACAATATATTCAGTGACTTGATTTCTCTTAAAGACCATAATTTTACCATCCCTACATTCACCTTTAGACTCTGTTTCTTACATACTTACAAACTTATTCACCGAGCCTTGCAGTTCCCCTTCGTCTTCACTTAACAATACAGTATCATCTTCAAATAACAAAAAAGGATGTTTCCAAATGCTGCTGTCTCACATTAGGGCTGCTCCAACATCCACTGTCCTACCTTGTATCTCCTGTTTAACCCCATTCATATACAGAGTGAACAATCATGGAGACATGACACACCTTTGTTTCAATCCAGCAGAAATATTCATTCAGTTCACTAGTCGCACATACTGCAGCCTTACCACCCTCATACATACTCTTCTTAGCATTCACCAACTTATTTACTCCATATATTTTACATATTTTCCACATTCCTTGTCTATCCACTCGCTCACATGCTTTCTCCAAATCCATGAAGGCCACATGCAACTTCTTTCCCTTTGTTAGAAACTTTTCCAATAAAGACATAAGGATGAATATTTGAGCTACAGTATGTCTTCGCTTCCTAAAACCTCCAAGTTCTTCTTCAACCAATTCCTTTGTTATTTCCCTAACTCTGTCAGTAACTATCCTACCATATACTTTTCCTATTACACTAAGAAGACAAATGCCTCTGTGATTACAATACAATTCATTTTCACCTTTTCCTTTTTTACAGGAGAATTTTTATAATTAATTTCCAATCTTCCGGGACTGTACCTTACGCCCAGGCCAAGGTGCACATCTTCCATCTCCATTTCACTACTATCACCCCATGCTTCACCAGTTCATCACACACTCCATCAGTCTCTAGGGCTTACCGCAGTTTGACTTTCTTCATTGTTTCTACTACTTCCATCGTACTGATCTCTTCCTCCCTTCTCACCTCCCTCCTTCTCACATCCCTTCCCCAGCCACTTATACTTGCATTACATTCATTCTCATTATTTATCAATCCTTAATCTGTTCTCTCCATCTGCTCAATTTTCCTCTCTCCTCCACTATCAGTCTACCATTTTTATCTTTCACTCCCCTACTAACTTCTTTATCACTCTGTTTAAGTCTCTTTACCACCTTCCAGAACATTTTCTTACATTTCCTGCACTTTGCACTCGAATTCTTACTCTCTCTTACTAATCTCTTCACCTCTTTCTTCCTCTCTACACATAACTCCCTCTATTCCATCTCTCAACTTCCTCCATGCCTCTACTTCCCATCCACTGATTCTATGCTTTCTTCTTTTGCGCCACAGCCTACTCACCTCTTCATTCCACCATCCTTTTCTTTGCACCCCCTTTAGTCTCCTTCTCACCCCACACACCACCTCAAATGCTACACAGATTTCCTCTGTGAATATCGTGCATACACCTTCAGTCTTCCTCATATGCTCCAAATAACATTTACCCAATCGCTCTTTCATTTCACTCGTATATTCTGCCTTCATTCCATCCTCTTGCAACCTTCTATCCTCTTTGTACGGACTACTTCCTTCTGTCCTTCCCTCCTTCTATTCCTCCATCGCATTTGGACCTTGATTTTCACCACCACCAAGCGGTGGCCAGAAAGTCCACTCCCCTCAACCTCTTAATGCTCTTGCATTCAGTACTTAAGTTCTCATTCTGTCATCCTCACACACATAATCAATCATTGCCCTCCGTTCATTCAGTTTACCACTCAACCTTCTTATCACTCGCCAAGTATACCTGTGGATAATTTTGTGCCTAAAGAGGGCATTGGCTATCACCAACTCCCTCCCCCTCGCAAATGTCCACCAGAGCACTGCCATTCTCACCCACATCTGCAGGCACACTCCACTCCCCAACTATTCCACCCACCTTCACATTCCTTACTTTTCAATTCAAATCTCCAATCAAAAACACTCGCATTCCTTGCGAACTTTTCCATGCACGCTTCCACATTTGTCCAGAACAATTTTTTTCACTCTGCTTGCACGATCTTGCGTTGGCTCATACACAAATACAATTGCCCATGTTTGTATTCCCACTTTCTATCTTACCCACATAATGTTGTATCCATGTTTCTATAAAATTCGATTGATACTGTTTTATAACCCGCTGACATCCAGAATGCCTAGCAGATAATAAATTTTCCTGTTAAGTCGTAAGTTAGATAAATAATGTAGTTTCATATCAAAACAATGGGGTTTGTTCATACTAACTTCTAAAGCTGTTTCAAGATAGAAGTTATTTCTTCTGCTTAGCACTGAGTAGCAACAGCTAAAATTAAGCAACACAGTGCATGCATCCACCGCAACGAAGGAGTTAAATCTTATCATGATGGTACGAGTATTATTGTTATAGCCATCTTTTCTATCTCCTTTCTCTCTGTTTACTCTCACACCATCTCGCTTCGCACCTTTCCAGTATTATCATTGGGGTTATAAACTTCCTAAACAAGAGAGAGAGAGAGAGAGAGAGAGAGAGAGAGAGAGAGAGAGATGGGGGTATATCCCTGTATTTCACAAACAATAAATGTTTAGTTTTACGTGAATTGGTGATGAAATAAATAAATATCACCCATGCTGGCCAACGTTTGCAATAACGAACGATTAAAGAATCCAGAAAAAGGAAAATCTGTGCAATTACGATATAGTCCCCACCTAATCATTAAGTACATAAATATAGCCACACGGGTACTGTGAGCATCTGTGTCTTTCCGTACAGGGTCACTCCAACCACCTTAATGTATAGGCTCATTACCTTATCGACACTGTAAGATGAATAAAAAAATGTAACGAAATCATATCGTCAGTATTATTTTGGCCACATCAGATAACGTGTAGAATTACGGTGTTTTGTAGGTGAGCCATATGCTGTGTCACTGGTAGTTGCAGTATAGTCCTTCTCTTCAAGACTACAAACTGTGTGGTTCGTTAAACACTTTGAAATTTTATCTCACTCACGTCCTCCTTCTCTTCTGTTTCTTTTCTCGATCTCTGTTTCTCAATGTGCCCCTCCCATTCTTTGCTTATCATCATCATCATCATTATCTGGACCTCCTTTCCCACCCTAGGGCAGGGTGAGGAGTAGCAATGTCCAGACAGCCCAAATTTGCCAGTCCACTGGGTCATGCTTCCATTCGCTCACCATTCAAGTCCCCGGAATCCTGGCTCAATCTGATACGCCAAAAACATTTACCACGTACTGTAGCTTCACACAAACGCATCCGATAATGGTGGATGAAGGCGTCCGTCATCCACTCATTCAGTGTAGGGATGCTTTATGGTCTCTTACCCTGAGTGACAAGCCAAATGGTTTCTTGTGCCCAGGAAACCATTTACTACGCTGGGTGGTAACCATATAACCGGGATTTTTGCCCGGGTTAAGTGTCCCCCAGATTCCCCTATCTAAAATCACTTAATCGTGGCAGTTTCTCTTTTTCTTATTTTTTTTTTCCTTTGCTTTTTTCTGCCTCTTCTTTCTGCACTATCCTTTGCTTCCTTTCGCCATTTCTGTTCTTGAATCTATTTCTTGTCTCTCCCCTAGTCATCGTTTCACTTTCCCTCTTCTCTTAACACTCCCTTTCTCTTCTTCTCTTATCATACTCTTTTGTCCAGTGTTTGAGTTTTTTTTCTTTTTACTCATCTCTTCCTCCTCCCTACTTTTCTGAAGTCTGCTGAAGCTGTTGAAGGACAGGAGGTCTGACATTCTGCGAGATTTACGTGCAAAGTTTTTTTTTTACACACACTCACACACACACACACACACACACACGCACACACACACACACACACACACACACACACACACACACACACACACACACACACACACACACACACACACACACACACACACACACACACACACAAGTGAACGAATATGTACATTTTACTACTTATACATACACAAGGGCTCAATGCCACTATCATCATCATCATCATCATCATCATCATCGCCCTGTCACAGTCCACAGATGGGCTATGATCTCTCCGCACATTTCACAGTTACCATAATTTTTGTAAGTATATTCTGCAGAGGTCGGTGGGGGCTCCCATCATCCACCCACTTAATGCAGTGGTACTCTATTTTAGGGTAGCTCTACACTGAGTGGCAAGCCAAATGATTTCCTGTAAAGCAAGAAATCATTTAAAATACTGGGTGGCAACCTTATTACCATCCTACACTTGTTCCCTACGTGTCAAAAAGTGGGTTTGTGGAGCGTTAGTGCCCCTCCCCGGAAAACAACTAACTAAAAATGCAATTAAGAAGCCTCGGACCATGACTGACAAACAGGTGACAACCAAAGATCAAACAAAGGACCTGGTACGGATTGCAACATTGAATGTATGGGGTGCGAATGATGAGGTGAAAGAGAGAGAGAGAGATTGCCCAGGTGCTTGAGGGTGTAAAAATGGACAAATGTGGATTAACTGAGACTAAAAGTAAAGTGAGACTGTGAAGAAGTGGGAATATGGATGGGTTATAGGCGCGGGAGTAGATGAGAATGAGAGAGCAAAAGAGGAAGTATGTATTATTGTGTGCAAGAGATGGAAATAATATAAGAGAATATGGACCAGCTGCTTAAAGGATTGTATGGGTAAGATTGAAAGTAGGGTTACAAACGTGGGTAATTGTGTGTGTTCGTGCCAATGGAAGTGGGTAATGCAACCCACTTTCACAATTTCTGGTTTCTTGGACATTGTCTTAACCTGCGAAGAGGATAGGACTGGTTATGTGAATATTATGCCCCCCTTTTCTAGATGTCTTCACTCACCAGTATTCTTTACATAAATATCCCAGAATCATAATGATGAGTTCAGTGCTAAACCATGACTCCTATGGCATTTGCGAAATTATCGAGAAACAAAACTTGTCACTGAGTGAAACTGATTGGGAGTTTTTGTTTGCCTATTGTTCAGTGGATGAAATGTATGAAGAGTTCACCAAAAGTATTACTCACATAATCTCTGGCCATATACCAGTCAGGCCTGCTTCTGTAACCCATCCACAGTGGAATACTAGACCCCTGTCAGTGTCAAACGCAGGCGATCAGATGCATGTCAACAATATAAGCATGCGTGATCTACACATGGTCGCCAGTCAGAACTTGCAGTTCGCATCGTGTAAAATTTTTACATTTTATATAACTGGTATCGACAGTTTTCCCTCGAAGCCGAAGCTAACAACGAAACTTACCTAATAATGCGAATGAAGGATTCTCCTAAACGTTTTCACTCTTATATTCGCCACATGAACGTTCACCGCCCAGGAACAGGTCCAATTCAACTCAGGGATGGGACTAGAATTTGTAATCCTGAGGAAATGACAGAGTGCTTCGCAGACACATTCTGTTCTACATAATCGGAGTCCATCCCTGCCCTTCCGGCAGCCCAGCAAATTCTCTGATATTGGCTTATCTTTGGATAATGTTATGGAGGTTTTAGCAGACCTGGATGTTATTTGCAGTGTGGGTCCAGACGGTATTCATCCTCACCATCTAAGGTCTTGCAGAAGCTATTTAGCCTGTCAATGTTAACGATTTTTCACGAATCCCTTGAAACTGGTTATTTACCTGCGATGTGGAAGTTTTCAAATGTGGTACCTATTTTTAAGAAAGGTCCCCTCTGTAATCCCCTTAACTTCTGCCCCATGAGTCTTCTGTTTGTTGCAAGGCTTTTGAAAGAATCATTGCTCAGCATCTATTCCAATACTTGGAGTATAATTTATTATTACCTGACCATCACCTTGGATTTAGAGCTGGTAGAAGTGTGAAGGATCAGCTGCTTCTAACATTCTGTATAATGATATCATAGAAAGTGTGGACAATGGCTGTTGTGTGGACCTGGTATAGTTTGATTTTTCTAAGGCATCTGACACAGTCTATCATGACATTTTAATTACAAAATTGTAAAGGCTTGGTGTTTCGGGAAATGTCTTCGCATGGCTTCACCAATTCCTGACTGGGAGGAAAATGTCTGTTGTAGTGGATGGGAGGCAGTTCCTTCAGAGCTGTGTTAAGTGGGGTACCTCAGGGGTCAGTGTTGGGCCCTGTATTGTTTTTGATATATATCAGCTACTTAATCTTTGAACTGCCAATACAAGATTTTTGCTAACGATCCAAAAATATAGTTAAATGTTAATTGGAATAGTTGTGTGTCGATTCTCTCTGACTTTACCATTTGTCAATATGATATAGACATCCTGAACAGTATTGCTGAGTCTTGGGGCCTACACCTTCACCCAGATAAGTGTGATACACTTCGGTTTGGTGGGAACTTGATTGTCCCTGGGCCTTTTGACCAGTACTTTCACTGATCCACCTGGTGAACAAGCCTACATCTTTTCTATCCTTAATCACCTAGAGCAGCTTGTACAGCACCCTACCCGTATCCCAGACCGCCTTGGAGAGAGCTCCAACATACTTGACCTCTTCCTTACAACTAATACTTCTGCTTACACGGTTAATCTTCTCTCTCCGTTGGGCTCCTCCGATAACAACCTTATCACCTTAATCTGTCCTATCACTCCGGTACGGCCTGTGGACCCTCCAGGGAAACGTCGTCTGTGGCATTTTGGAGCCGCGGATTGGGAGGCCCTCAGGCAGTACTTCTTTGATTTTCCCTGGAATGATTATTGCTTCCATGGCCGGGAGCCATCTGAGTGTGCTTTGTGCATTACGGAGATTATTCTCTCAGGCATGGAAACATACATTCCTTTCTCATATCCTTTGACTAACGCAAGAAAGCCTTGGTTTAATCACGCTTGTTCTAAAGCTGTCCACAACAAGGAGAGGGCCTACAAAAGGTACCGGAGCCAACCCACCCCTGAATCACATCATCTTTACGTTTCTGCCCGGAATTGTGCTAAGTCTGTTCTTCACTCTGCTAAAAACAATTTCATCCGTACTAAATGCTCTCAACTCTCCAACTCGAGTTCTTCCTGCTCCTTCTGGCACCTTGCCAAAAACCTTTCTAACAACTTTACCTCATCATCCTTCCCTCCTCTTTTCTACTCTGATGGTTCCGTAGCTATTTCTTCTACTGATAAAGCAGATCTCTTCGCACAGACTTTCTCCTCCAATTCCACCTTAGACTATTCCGGTGCTGTTCCTCCATCACTTCCCGCCTCTGACTTCCTCATGGCCGACATTAAAATTTCTTCAGCTGATGTATTTTCTGCCATCACTGGCCTCAATACTAACAAGGCATATGGGCCTGATGGAGTCCCTCCCGTTGTTCTCAAGAACTGTGCTTCTGTGCTTACACCCTGCCTAGGCAAACTCTTTCGCCTTTGTCTGTCAACTTGTACCTTTCCTTCTTGCTAGAAGTTTGCTCTCATTCAGCCAGTCCCAAAGAAGGGTGACCATTCCCAACCCTCCAACTATCGTCCAGTTGCTTTAACATCCCGTATTTCAAAAGTTTTCGAGTCAATTCTCAATAGAAAAATTTTAAGGCATCTTTCCTATCATAACCTTCTTTCTGACTGTCAGTACGGGTTCCGTCAGGGATGCTCCACTGGTGATCTTCTCACCTACCTTTCAGACTCCTGGTCATCCTCCTTTCGGGACTTTGGCAAAAGCTTTGCCATTGCACTTGACATCTCAAAGGCTTTCGATCGAGTCTGGCATAAAACTTAAATTTCCAAACTGCCCTCTTACGGTTTCTATCCTTCTATCTGTGTCTTCATCGCTAGCTTCCTTTCTGGTCGTTCTATGGCCGCTGTTGTAGACGGCCATCGTTCTTCTCCTAGATCTATCAACAGTGGTGTTCCTCAGGGCTCTGTCCTATCACCAACTCTCTTCCTTTTATTCATCAATGACCTTCTAACCTGTACATCTAACCCTATCCACTCATACACTGATGACTCCACCCTTCACCTTTCCATTCGGTTCCCGCAACGCCCATCTCAGCAGTTACTTCAACAAACAAGGGATGAGGCTATGGCACACCTAATGTCTGACTTGGCTCGTATCTCTGACTGGGGTAAAAATAATCTTGTTTTTAATGCCTCTAAGACTCAGTTCTTACACCTATCAACCTGTCAAAATCTTCCACAGGTATACCCACTAAAGTTTAATAATATTCAGCTTAATCCTGCATCATCCTTGAACATGCTTGGGGTTTCATTTACTCGGGACTTATCATGGAAAGATCATATTACATCTCTTGTAAAATCTGCTTCCAAGAGATTGGGTGTGCTAAGCCGACTCCGTTCTTTCTTTACCCCTGCACAATTGTTGACTCTATACAGGGGTTTTATCCACCCCTGTGTGGAGTACAACTCTCATTTGTGGGGAGGCTCCCCACATACAGCTCTTCTCAATAGGGTGGAGCCAAAGGCTTTTCGTCTCATTAACTCTCCTCCTCTTACTGACTCCCTTCAACCTCTGTCTCTTCGCCGCACTGTTGCATCTTTATCTCTTTTCTCTCACTACTTTAATGGTCACTGCTCCTCTGAACTGTCTGCATGCATTCCTCCACCTCTACGACGGGCGCGTAGCATCCGTGTAGCAGCAAACTCTCATCCCTTTTCTGTTCAACTCTCTAATGCAAGAGTTAACCGTTACTCCCAGTCCTTCATTTATGCAACAGGTCAACTCTGGAACTGTCTCCCTCTGTCAGTATTTCCTGCTGCCTATGATATCCAGTCTTTCAAACGCAGTGTGTCCAGGCATCTCGAAATGAACGGATCTCGAATTTGTCTCTCTCTCTTGTATTTTGTTTTTCTCTTGGAGGGAACTGTTATTGCGGGCTCATGGCCTTTGGTTCCTTCTTCCTCGCATAAAAAAAAAAAAATCATCCTATTTCATTTACAATTATGAGTAATAACATGAGCGTTCTGGTGGATATAAATTTGAGGTTCCACGACCTTACCCACACTATGGCTAGTAAAGTTGGGGGTGTAGCTACTAATTTTTTGAAAAACCACCATCTGCCGTTCCCTTGATTTCATGTTATCATTATTCACAACTCATATCAGGCCTTTAATGGATTTTGTTCTTAGGTATGGATATAGGCTTTATTGGTGATATCAAACCACTTGAGTCTGTTCAACATAGGTGGACAAAACGTATCTCTATCATGCAGGACTTTCAACCTTGGATTTATTTTCTGTTCTTGGAAGGCTATTGCAGGCTGATCTTGTGGAGCACTGGAATATAATGCATGGCCAGGCATCCGCTGATGCTCGTAGTTTATTCTGGTGTGCTCCAGTTGTGGGAACTTGAGGTCATATATATATATAAGTTAGCACATACTCGCTGCACCCTGGACTGTTGCAGGCGTTTTTTTTTTCTGTTCGTGTTGTGAACCTTTGAAACTCTCTACCTTCTGCAGTTGTTGAGCTAGAAGAAATCAGACTTTTAAATCGGCCCTCAGGCAGGCACTTGACACTGTGTTATTTGAATGCTATGACTATTCTTTTTGCTACACACTAAGCACTTTCCAGCACACTTCTGCTTTATGTTTTTTTTTTTTTCTTACTTAAAGGCTCGCGCATTGGTAGTTGTAGGCCTTTATATACTTCTCTTGAGTTATATGTAGAAAGAAAGAGAGAGGTGAAAAGATTAGTAGGAGAGAGGTGAAAAAATTAGTGGGAGAGAGTAAGAAGAGAGTGGATGGGGAATTTGGAAGGAATTTGAGTGTAAAGTGGAGGGACTGTAAGAAAATGTTCTGGAAAGAGGTGAAAAGAGTAAGACAGGGTGGAAGTGAAGTTAGCAGGGGAGTGAAAGATAAAAATGGTAGATTACTAGTGGAGAAGGGAGAAAAAGTGAGCAGATGGAGAGAACACTTTAGGGAGTTGTTGAACATAGAGGATGGAAGTAATGCGAGTATAAGTGGCTGGGGAATGGCTGGGAGAAGGAGGGAGGTGAGAAGACAGGAAGAAATCAGTAGGATAGAAGTTGTTGAAGCAATGAAGAAAGTTAAATCGGGGAATGCCCCAGAAATTGATTGAGTGTGTGGTGAAATGCTGAAGCATGAGGGAGAGATAGTAGTAGAATGGATGTGGAAGATGTGCAGATTGGCCTGGCAGGAAGGTAGAGTCCCGGAGGATTGGAAGTCAGGTATAATTATTCCCTTGTACAAAGGAAAAGGGGAAAAAGAAGTGTGTGGTACTCAGAGGGGCAATTGTCTTCTTAGTATAATAGGAAAAGTGTATGGTAGGATACTTATTGACAGAGTTAGAGAAAGAACAGAGAAATTAGTTGGAGAAGAACAGGGAGGCTTTAGGAAGGGAAGAGGTTGTGTAGATCAGATATTCATTCTTAGATCTTTAGTGGAAAAGTTTCTAGAGAAGGGAAAGAAGTTGTATGCGGCTTTCATGGATTTCGAGAAAGCATATGACAGGGTGGATAGACAAGGATTGTGGAAAGTGTTAAGAATATATGGAGTAGATGGGAAGTTGTTGAATGCTGTGAAGAGTATGTACGATGGTGCGAAGGCTGCAGTGCGTGTGGATGGTGAACTAAGTGAATTTTTCTCTTTGAAAGTTGGGTTGAAACAGGGATGTGTCATGTCTCCATGGTTGTTCAATCTGTATATGGATGGGGTAATAAAAGAGGTACAAGGTAGGGTAGTGGATGTTGGAGTGGCCCTGGTGAGAGAGGATAGTGTTTGGAAACTCCCTGTACTGTTGTTTGCAGATGATACTGTGTTGTTGAGTGAAGACGAAGGGGAGCTGCAAGGCTAGGTGGATGAGTTTGGGAGAGTGTGTAAGAAACGGAATCTAAAGGTGAATGTAGGGAAGAGTAAAGTGATGGTCTTTGAGAAAGGTGAAGTCAGTGAATGTACGGCGAGGTTGGATGGTGAGGAATTGGAAAACGTGAGTACATTTAAGTACTTGGGTAGTGTGATGAGTAAGGATGGAGGTTTGGAGGGTGAAGTGCTTGAAAGGGTACAGCAGGGAAGAAAGGTTGCTGGTTCTTTGAAAGCAGTGATAAGAAACAGGGAAGTGAGCATGGAAGTGAAAAAGTTACTACATGACAGTATTGTGATACCAACTCTAACGTATGGAAGTGAAGTTTGGACGTTGTTGGAAGGACACAAGTCAAGAGTGAGAGCAGTGGAAATGAGTTATTTAAGAGGAGCCTGTAGAGTCACATGGAGAGACAGGCTGACGAATGAAGATATAAAGGAGCGTTGTGGTGTGGATGTGGATGTGATAGGAAGCGTTATGAGGGACACACTGAGGTGGTTTGGCCATGTGGAGAGGATGGAGGGTGAAAGACTGACGAAGAGAGTGTATGTGAGTGAGGTGGAGGGGGGAAGAGGGAGGGGGAGGCCGAGGATGAGATGGAGGGATGGGGTGGAGAGGTATATGAGAGAGGGGGGTGTGAGTTGGGAGCAGGGCAGTGAAATGGCGGGGGACAGGGTGACTTGGAGGCGATTTGTTTGTGGCCACCCCAATCGGGATTGAGGCGTCTGGCAATAGATAGATAGATAGATAGTCTGTACACCAGTGTGTATCACCTTGGGGAAAATTCATCCAGGCAAGATATCCATGTAAGATATCCCTCAGTGCCCCATGATGGGCCAAATAATGACCATTTTCCTCAGATGATTTTGGGTTTTCGACTTTCTCTATGAATCCCCGGTACAACCGAGTGTTTATAAAATTAGTATTTTGTCTACAATAATTGTTATGCTTGGCAAATTTTCGATGTAAACTTCTCAGTCTGCCTACTGCTAAACCAAAACTACTTGAAAGATCCTTCTTGTTAAACCTCCAAGGTAACTGCACCACATATTGTTTTTCTTTCTGGTCATAAGAGATAGTGCTTTCAAAGGTGCCCAGGACATCTTGGGCCTTGGGCTCAATTTCTTGTGGAAGATTTCCTATGTGGTTTTCCCGGAATATATTTATATCGGTTATGCATGTGTTGTAATCATATCTGTCTATTCGGTGACTGGGTTAACAGTATTGAGTGATAAGGAGAGAATAAAAACAAATAATTCGTACAAGTGAACGAATGTTTGATTACAAACTGCTCTCTCTCTCTCTCTCTCTCTCTCTCTCAGGTAATTCTGCGATTGTCAGACCACTTCATTCATCACATTATTATACTGATGGGTTGTTGTTTGAAGATCTATAGAGGGGACTGGGCCTTATATTAGCCCGGCCACTGATGGAAAAATAGATACTGTATATGACCAGTATCATTGGGAACTCTGAGGAGAGTTTCTCTTAGTTTTGTACTGTGTTCCTGTTTCTGGATTCTACAGATTCCATATATGGCAGGGTAAGATAATGATGGTGGTAATAATGATGGCAATGGAGATCGCGTCGACGACGACGACGACGACGACGACGATGATGATGATGATGATGATGATGATGATGATGATGATGATAAGGATGAAGACGTTGGTGATGATGAAGATCTTTTTCCATCTTTTAAGAGTTGATGTTATTTGTACTCGCCAAATATGTAACAGAGGTATATAACGTTAGGGTGAAAACGCTGATGATAGAATTACAATTGTCAACATAAGAAAACGAAGACAAAATATGGAGCCTGATCTGCAGGCAGCAATGCTGTGTATGTGATTCAGGTCAGACAGGAGGAAGAGAAAGAGGAGGAAGGCAGAGGGAAAGAGGGGAGGGGCATCATACTTGAGGAAGGGAGGGCTGTTTGTAATGAAAATATGTCCTTGTTTGTTCCAGGTTATCGAGAGAGAGAGAGAGAGAGAGAGAGAGAGAGAGAGAGAGAGAGAGAGAGAGAGAGAGAGAGAGAGAGAGAGAGAGAGAGAGAGGTGGGGGGGAAAATCAGGAAATCATTAGACTCAATAAAGCACTTGTATTGGGAAAAAGATAGAGGGGACAAATGAGAGAAAAAAAATCTACAGGACAATAGGGAAAGAATGGAAATAGCAAAACGAAACCCTCAAAGGATGCAACACCCTCGCGCACCAAATGGTCAAGGTCTTTCCAGTCATCTTGACCTTCGACAGATTACTCTTAAAACAAAATTTCTTAATTCTTGACACATAATTAACCTTCTACCAACTTGTATCAGAGCAGATCAGAGCGCTTTGAGCTTAAGAAACGACCTTGAACTTTGTCCATTCCATATGGCCTTGACCTTGGACTGGCTGTTTTCAAAATCGAATCCATTTATTGTTTTAACTTGAACCCCTCCCCTGTATTTAGTATATATCGGATAAAAACGATAAAGTTCACCTCACGAGAAGACCTAGACCCGTGACATATTATTCTCAAAAACAATAGGTCAGCCTCTTCGGTGATCCCCAGCTTACTCAGTAAGTTTGAATCAAATTAGATAAGAGATATTTTAGTTCCACTGTTTACACACAGAGACACTTGGGTCGAACATTGACTGTGATCTTTGACCCTGAGATTTGATAGGGTGATCTAAAAATTAATCTCTTTGTTCTTGCTGCCTGACCCTTAACACTTCCACCAAGACTGGTTCAGATCAGATCAAAAGTGTTTGAGTCGATCTCGCCATATGACCTTGGCTTTGGACATTCCTTGTGACCCTGACTTTTTCTTATTTTTCCAATAATCGAAATCTTTTACTTTTTCCATGCCTTTAATCCCAGAACAAAGTTTGGTTTAAATCGGTTAAAATATGTTTAAGTTGACCATGTACCGTGACCTTGACCTTCGACCTTTTCCTTTAAAAAGTATATTCCCTGGATGCCCTCTGAACGGTTCCACCAAGTTTGGCTAAAATCGGATGAAAGGACTTAAAATTATTTTGTACACACACACACACACACACACACACACACACACACACACACACACACACACACACACACACACACACACACACACACAATGTCGCTCAGTACATAACACCCACTCCAGCTTCCGGAGCACGAGTGTAAGAAATGAATGTTACGGGAAAGAAAGATCCGGAAGACGATTCGCATAAATGTGAAAGAGAGAGAAACAGAATAAAAGAAGAGAGTGAACGATGGAAAGGAAAAAAAGTGAAGGAAGAGTCAATGAAAGAAATTACACTTTTTCCATTCGCAGTCACATATCCCTGGGAGTCATCTCACTCAATCACCATCATTTTGATTTATCCATATTCAGTTTCAAAGCTCGACCATCAAAGAGGGAGGGGGAGGCGGTGGCTCAGTCGGTAGAGAGGTGGCCTGCAATCCTACCGGACCCCTGTTCAAATCCCCGCTTGTGTAGCGAACAGTTTAAGGATTTGAAATTCTTAAAATCAGACCTTACTGATCTACCAGAGGACCCCCCAACATGTCGTAGAAATATCCTCTCTAATACCAATACACCAGTCCTGTATGAAACAGCCCTAGCATATATTTAATATGGACGGTGGGTGTTAGAGCCGAAGTGGTGACATGTAGAGGTGTATGGTATGTAGGAGGACTATTGGGCCTTGGGAACAGGCTGTGAAGCCTATGCCCAGAGTCGAGCACATAAAAAAAAATAAAGATATCCAAAAATTTCTACATCAATTTGCCAAGATTTTTTTTTTTTTTTTCCACTAGATATATATTACATCTTCATAAGTTGGATTTGAGATATTCCAATCTTCATCATTCATATCCTCCTCCTCCTCCCTCTCATCATAATTTGACATTTTAACAGACACATAATCCTTTCTGTACATGGGAACACCACACAATCTTGTCCCATTATAGCACTGCCAATAAATCATTTAATTAAACCTTCCACCCAATCCTAAACAGACTTTACCACCATCATATAACCTCTACAGCATTCAGGAAATTTCCCATCGCCAGATACTTATGCAAATCTTCCCATAATCCCCTTTCTTTATCCTTTGTCCAACTCTTTTCCCAGATCCTAATACCATAAAATACTCATAGTACTCTTCGCAGGCTATGCCAATTGTCTGTCTCACAGCAAATAGTTGATTCACACATCACCTGTTACTAGTAAATACAGCCTGTTCGTCACTTGCCTAGTCTTCTGGTATAATATTCCATACTTTCTGTTTAAACTTAGATATACCTTTCCTATTACACACTACAGCATATACCATGATAAATATTGCATTCACTTCCGCCACCTTTATTCTTGCACAGGACAGTCACAGTGTTTCTCCTCTCTACTGTTTCAGTTCAATTTATCCAAACTTTCTTACAAATTTGCAACATATATGTCATTTCATTGTTTTCATTCCAAAATATCCAATTAAAAATTACATATGAAAATAAGAAGCTGATAAAGCTGAATGATCAATAAATTACTGCCTTACGTGCTAGATCAAGGAAATTGGAGAGAGAGAGAGAGAAAAGAAAAGAAAGGAGTGGCTGTACTGTAGGACTAAGGAAGTGAAAGATTTCTGAAAAGTGACAAAACAAGGGGATATTAATGGAGTAAAAAAAATGAGTAAACTTTAACAAAAAATTAAATTAATGAAAAAAAAAGTACTGTACATAAGAGGACACAAACGGAATGAAATGACTTAATATGAAAGATGTGTTCAAGGGTAGAACTGATGGTGAATATGCGAACAAAAAAAGAAAGCCAAGAGCTGGTGGGTAAAGTGCTGAGGAAAATTCGGACCTGCACTGCAGGGGCAGTTGCTTGCCAGCGGTTAATGGGTCTGCTTGATCAGACAGACTGGGGTAGCACTACAACAACAACAGCGCCATGGAAGTATTTGGAATAAATTGAATTCACTGTAAAGCAAGATGAAATTAGTTAATGGGAAGTGAAAAGTAGTGTGTTGAGAAGTAAAAATGCATAAAGTGATTCAATATCTATGTCCCTGGGGAGAATGAGTGAGTGAAGGGAAGGGGCGAGGCCGTGTGTGTAAAATTCATTTCACAGAACCATGTGAAAACAATGAAAACTGTGGAAATAGCATGGAGGAACGAACTGTACGGAACACTGTTTTCAGGTTTACTCATTCTTTAGTTAAAGTTTCTGGAGACAGCTAATTCTTTCAATGTGTCTCTCTGTCTGTCCGTCTGTCTGTCTGTCTGTCTGTCCGTCTGTCTGTCTGTCTGTCTGTCTGTCTCTCTCTCTCTCTCTCTCTCTCTCTCTCTCTCTCTCTCTCTCTCTCTCACACACACACACACACACACACACACACACACACACACACACACACACACACACACACACACGCATATTTTTTAGTCGTTCCCTTGCCTTTAGCATTCAACGACGCCATCCCTTCCCTTCCCCTCTTCCCTCCCTCCCCGTCTCTTTTCCGTCCTCCTTCCCACAGCTCGCCTCACACTTCTCTATCCCCACTGCTCCTCATCCTTCATCTCATCACATTACCTCATTCCCGTAGCACCCATCTCCCCCAGCTCCCTTGACTTACCACCCTTCCTTCCCACCTTCACAGCACTTGCCCCTTCTTCGCCTCAACCCTAACACCTCACTAACCGCCTCACATAACCCCTTTCCCTCTCACAACTTGCACCTGCTTCCCTGCGTGGATAAAATAATGACGGAAGGTGTGGGGAAGAACTTTGCGCATTGGTTTCTTCTTCATAAGCTTCTTACAGGCGAGCATAAACTTTGTCAATGGTATGATCAGTTCTCTCCCACACTTCCCCATTACCCTTCCATGTCAGGAGGTGGAATGGAAGGTTTTTCAGTTTATGGCGTGTGTGTGTGTGTGTGTGTGTGTGTGTGTGTGTGTGTGTGTGTGTGTGTGTGTGTGTGTGTGTTTACTACTTTATTTAGGATTAACTCGTTTTTGTCGCAGTGTATACTACAACTACTACTACTACTGCTGCTTCTTCTTTCTTGTTCTTCTTTTTCTTCTTCCTTTTCGCGTTTTTTTAATGCAGAGAAGAAGGAACCAAAGGCCTGAAGCGAGCTTAGTTGTTCACTCCTAGAGAAAATGAAGAAAAGAAAAGAAAACCAACTTCCAGATCCATTCACTTCGAGATGCCTGGATACATAGCTTGCATTAAGGCTATTGGCCATAGACAAAGGTAAATTAACAACTGAGGAGTACAGTTCCACAGTTCATCTGTTGCATACATAAATGAGAGTATCGGTCAAGTCTTGCAAGCAGGTAGTTCTGGAGAGTAATGACCATTGAAGTCGCTTCAACAGAGATCAAGATGTAACAGTGCGGCGATGAGAAAGGTTGAAGGGAGTCGGTAAGAGGAGGGGATTTGATAAGACGAAAGTGCCTTTTGCTCAACCTTGTTTAGAAGTTATTTATAAGGAGCCCCTGTCCCCCCCTCCCCCAAACACACATGTGAGTTGTGCTGTGTGGATAGTCAATAGCTATATGGAGGTGAAAGATGCACAGAACCGGCTTAGCACATATAATTTCTTGGAAGCTGATTCTGCAAAACAGGTACCGGTAATGTTATCTTCCCATTGTAGGTCTTGAGAGATTGAAACTTCAAGGCTGTATATTGTCCAGTAACAGAGGATACTCCTGCGGAATAGCCAGTCGACCCTAGTGACCATAAACAATAATAGTATTAATAATAATAATAATAATAATAATAATAATAATAATTCATTCATTCATAATCTAATCCAGTGTTGCCCCAAGAGGAGCGTAGGACCCCGGGGCTAGGCAAGTTGGTCCAGACATTTAAGATGAGAGTGACCAGCCTCACTCATCCCTGGATGGCATTATTTGAGCAACAGACCTCAACCACTCCTTGGATATAAACCTGCACCGGCTCAGTCAGACTGGAGCGCCTTAATTCCCCTCTAAACCACGAAGCGTCATAATTTGGTTATATGGTTACCACCCAGCGTGGCTTGTCACTCAGCGTAGAGTCACCCATAGACAGAAAGAAGAGGAAAGAATGAAAGAAATAAAGGCAGAAGAGGATGGAATGAAGGAAGAGAGGAAAGGGCAGGCACCCGAGAGCAGCACTACATTAAGTGAGTGGATGGCGAGCGCCCCCACCTATAATTATAATGAAAATAATAATAATAATAATAATAACAATAACGAAGATAAAGAAGAAAAAGAAAGAGGAGGAGAAGAAGAAACGTTAGTATAGCTATTACCAGTATTGTTATTATTATTATTATTATTATTATTATTATTATTATTATTGCTGCTGTTGTTGTTGTAGTTGTAGCTGTCGTTGTTGTTGTTATTATTGTTCTTGTTCTGCTTGTTCTTGTTATCAATCGTCAGATCCTTTCTCCCCACCAGCAGCGTGGGAGACAGGGGCTTAGCTATTCACTCCTCACAAATGAAAACTGTTTAAGTATGAAATGGAGAGTGTCCGAAAAAAACAGTGCTTACATCATCATCATCATCATCATCATCATCATCATCATCATCATCATGCTTCATTCTGCTATTCCTGGGAGGGGTAGGAGCTAGCGCAAGTGTTCATAAAATAGTGCATCAATACCCCCAGGGGATATCGAAGTGTGTCCTCGGGGTTATCCAGAAAGTCACCCAGAAAATAAAAAAAATCGTGTATGGTAACGATGAAAGGAATACTGAGAAAGAAGTAAATAATGTTAATGAGGGGTATCAGGCTGACTTGGAAATGAAACTGGGAGTAACGGGGAAAAAAGTTAATGAATCGCTGATCTAGGGCACAGGCAATACAGTGAAACTAGACCACACTACAGTTTACACACCATTCATACTCTCGAAATCTTGCGTTCCAATATCTGCAGAAATACGACAGTGAATGTGCCCTGTAAGTCAGCCAGTTTTAATTCAGTAAACTGTCTTTCATCTCCATAAATCAGTCAATCAATCAATCAATCATTTCCTGTGGCACCCAACGGGATGCATAGGGCCTCGATGAACTCTCTCCACCAATATTTGTCTCTTGCCATCTCCTTCAGGTCCCACCAACACTCCTCTCCTGCTTCTCTTTTCATTGTCCTCAACCAGGTTTCCCTCGGCCTACCTCTGCCTCTTTCTCCTCTAGCAGTCCACTCTGGCACACCCTGGATTAAACTGCCTTCTTTTCTATATATGTGCCCCAGCCATTTCCAGCGAGACAGTCTCATATGTTCATCAACTGGTCCCACTCTCGTAATATCCCTTCCTCTTCCATTCGTAACTCTGTCTTTCCACTTTACCCCAAGAATCCTTCTCAGTATTTTATTCTCAAATCCTAATACTTTCTGATCTGTTGCAATTGTACTCATGCCCATAAATTAAAATTGGTCTAACCATTGTTACGGAACAGAGAAAGATAATGTACACTTTAAGTGAGAATACTAATAATCACTACTGTCCCGTAAGGGTCCAGGTTCAAAACAAAGAGTTAGGTAAAATTACAAGTTAAAGTTTAATGCTCAAACTAACAACAAAACATTCAGGACTCATAAAGATAATGTAATGGCAAAAAACAAGTTAAATATATGGTTAACTGCAATAGCCTCTATTAACACGAAATTAGCAAGAGTAAATTTATCTAAGTCAGCCCTGTTAAAATGAGATACCAGATAATACTCAGTGAATGCAAGATATATTATTACAGATACAAAATATTATCAAAAATGACTGACAAAAACATATGAATCACAAAAACCTCACTAGGCCCAAGAATCAACAACTCGCGCTACACAGTACAAGAAAAAATGCAACAACAGTTATACTCAAATTACACACAGCTGCTAGATGGCTGGAGACTTCCAGAGCACTCACAATAACAACCGTACAGGGGAGGACAGAGATGTGAACAAAATGAGGAGCAGATCTAAGTGGCAATAATGCAGAGACTGAGCTCATTATATAGGAGCCTGCAGAGCTTGATACAACTTGTAAGAAGGACGCGCAAATGAAGCCATAGGGGACAAAGAGCTGACAATCCTACTCTGAACAACAGAAAGGACGACTTACTCTACTATAACGGTAGAAGGGGGGAACTGAGGCAGAACACGCTCGTGATCAAACATGCAGCATACTGTGCGTTAAAATTACACAAAGGATGATGAAATCATAGGCTATGTAACACCTCCCCACAAAGAAAAAGAAATTTACAAAGAAAATTTCTTATTACTCTAAAACAATCTGTCTAAAGTCTAGATAAGCAATCTGCAATAACATTTTCTTTCCCCTTGACATGTTGTATGTCTAATGAATACTCCTGAAGAAATAGACTCCATCTTGTCAATCTCTGATTTTTATCTTTAAACTTACTAAGGAATTTCAGTGGGTTATGATCGGTATAAATGACTATGGGGTCAAAACCAGAACACAAATAAAATGAAAAATGCTGTAAACCCAAAATCAAGGCCAAAAGCTCTTTCTCAATAGTTGAGTAGTTCTTTTGAGGTGGAGTGAACTTCTTACTGTAATAAGATACAGGGTGTTCAATACCCTGATCATACTCTTGCAGCAAAACAGCCCCAGCTCCTGTATCACTTGCATCAACAGACATCTTAAAAGGCTTAGCAAAATTTGGAGTAGCGAGCACTGGCTGACTTAATAGAATAGCTTTAAGTTTGTTGAAAGAGGATTCACAGTTATCGGTCCAGACAAATTTAACTCCCTTTTTCAGTAGGTCTGTAAGTGGTGATACAAGAATTGAAAAGTTAAGAACAAATCTCCGGTAATAACCTACCATTCCCAAAAATCTTTGTAGCTCTTTCCTACTTTTAGGTCTGGGAAGATCACTTATAACCTGAACCTTAGCTGCTGGTGGTGCAACATGTCCATCACCAATTACATACCCAAGGTACTGAACTTTAGCTTGACCAAACTCACACTTTGATAAATTAGCTACAAGATTAGCATGAACTAAACGCTCAAGAAATTTACTGACATGGCATAGGTGATCTTTCCAGTTGTCACTGAAGATTAATACATCATCAATATAAACAACACACCCTGCCAAACCCTCTGTTACAACATTCATGAGCTTCTGAAATGTGGCTGGTGCATTCTTCATACCATATGGCATTACAGAACATGCAAAAGTCTTTCCTAGTGTTACAAAACATGAGATCTCCTTAGCACGTTCAGTCATAGGTACTTGCCAGTATCCCTTTAACAAATCAAACTTACTTATGTACCTAGCCTTTCCGATCTTGTCTATGCAATCTTCCACGCGAGGGAGAGGGTAAGTGTCTGTTTTGGTTATCTGATTAACACGTCTGTAGTCGATGCAAAGCCGCTGTGACCCACCTGGCTTAGGGACTAGAGTGACAGGAGAACTCCACTCGCTCTGACAGGGCTCAATCATCTTGTGGTCCAACAGGTAGCCAAGCTCCTTCTGGATGAGAGGAACTTTCACTGGGTTCACACGGTAAGGAGGCAGTTTAATTGGCTTTGCGTCTCCAACATCGACATCATGCATCAACACAGTGGTTCTTCCTGGAGTGGCACGGAACACTTGCGGGTACTCTTGCAGTAATGCCGAAAACTCCTGCCTTTCCTCGGGAGGTAGATGAGAAAGCTTAGTCTGGAGATCATTCATGATATCAGGATTCTTCCCCAAACTATCACTCAGGCTCATGCTGCATGGGAGAACTTCACTTGCAGACTCGGGTGGAACAGCTACAGTGCAGACTGGATTATTTTCGTCCCGCCTGTGATATAACTTTAGCATGTTGATGTGACATAGTTGCTTGCTCTTTCTACGATCTGGTGTGGCGATGACATAGTTGATATCACTGAGTTTCTTCTCCACGAAATAAGGACCACTAAACTTGGCTTGAAGAGGTTGCCCATGAACCGGTAGCAGAATCAAAACCTGATCTCCTGGCTGAAAGTGGCGTAACCTGGACTTCTTATCATACCAAGTCTTCATCTTCTCCTGAGCAGCTCCTAAATTCTCTCTCGCCAGTTGTAAAGCAGTGGACAGCCGTTCTTTGAACTTCATCACATACTCCAGCAGGTTGACGTCATCTTCCTCCGACAGCCAGCATTCCTTGAGTAACTTAAGGGGTCCTCTTACTTCATGGCCAAACAGTAGTTCAAAAGGTGAGAAGCCCAGTGATTCATTTGGAGATTCTCTTGCAGCAAACACAACGAATGGAAGACCTTTATCCCAGTCTTTCTGATGTTCCAAACAGTATTTCTTGAGCATCGATTTGAGTGTTTGATGATATCTCTCCAACGCTCCTTGGTTCTGGGGATGGTAAGCTGAAGACGTGATCTGGGTGATGCCCAACTCTTTCAGAGACTGCTTGAAAACTTTGACATGAAATTACTTCCCTGGTCTGACTGTACCTCCTTGGGCAGACCAAACTTTGTGAAGAACCCTAGCATTTCCTTAACCACGTTCTTTGCTGAGATATTTCGAAGTGGAATGGCTTCAGGATAACGAGTAGCCATATCAATCAGGGTCAACACATAAGAAAATCCTGAAGAAGTCTTAGGAAGAGGGCCCACAATATCCACCAACACACGGGTGAAAGGCGCCTCAAAAGGAGGAATGGGAACTAGAGGTGCAACCTTTTCGGTCTGATTACACTTCCTCACAACTTGACAGGTGTGACAAGACTTACAATACCAGGAAACATCCCTGAAGATACCTGGCCAGTAGAAGTGTTTCAAAATGCGTGCCACAGTCTTCCTCACTCCAAGGTGTCCTGCCAAACTGGAATCATGAGCCACTCTGATGATATCCTGCCTACAAACACGAGGGATGACAACTTGGTGTACAACCTCCCACTCACAGTCGGCTGATGCTGTTGGGGGTCTCCACTTCCTCATAAGTACTCCTGACTTTATATAATAACAAGTAGAAGCATCAGCTGACTCTTCCTCACTGCAAGCAGAGTTAGCAAGACCTTTCAACTCAGGGTCAGCAACCTGCAACTCAACCAACTCTTGACGAGACAAATTATCAACACTACGCGGTACTGCCTCATCTGGTGAGTGGTCCAAATTAGCAAGAAAAGTGTCAGCTAGGATAAAATCATCATCATCATTATCCTCTAAATCACCAGTAACTTTAGACTTAGCGCTAGTGAAAGCACATGCAGGGAACACATCAGGGACATCACAATCCTGGGTCGCAGCCACTGGCTCACTAGACAACTGAGGAGCTGGACACACTTGACTTCCACCAATATCATTTCCAAGTAAGAAAGTTACACCTGACATTGGGAGTGTCTCAACCAACCCAACCATAACGGAACCATTTACAAAACCAGACTCTAAATTCACTCTGCACAGAGGGACAGAAAAGTAATTATTCCCTACCCCTTGTAAGATTACAGTTTCATCAGAGGAATTAACATTAGAGCCTAGAACAATGGTCAGCATAAGGGATTGGCAAGCACCTGTATCACGATATATTTTAACTGATTTCCTGTCATTACTGTCCAGAGGACTGACAAAACCATCAGACAGGAAATTAGCACATGAACTCTTGAGAGTGTCACCCACGTTACTGCTCAAAAGAGGAGCTCCATCATGAGAATTTAAGTTACCCCTCAAAGCAGGTTCAGTTAACTCAGTTAAAGAATTCTGGGAACTCTCAAGAGTGGACACTAGACCAATTGACTGAATATTTAAAGACTCCTTTTTGTTCACATCACGCTGTCTCCTGAAACATCTCTCCGTAGTATGACCAAGCTTACTACAATAAGTACATTTACTTTTCTGAAATCTAGGGGCGAAGCTGGTATTTACTTCCTGAGAAACATCATCTTTATTCTCCTTCCTGTTACCTGTACTCTGAGTAGAGGCAACGTACTTACTCTCAGCTTTCCCTTTTTCTTTAGAATATCTCTTGTGAGTGAGAACATATTCATCAGCGAAAACTGCAGCATCAGACAAATTATCTATTCTTTTCTCATCAAGATATAGGCTTACATCTTTACTAATACACCTTTTGAAGTCCTCCAGCAAAATCATCTGCTTAAATTTACCAAAATCAGAATCCACATTCTTAGAATTTAACCACTGCTCTAACAGATCTTCTTTGATTTTTGCATACTCAACATGGGATTGCTTATCTTGCTTGTAAGTTGTCCTAAATTTTACTCTATAGGCTTCAAGAACAAGCTCATAGGCCTTAAGAATCAAGCTCTTAACTACATCATAATTATCAGATTGATCCTGAGGCAAAGATGCATAAGTTTCTTGAGCTTTACCGGTGAGAACAGTTTGAAGGAGTACTGGCCAATACTCCTTGGGCCAATTAAAACCTGTAGCTACCCCTCTCAAACAACTGAAAATACTTTGTTAAATCAGATTCATTAAAAGGAGGGACAAGTTTAACATTTTTAGCCACATCAAAATCATCAGAGCTAGATGATCCAGTTCCACCTTGTTTCATGCGTTACTCATGGTCTGCCTGAATCCTAGCTAGTTCAATTTGTGCCTGAGCCTGTATCTGTGCCTCCTGAATCCGAGCCTGAGATTCAGCCTCCTTAGCATTTGCTTGAAATTCAGCCTCCTTAACACAAGCCTCCTTAGCCTGAGACTCAGCCTCCTTAGCACGTGCTTGAAATTCAGCTTCCTTCACACGAGCCTCCTGCAGGGCTAGCTGTAACTTAGCTAATTCAATCTGCGTTTGCTCATTTGGAGGAGTTACATTAAACAAGCTTTTATTAATCATGCCAACAATTTGATCTTTAGAGTGATGAGAGCGAACAGCAATTCCCAATTGTTGAGCAACAAGCTTAAGTTCATTCTTTGTTCTGTTTTCTACATCACACACTGTTTGCACATTAGACAAAAAATCTTTGGCTTCATCAAGCGTAGTAATAGTAGACATCATGAATAAATCACAGTCACAAAATATCAAGCAATATCCTTATGATAATATCCTGAATATCCTGATAAGAGGTCGCCAAATTTATGTTACGGAACAGAGAAAGATAATGTACACTTTAAGTGAGAATACTAATAATCACTACTGTCCCGTAAAGGTCCAGGTTCAAAACAAAGAGTTAGGTAAAATTACAAGTTAAAGTTTAATGCTCAAACTAACAACAAAACATTCAGGACTCATAAGGATAATGTAATGGCAAAAAACAGGTTAAATATATGGTTAACTGCAATAGCCTCTATTAACACGAAATTAGCAAGAGTAAATTTATCTAAGTCAGCCCTGTTAAAATGAGATACCAGATAATACTCAGTGAATGCAAGATATATTATTACAGATACAAAATATTATCAAAAATGACTGACAAAAACATATGAATCACAAAAACCTCACTAGGCCCAAGAATCAACAACTCACGCTACACAGTACAAGAAAAAATGCAACAACAGTTATACTCAAATTACACACAGCTGCTAGATGGCTGGAGACTTCCTGAGCACTCACAATAACAACTGTACAGGGGAGGACAGAGATGTGAACAAAATGAGGAGCAGATCTAAGTGGCAATAATGCAGAGACTGAGCTCATTATATAGGAGCCAGCAGAGCTTGATACAACTTGTAAGAAGGACGCGCAAATGAAGCCATAGGGGACAAAGAGCTGACAATCCTACTCTGAACAACAGAAAGGACGACTTACTCTACTATAACGGTAGAAGGGGGGAACTGAGGCAGAACACGCTCGTGATCAAACATGCAGCAACTGTGCGTTAAAATTACACAAAGGATGATGATATCATAGGCTATGTAACACCATGGACTTGCAAATTTTTACTTTAGTTGTACCGAAAACATATTATTCCAAATATTTTTCAACATTCCAACAGCTCGCCACGCCTATCTAATCCTCTCCTCAATTTCATTGTTTAATGATCCATTAGATTATACAATCGTTCCCAGATAATTAAAATTTTTTACATTCTTCACCATATTATTCCCAATTACATAATAGATTTGGTCCTCCACGTTCATATCAATAATTTCAGTCTTTCCACAGTTTATTACCAATCCTACTTTTTCTCCTTCCTCCATAAAAATGATCAATAATCTTCAGGTGATGCAAAGGATATTTTCTGTGTGAATGTCTGTAGGTGGTATTACGATGTCTTTGCTGCCGGTATAACTTCCATGAGATTCGGATGGCAAGGCTATTTTTCCACTACAAAGAGAAGAGTAAAAAGTACTCTCTCTCTCTCTCTCTCTCTCTCTCTCTCTCTCTCTCTCTCTCTCCATTATTAATAATTTCCATAACCATGTGCTACGTCTTGGGATACGAGGTTTATATGACAGTCCACAATAATTTTTGAGGATCGAAAATTCGCGTCCGTTGAAAGACTAGTGATGCGCATACATACATACATACATATACATATACCCAGGCTTATTCACCCTAGCGTGGCAGGCGAGGCAGGACGACACACTCACCAAATTACTCATCCACACACACCCATTTGCTCGTATCTTAGCCCGTAAGGGGAGAAGGGATCACTCCTCATCTCACCACACCACACGAGGATCAAACGCGCAGAGCAATCCAGCAACATTGGCAGCAGGGCCCAACAGCAAAGCTTGTTTACCCCTGCCACATCATTATGGACCCATCCCCTTCCCAGCACTTGACCCGATCAGCTGATCAGACCAAATTCGGGAGAACATCCTGTCGGGGCCGAGTCATCATTTATGCATTCACAATTTCTCTCCATTCACGCGTGGCCACTTTTCCTTGCTCTACAGACATCCCTCTCGCATCTAACTCTTTCGTTTCACACACCCTATCATACTCCTCTACCAACAGTCTCAGGCTCTCCTGCGAATCAGCCAGCAGTACAGTATCATCCGGAAACAGCAGCTGATTCAGACTCCACTCTCTATTATTAGCATTCACCAAATTCAAACTTTCTCCTAACACTCTTGTATTAACCTCCCGCACAATACCATCCATATAAATACTAAACAACCAAGGCGACATTACACATCCCTGCCGCAGCCCCACTCTCACAGGAAACCAGTCATACACATTATTTCCCACTCTTACACATGCTGTATTACTTACACACACACACACACACACACACACATATATATATATATATATATATATATATATATATATATATATATATATATATATATTACTCCTTTGAACAACCTATAACCTGGTCCATACGATCTCAAAACAGACGACAAAGCTTCCCCATCAGTTCTGTCATACGCTTTCCTTAAATCCATGAACGCCCAAAACACATCCTTACCTTCCGCCAAATGCTTTTCACACATCTGTCTAACAGCAAACACCTGAGTGATGTAGGCGTGGCTTATCTTCTGTTGTCTTTTTCCTTTTCCTTATTTCTGCAGCTTATTCACTCAGTTCAGTACATCAATGATCTGTTAGGAGTATGTCTTTAATGCTAGACTACTTAATTCACTTATACATCGCGATAGTGAACAGTAATTGGTTCTTGAACGGTATTTTTGAGCAAATAATACCAACCACCCTTCAACTGTAAGCGCATATGTCAGCTGGAACATCCTAGTTCACAAGACCATTAAGCGACCTTTTCCAATGATGGCCACGACAAAACGCAGTAAATGATCTCTTGGGTAGACAAGAACCCATTTGATAGTCACTGAGGACAGAGTCACTTGAAAGTAGCTCAATAGGAATTATTGATTTCTGTTCGTTTATGCCTGGTCCTGAGCCACAAAGCTACAGCGTTACGGGTTTTGAAGGGTCCTTCTCCTTTAATAGTCTATCTGTTCATCCATCTATTGCCCAGCAACTTAATCCCGTTACGTATGGCCACAAGTAAGGCGTCAGGTACTAGATTGGTAGATGGAATGATAACGTGTTAAAGGAGAGGGAATCTTCTAAGACTATTATCAGCCCGTTTCTGTGTATGGCACATAAATATTCCTTTCTATGCTACTGGTAAGAGAACGTGCGCTCCCGGGGTATGAAATGCTAGCTGACTATTCCCTCATTCACAAAGCAAAAATCAAACGTTTTTCTTCAGCAAAAATAAAGATCTTCATGAAGAAGCAGTACTCAAAAGGGGGGGAAAAGAAGCATTGGTGTGTTTGTGAAAAAAAAAAAAAAAAAAAAAAGATTTGTTGTCAGTAGGTGCATAGGGATGTGGGTGGCAAGTCTTAGTGTGGCAAGCGTGTGGGTGATACTTATGCTGGGGTGTGCCTAGCAGCCTAGCAGATGTGTGTTGTGGCAGTTGTGCTGGGTTGTGGGTCTGCCGGTGTGTGCATAGCAGCCTAGCAGATGTGTGTTTGTGGCAGTTGTGCGGGGTTGTGGGTCTGCCGGTGTGTGCATAGCAGCCTAGCAGGTGTATGTTTGTGGCAGTTGTGCGGAGTTGTGGGTCTGCCGGTGTGTGCGTAGCAGCCTAGCTGGTGAGTGTTTGTGGCAGTTGTGCGGGGTTGTGGGTCTGCCGGTGTGTGGGATGAGAGTGGAAGGTGTAAGAGGATGTAATGAGCAGGTGTTTTGATGAGTGAATTTCAGGTTTGAAGTGAGTGTGTATGAGAGGTGTGTGGTTAGCAGATGTGTCACGGTGTAGGGGGCAGGAGTCAGGGGTGTCCTTTAGTATGTAAACCCATGTTTTATCGTCGTCATGTGGACGACACATGTCTTATATTTAGAAATGAACAGCATGTTTCAAAATTTTTAACGTGGTAATACACAATTTACATCTGGGAATGCGTCCAACGGAAATTTACTTTTTCTTAATATCATGGTTGAAACTGTAATGGATCTTTCTTTACATCTGTGTACAGAGAACATAAATTCACTGGAATGACTACTACATTTTCTTCCCTCATTCCCACTACACTACTTATAATCCTCAATTTAGTTACCAGAACCTTTCATAATTGTTCTAGTTTTTTAAACATTCAGAGCTTCAGTTCCTTAAAGGAAACCTTTTGGCTAATGGTTTCAGTACTCAGTTCACTGATGTGGTCGCTGGTGAATAGATGAAAAAAAATATTGCACTCTAAGAAATAAATCACGTTAGTAAAAAGAGCCATTGTATATTTTTCATTGTGTTTTACCCGTAACAGTATTTTCTTCAGTAAGAATTAAGTAACTAAATTACTACAAGAATTATATCCCCAGATAAATAATGGGGTTATTTTTCTTAGCCAATTCGTACCATAAGAAGCTTCTTTAGATTAAGTGTTACCATACCGACAGAACTACCGGACAGGCATCTGTGGTTTATCAGTACACGTGTCATTGCTGTAATGCAATGCATACACCCTCACTGCTACAGTCAGCGTTGCCGATTCCATTTCTCCGAGAGTGCGAACCCTGAATTGGTCGACTCACGTTATGAGTCAGTAGTGGTGATTTATACCATCTGGAAAAAGCTGTAATTAGGGTCGACAGTTGACGTAAACGGAATAGTTCGTGACTCCTCTGGTTCTCTTTCATATATTGATGTATCCTATATTAGTTTGTGCCTCGACCGACAGTCAGCAGGTGATGAGTGCAGGTGTGTAATGTAGAAAGCCATTACATACCTGCAGTCGATGGTGTTCTCTTGGCCGAGGTCTTCTTACCATTAGTGTAGGTTTAGCCATTTATATCTTTATGATTTGGTATAGGTTAGCGATTTGTCTGTTAGGTTATTAGTTTTAGGGTTTTTAGATTAGGTATCTATTTTTGAATAAATAATGTAATATGTAAAATATAAAATAAAACAATAAAAATAAAAAATGAAAAAATTATATATATATATATATATATATATATATATATATATATATATATATATATATATATATATATATATATATATATATATATATATATATATATATATATATATATACATATATATATATATATATATATATATATATATATATATATATATATATATATATATTGCCTTAATGACCAAGGGCTTCGCCCCCAATGGTCGATAGACAAAAAAAAAAAAAAAAAAAAAAAGCAGTGGTGAGGAAGCAAGGGTAGTCAGGGACTCTTAGGACGATGTCAAGCGATGGGAAACAGGGAGGACGGCGGCGTTTTGGTGCTTAGGGAGAGTAAGGGGCCTTGCTGGATAGGAAAAAACAACGACTTGCCTACACCAAAAATACTTAGTAAACCTAGGAAAAGTTAAGAAAAAGACATATGCAGCATAAAATATTGCCAATTTATTTACCATTTATCAATTGAACAGGTTAATAAACCACAACATAAGCTACACACACACACACACACACACACACACACACACACTTACTGTTAGCATATTGTACTGCTATATTAATTTGAGGCAGCATTGGCCAACATAATTTTAGACTGGGGTAAATTATTTAAGAAACTTCCATTTTCATTATGAACAAAAGGATTTCATTTTTACCCAATACAAATATTTTCATAGCAGGTTATAGAGTACCACTACTCTTTTTATGTGGATGGTTAGGACGCCAGCCATTCACTCACTCGATGCATGTGAGTGTACTGGATGGCAAACCAAATGGTGTACTGTAACCCACGAAACCATTGGCTATGGTGGAAGAAAAGCATATCACCAAATGATGACTGGTGGTGCAGTGGGTTAAGGCAGTCCAACCGGATGGGGCCAGCAAGGGTTTATGTTCTTGAGGCTGTTGTGTTCTACTGGTCATACAATGTCACTCACGGAGGAGTATGGCAGACCATCGTCGGCTTAAATATCTGGACCGAGCAACTAAACCCCTACGCTCCCAATATAGCACATCAATAATGGATGGATACTTCTGATTTTATGCTGAAAACGTTTAAGAATATTATACACCGTATCCAGTTTACCAGTGTATGTGTGTGTGTGTGTGTGTGTGTGTGTGTGTGTGTGTGTGTGTGTGTGTAGAGGTTAAGTTGTGTTTATCATGACGGTTTCTCTAGTAAACTGCCAACATAATCTGTGACATAAGTATAGAGTTTTTCGCAGATAATCATAGGTGTATGAAGTATTACGTTGTAGCTAATTCCTTTTTTTTTTTTTTTAATCTTCAATTTACTCCTCTCAAGAGCCATCCCCCTTCATTCTGCTTACTCAATCCCACCCCCAGCCTCCCAACAGTATAAATATATCCCGAGAGCCCTCTCCTCCCCACCAGCTGTTCATGTACACACACACACACACACACACACACACACACACACACACACACACACACACACACACAAAGAGAGAGAGAAAATAATCACACCTTTTGTTGTCTATGCACGTGGAAGTAATAAGGTTCTTAACCTTCGTTTTCTATAATATGGTCGTGTTTGCGTCGTTTACGAAAAGAAGAAAAAGTGAAACAATGGGGGCCAAATGCTAATCGCCTGCAGAAATATGTTGTTGGATAAGGTACTAGTTACCCACAAACCAGATTTGACGAAAATTTGCAAAACTCGTCGAAATTCAGCCACTGTGTTTTGCAAAAAGCCATTTCATGTCAAAGACAAGAAGCGGTGACAAGGCGCAGCAAACCAGTTCCCGGCAGACATTTTAGTGCTGACGTATAAACACGACAGGATATCTAGTAAAAGATGTCACATATCAAATTTGGAGTAAATCGAGTGAAAATTGATGATTTTATGCCCATTTGAGATGTTAGGCCGACCCACCTGACATTGACCCCCCTACCACTAACCGGGGGGAAAAAAACCCTGATGTAATGAGGCATGTTATAAGATACAGATTTTTAGATGCACCTTTAGGTTTTGGTTTCATGTCGATATGACGAATTTGAAAGGAATTATGGCGAAAAGCCGATTTTATTTTTATTATTTTTTTTTTTTGCGTTTTTGGGGCCCACAGCCTGGGCCTTGGCCCAATTAGGCGCAAAATTTAAACAGGTGATCAGAACGTCATAGTCCATCACCATTGTAATTTCAGCCAAAATCGCACTAGTATTTTTCGCATGAAGTTAACAGACAGGCAGACAAACAAACAGACAAACCGATTGAAAACAATACCCGTTCCCGAGCCCCTCCGGGGCGGGGACGGGTAAAAATATGGCGGCTGGCATTCGGCTGTCTTTCATCATATCCTCACCCAAAGAAATACGCTTCTGCAAATCCATACTGTTGCTCTTTCCTGAAGGTTTGGTGAAATTTCGTCCAACTTTTCGTGATTATGTTGGAAACCGACACACACACACAAACACACACACACACACACACACACACACACACACACACACACACACACACACACACATACACACACACGTATACACACACACACACACACACACACACACACACACACACACACACACACACACAAACATACCATTTTGCTTCGCCTTGCTAAAGGTGGGCAATAAATATATTGCGGCTGGCATTTGGTCGCCTTTGATCAAATCCTCACCAATATTTTATCACTTCCTCTGATCCATATAGTTGCTGTTTCCTGAAGGTTTGGTGAAAATTCGTCCACATCTTTTCGAGATATTTAGGCAAAATGTACATAAACACACACAGACACACACAGACATTCGCCGACAAAAAATACTGCATCGTCTTGTTGAAGGAGGGCGACAATTAGTGTACTGCAAACTGATAGGAGGAGGTGGTGTGACAAGGTGACGCGACTTCGGCATTTCGGAATGAGTGGGTTAATGTGTTATTAAATGGCGTTTCTTCAAACAGCACAAGCCTTTATTCACTTCTGTATAAGGATGAAACCTGTAGACGGCCAACACCTCAGTTTGTCAAGTGTTGTTAGTTCAAAAATTATACAAAATTATGAATGAATAAGCAGATGGAAACAACTTATATCCTAACTAGACCTCTGTAACTGGCCTGCGGACAGTCACCAGTCTCCACCTACTGTTCCGGATGGAGGTCCTTGACTAACGGACGATAAGACATGAACAGGACACCTCAGCGGTAGTCATGTTAGGATACATTCTGTAGTATTTTAGTGGAAATTGGTCCAAGTACACTCTTCAGATTCCTTGTGCAGGTCGGATTTAAATCTCCAGTAGATACGTCCCACTTATCGCCTTCATTCATGATACTGATATGACTCTTTCTGCCATGCCCTTTCACTGTGCGTAAAAGATTTTTTTTTTTTTTTTATCGGCAATGGCCCATGCTAGGACACATATTCTGGGCCCTTCAGATTTCTTCCCAATCTCCTGTTCTGAAATCGTCGCAAAACTCTGAAGCCGGGATGATAATAATACCAGAAAAAAAAAAAATAGTCTTCACCTAGGTAGTACGTGGAGACTAATCAAAGTATAACATAATATCCATTATTTTCATCCTTAAGGTTTCGTCCTGACCAGGGCCAAGAAGGGGTGGGGGGGGAGTTGGGGATAATTTCCGGGTCCTGAGCCCGAGGAAGGGGGGCGGCGCCCTCTAAGATAGTGTTAAGAGGAAAATATAGTGTAGTCACTCTATAAGGACAATGCATTTCTAAATAAAATATACCTTATAAAAGGAAGTAGGAACATTTATATCTAAACACATTAAAACAAGACTATGCATAACATTTACAGTAGAGTTGTGTATTACTGTATTCTTATGTCATACTGAAGGAGCCGAGGGATAAAAAGAACTTCTGACCAGCAGTCTCCTTTTGTTTTAACCTCTTACAGACTAATCAATCAATCAGAAATACATAAACATAAACAAATATATCTATCTATCTGTCTATTGCCAGACGCCTTAATCCCTTATACGGGGTGGCCACAAAATAAATTGCCTACACGTCACCCCGTCCCCCGCCATTTCACTGCGCTGCTCCCAATTCACACCCCCCTTTCTCATATACCTCTCCACTCCATCTCATCCTTGGCCTTTCCCTCCCTCTCTCCCCCTCCACCTCATTCACATACACTCTCCTCGCCAGTCTCTCGCTCAACATTCTCTCCACATGGCCAAACCATATCAGTGTGTTTCTCCTAATACTTCCGATCACATCCATATCCACACCACAATGCATCTTCACATCCTCATTTGTCAGTCTGTCTCTCCATGTGACCCCACAGGCTCCTCTCAAATAACTCATTTCCACTGATCCAACAACATCAAGCTTCACTTCTAAACGTCAGAGCTGGTATTACTATACTGTCATGTAATAACTTTTTCACTTCCATACTCATTTCCCTCTTTCTTATCACTGCCTTCAAGGAACCAGCAACCTTTCTTCCTTGTTGTACCCTTTCAAGCACTTCACCCTCCAAATTTACTCAACACACTACCCAAGTACTTAAACGTACTCACATTTTCTATTCCCTCATCATACAACCTCACTGTACTGTACATTCACTGACTTCACCTCTCTCTAAGACCATAACTTTACTCTTCCCTACATTCACCTTTAAATTCCTTTTCTTACACACTCTCTCAAACTCATCCACCAAGCCTTGCAGCTCCCCTTCGTCTTCACTTAACAACACAGTATCATCTGCAAACAACAGTACAGGGAGTTTCCAAACACTGCCCTCTCTCATTAGGGCCACTCCAACATCCACTGCCCTACCTTGTACCTCTTTTATAACCTCATCCATATACAGATTGAACAACCATGGATACATGACACATCCCTGTTTCAACCCAACCTTCAAATAGAAAAACTCACTCAGTTCACTATCCACACGCACTGCAGCCTTTACACCATCATACATACTCTTCACAGCATTCAATAACTTCCCATCTACTCCATATATTTTAATACTTTCCACAATCCTTGTCTATCCACCCTGTCATATGCTTTCTCCAAATCCATGAAGGCAGCATACAACTCTTTCCCTACTCTAGACACTTTTCTACTAAAGATCTAAGAATGAATATCTGATCTACACAACCTCTTCCCTTCCTAAAGCCTCCCTGTTCTTCTCCAACTAATTCCTCTGTTATTTCCCTAACTCTGTCAGTAAGTATCCTACCTTATACTTTTCCTATTACACTAAGAAGACAAATGCCCCTGTGATTACCACATACTTCTGTCACGGGGTTTTTATAATATCACGGTAATTTTGATATAAATGGTTAAATATTATTTAAATTGATAATAATATTCAATAATATTGAAGAGCAGGGACAATGATTGTCTTACTAAATCAAACAACGATTACTTTACGCTGGCTTAGCACGATTCTCTGAGAACGAGAATTTATAAACTTTCTCAACAGTACACAGCAGAGACTAATTACTCACAATTGCTGAATTACTGTACTGTTAGCCTCTGGAGAAAGTTACATCACCCCTGACAATAAATAACTAATACTAATAATAATAACATCAGGTTCTTGCTGATGCATTAACTCCTGGCACAACGGATTTTAAGTTAATACGAGACTGGTCTAAGTACCAGTTATGAAAGCAAACGTTTATGCAAGCTAGGAGCTATATGGAAAATAAGCTTAATTATGGAGAAATGAAACAAGATTTTACTCTACATTAAGCTCAAGAAATAGAACTGTTAAATCTATTGATTACAAAAATAAATTTAACATTACATTTCAAATCAAATCAATGAGACGCACTCGCTCACTCACACAGAAGCTAAATACTTACGCCTAGGAAAAACACCTTAACTAAACTCTTAAAACTAGGAAATACACAAAGGAAATACCAGTCGATGAATACTATGTATCACCCAAGGGGTGGGGGGTGGGAGTACTGGGATTAACTGTACTAGTGGAGCTTGGGGTGCTAGCTGACCTCTCCACTACTGAGCACAGAACCTTTCTCCGTCACAGCAAACACAAGACTGAATTCAAATACATTGTATGGGCAGGATGCAAGGCGTGGCTAACGGTTGAGGGAAGCAGAGGCGAACGATAAAGAAACAATTGTATCGCTCAGTAGCGCACTTAGTGACGTGCATTAAATCGGTCACTTTTGAAAGTGACGAATGTTTTGAAAAGTATACTCCGAAAGGGAGGGAGAAACGGTTATCTGAGCGATACACAGTGAGTTTTCCACTAATAGTTCGTGGATTCTCACAAAAGGGAAATGTCGCGAGTTGATTCGTGACATTACGCCCCTACAAAATTAAATTTTTTCCTTATGGGAAAAAATTTGTGGATATCTATATATATGTACACATCCTAAGTCATTCACACAAGATTCACACTGTGGTGTGTGTGCTATCCTGCTACAGGAGAAAGTCGCAGTCGCCAGTGAGCGAAAAAACCTCGTATTTACGTTAATAGAAGCAAGCTTGAGGGAAAAACTCCGTGACGACGGTGAAAATCCTGTACTCAGGTCAAACTGAGCGAAAAGTCGCTACATTTACACTGACAACTAATTGTTGTGTAGTGTGATGTATGTAATACACGGTGTAGGTGTGACAGTTGTAGTGTAACTGTACCTACGTGTAAAATGACATAGTAAATAATATGGCGACAACGAAGGCAGAGGAGAAGAGGCGGCAGCGTGGGGCAGACGATCAGCTGGCCCGCACAGCAAAACTGCTACACCCATTGCTGAACCTGCAAAACCAATTGAGGTGGAGCATCAAAAGTGTCAATGAGACAAAATTCTTATTAAGTTACAATTACTCTCTCTGCCTAGCAATCAGTACGTGCTACGAAAAGTACGCTCTGGCTGAAAAATACGAGTGACAGCCTAAGCTTCGTACATTCGAGGTCGCCATTAATTATAGCACACTATTATGTCAGCAAGTTGAGAATCCCTGTGCAACCTCGGGTCTTCCATAGCCTCGAACCGCACACGGGTCCTCAACCTGTGCCTTAACCTACAGTACTTATATTAATATCGAGGAGCTGAGAATCCTTGTGCAAACTTGGGTCTTCCATAGCCTCAAGTCGCCTCTGCAGAGTTCTCACTTCCCCCTTAATCTACAATACAATACTTATATTAGTACCGGGAAGCTGAGAATCCTTGTGCAAACTTGGGTCTTCCATAGCCTCAAGTCGCCTCTGCGGAGTTCTCTCTCGAACTTCCCCCTTAACCTACAGTACAATACTTATATTAGTACCGGGAAGCTGAGAATCCTTGTGCAAATTTGGGTCTTCCATAGCCTCAAGTCGCCTCTGCGGAATTCTCACTTCCCCCTTAACCTACAGTACAATACTAATATTAGTACCGGGAAGCTGAGAATCCTTATGCAAACTTGGGTCTTCCATAGCCTCAAGTCGCCACTGCGGAGTTCTCTCTCTCGAACTTCCCCCTTAACCTACAGTACTTCTATTAGTACCGGGAAGCTGAGAATCCTTATGCAAACTTGGGTCTTCCATAGCCTCAAGTCGCCACTGCGGAGTTCTCTCTCGAACTTCCCCCTTAACCTACAGTACTTCTATTAGTACCGGGAAGCTGAGAATCCTTATGCAAACTTGGGTCTTCCATAGCCTCAAGTCGCCTCTCAACTTCCCCCTTAACTTACGGTACATAATATGTATGTACAGGCCCTGGACATAATGTGTCCTGTGGGGCCAATGGGCGAGACATCAGGTCTGCACCCACTTCACCACTACCCTGTCTCTCAACTGTCTCAGAGATTACGGGTGTGGTTACAAATGGCACAGGAAGGGCATGTCCCTGATTAGTGGTGATACTTTGGCACACACTGCAAGAACGGACAAAACTATCTATGTCTCGTCCCATCCCTGGCCAGAAAAAGTCAGCTCGGATACGGCCCTGGGTCTTCCTTTTGCCCATGTGACCTCCTGAGACTGAACAATGACCCCATTGTAACACTGCTAGGCGGTACTTGGCGGGAACGACAAACTGCAGTCGAACCTCGCCCTCGGGTGTTCGTGACTCACGGTAGAGCCGTCCTTGTTTACGAAGGAACTTGGCTCGACCTCCCCGTGAATACTTTATCACTCGACCCTTTTGTTTGTTCCGCACGGTAGCAAGTGTTGGGTCAGAATGTTGTTCTTGAACAAGTTGACTACACATCAGATCTTGCGGCAATTCAATGATCACTGGGGTGACACCATCTGGAGCCTCAGCCATGGCTCGTGTTACCGCAGCAGCCGAAGTCTGAGTAGCGTCATCATCGGAGCAACTATCCTTGGCTCCATGAATATTGCCTACTATAAAGTCAAATAGAGGCTCTGGCATGACAACTGCAAGTGTCGTACCAGTATAAAATGGAGATGCCACCTGGATACATGCCTCAGGGAACAATCTCACTGATCCATCAATAAGATTTGCATGGATCTGTCGACCTGTATACTGCTCAGGCCGAACTAAACTCTGCTTGACAGAGCAACCTGAGGAACCATTGTCTCTCAGGACCTTCACAGGAATGTCTCCCACAAACCCTGGCTGAACAAGGAAGGTACTGTCACCTGTGGGAGGGCCTGTGGAGGAAGCAGCTAGCCACTCATGAGGCTGCTGAATTGATGTGGCAAACATTGTGCCTTGTGAATTATAAGGAGATGGAACATTGGCCATCTGTGGAGGGGGGTTCACTGTCACTGTGGGACTAGTGAACTGTGGGGGAGCACCCACACTGGTAGGGAAGTGACCACCGTGCTGCTGCTGAGGAATGAAGGCTGCATTCGCTTCCTGCCTCTTTTGAGCTGGTGGTGAAAAACTTTGTCCCGACGGTCGGTTGCGTGGCTGATGCTGCTGCTGGTTAGGGTACTTGTTGTACCTCTTCCACTCAGGTTTCTGAGTGTTTTGCCCCTGGTCCTTCCACTGCGGTTTTGGACCTTGGCCATTATTCTGAGAATGGCCTTGGTGCTGGGATTCAGTCTGAGACGGCTTCCCAGACTTGGCAGTATCTTTTCTGCTCCAGGTGTTTTGCTTACGAGCTTGATACCCGTATGCAGTAAAGAATGCGTCAGCCTTCTCTGCCATTTGGCTGGCATCTTTCACCTGGCAGATCTTAAGCTGTGCTATGAGCTCAGCAGGCCACGACCTCTCTAGCTGTGTACGCAGCATAAGGTCAATTATCCCCTCACGCGTGGAAGGAGTTTCATCTTTCTCCATCCACTCATTTAAGTAAGCTGTGAGACGATCAAGGAACTGAACAGCTGTCTCCTTGTCTTGGAGACGAGCTTGCATGAACTGAACTTTGGCATCATCTACTGTGAGACCATACGCCTTAATGAGTGCAGCTTTCATCATCTCATATGTGAGATTGTCTCCACGAATTCTGTGGAGAATATCGAGGGCAGGGCCCTCAAATAGGCTAAGAAACTGAAGCCGCTTAGCTGCCTCATCCAGTTGATACATGTCTGCCATGTCCTCAAAACGAGCTATGTACGGCTCGATTCGCTCGCTTTCCTTGTATGAAGGAAGCTTGATGCGTGGGGTCGCCAGGACATGTGCAGGGAGAACGCTCGTGGAGCTTGGACCAACTGCAGCAGACGTGTCTGAAGCCAAGGAATCTCGCTTGAGCTTCAGCACTTCAAGTTCATGTTCTCGTTCTCTGTCTCGTTGTTCACGCTCGTATTCGCGCTGTTGTCGCTCTTATACTAGCTCGTGTTTGCGCTGTTGTCGCTCTTTTTCTAACTCGAGCTCGCGTTGTTTTTGTTCGTGTTCACGCTGTTCTCGCTCGTATTCGCGCTGAATCCTACGCTCTTCACGAGCATCTTTCTCACGTTCTTGCTCGTAATTGAACCGTGAGAGAACGTAACTCTGTATTTTCTCTGGGTCAGTGAGACCCATATCTTTGGCTTCCTGTACATAAGCACTGGCTGCCATGGCGCTAATTTATTAAGCAAACGAATGCTAATAATACAAATAAAGAATACAGACACAAGCTAGTGGTGACCAGTCTTATCTAGTTAACTGGCAAAGAATAAATCAAAAATGTAAATGACTGGGAAGACTCAATAATAAACACAATGGGTACGCCGACTTCCCAGGAGCGAATAAAATCGTCTGGCGTTACCAAGAATAAACTAGAGTTAAGTATTCTATTGATTAATAAAGCAAAATTCACTTACTAAATTAAGGGTAAACACCAGTAAGCTTGTGCCTATAAACTTTAATGATAAATACCTAAATATGAATGAGTGAGCACTATCTTGTGAATAGCTTTATAGCTAGGAGTTAATATCCTGGCGAGGTCGCCAATTGTCACAGGGTTTTTATAATATCACGGTAATTTTGATATAAATGGTTAAATATTATTTAAATTGATAATAATATTCAATAATATTGAAGAGCAGGGACAATGATTGTCTTACTAAATCAAACAACGATTACTTTACGCTGGCTTAGCACGATTCTCTGAGAACGAGAATTTATAAACTTTCTCAACAGTACACAGCAGAGACTAATTACTCACAATTGCTGAATTACTGTACTGTTAGCCTCTGGAGAAAGTTACATCACCCCTGACAATAAATAACTAATACTAATAATAATAACATCAGGTTCTTGCTGATGCATTAACTCCTGGCACAACGGATTTTAAGTTAATACGAGACTGGTCTAAGTACCAGTTATGAAAGCAAACGTTTATGCAAGCTAGGAGCTATATGGAAAATAAGCTTAATTATGGAGAAATGAAACAAGATTTTACTCTACATTAAGCTCAAGAAATAGAACTGTTAAATCTATTGATTACAAAAATAAATTTAACATTACATTTCAAATCAAATCAATGAGACGCACTCGCTCACTCACACAGAAGCTAAATACTTACGCCTAGGAAAAACACCTTAACTAAACTCTTAAAACTAGGAAATACACAAAGGAAATACCAGTCGATGAATACTATGTATCACCCGAGGGGTGGGGGGTGGGAGTACTGGGATTAACTGTACTAGTGGAGCTTGGGGTGCTAGCTGACCTCTCCACTACTGAGCACAGAACCTTTCTCCGTCACAGCAAACACAAGACTGAATTCAAATACATTGTATGGGCAGGATGCAAGGCGTGGCTAACGGTTGAGGGAAGCAGAGGCGAACGATAAAGAAACAATTGTATCGCTCAGTAGCGCACTTAGTGACGTGCATTAAATCGGTCACTTTTGAAAGTGACGAATGTTTTGAAAAGTATACTCCGAAAGGGAGGGAGAAACGGTTATCTGAGCGATACACAGTGAGTTTTCCACTAATAGTTCGTGGATTCTCACAAAAGGGAAATGTCGCGAATTGATTCATGACAACTTCTTTTTCTCCTTTTCCTTTGTACAGGGGAATAATTATATCTGACTTCCAATCCTCCGGGACTCTACTTTCCTCCCAGGCCAATCTGCACATCTTCCACATCCATTCTACTACTATCTCTCCCCCAACGCTTCAGCATTTCACCACACACTCCATCAATTCCTGGGGCTTTCCCCACTTTGACTTTTTTCATTGCTTCCACAACTTCCATCCTACCGATTTCTTCCCATCTTCTCACCTCTCTCCTTCTCCCAGCCATTCCTCATCCACCTATACTTGCATTACTTTCATTCTCTATGTTCAACAATTCATTAAAGTGTTCTCTCCATCTGCTCACTTTTTCTCCATTCTCCACTAGTAATCTACCATTTTTATCTTTCACTCCCCTACTAACTTCATTGCCACCCTGTCTGACTCTCTTCACCTTTTTCCAGAACATTTTCTTACATTCCCTCCATTTGACACTCAAATTCCTTCAAAATTCCTCATCCACTCTCTTCTTACTCTGTCTTACTAATCTTTTCACTTCTATCTTCCTTTCTACATATAACTCTCTCTTCCGTCTCTCAACTTCTTCCACGCCCCCTATTTCTCATCCATTCATTATATGCTTCCTTCTTTTGTGCCAAAGCCTGTCTCACCTCTTCATTCCACCATGCTGTTCCTTGCACCCCCTTCCATCTTCTCTTCTCCCCACACACCACCTCACATGCTGCACATTTTTCTTCTGTGAATATCTTGCGCAAACCTTCCACGTCCCCCATCTGCTCCAGTTCATATTTGCCCAATCGTTCCTCCACTTCTCTCTTATATTCTGCCTTTTTCTCATCCTCTTGTAATCTTTCCACTCTCCTTACATCTACTCCTTCCTCCCGTCCTTCCCTTCTTCTATTTCTCCATTTTACTTGGACCTTGATTCTAACCACCACCAAGCGGTGGTCAAAAATTCAACTCCCTCAACCTCTATATGCTCTTGCAGCCATTACACATCTTCATTCTCATCCACACACACATAATCAATCACTGCCTTCCTTTCGTTCAGTTCACCATCCACCCTTCTCATCACTCGCCATGTATACTGTACCTGTGGATAATTTATGCCTAAAGAGGGTATAGGCTATCACCAACCCCCTCCCGGCACATATGTCCACTAACGCACTGCCTTTCTCATCTATCTCAGGAGGCACACCCCACTCACCAACTATTTCTCATTTTTTACACAGTGTACTATAATTTCCTTGTAGTTAATTTCGTTGCTTTATGGAGAGGGAGGGGAAGGTGTTATGGCACACAAGGATTCTTTTGGCACTACGTCAGTGTGCCGTGACACACTGGTTAGGGAGCAATCTAGCCGTGAGCTAGACATCGAGTATAATATACTCAGAACAGTTTTCAGGGGGAGCAAGACCTGTCGATAATCTTGCTCCGGGCCTGGTGTTGGCTGTCGACGGCCCTGATTCCTCTCCAAAAAAATACATTGGAGAGATAACTGTTGGTGGATGAGTGTTTCACAATACTAAAATGCCGAACGAGGGAGGATGAGTTTCCGACAAGCAATTATTGTTTCAGCAAAGATTTAACACGAGTTATATATACATAAAAAAATTTACTGCAAATTATTCACAGTTCTCTTCATTAATTACTTTTTAAAAAATCTAAATTTTTACATGAAATACGAAAACTAAACACTTGCCCCAGGAACATTATATTGTTGTTAGTGTCACCCCACCCGGTTGGGATAACAACCAGCGACAACTGATCTGTATACAGTCAAACGTCTAGTAAAGTAAAATAGAAGCTTTAATTTTCAGGCTCTTAATTACACTGAAATTCTCTGGAAGCACACACAAACACAGCCACTTGACAACCATGTCGATATTTATAAACATCAAATCGAATCAAGGAGATCTGATTTAGGAAGATTAGGGTATCTGAAACTAATAAAAAAATTTCGTGCTTAAGTCATAGCTGAAGTTCGAGATTAAAATTCAAGCATTACACTGGCAAAATTATAATCGGTATACATAATGTATTACTATTATGAAAGATACAGTGGAAGAATAACATACACATATCTCCTTTACAACCGCTAATGTTTAAGTTTTAGTAATGAGATAGCACTTAAGTGGCAGTAGTAGATCTGGTCAGGGAGAGCCCTCGACCGCAGACAAGCAGTTGCCCCTGCTGGGCGGGGCTGTGCAGTGAAAAGATGTTTCCTTGCGGTGGACAGAGTTTTGCAGTGGCGAGGCGCGGGGTAGAGTGTGGAGGTTTGGTTACTGGATGAACACCTGATCTGGGTCTCTCCACCCAGATAATAGTGGCACCATATTCATGTAATAACTACAATAAACTATAGAGTTAGGTCAATAGCTCCCTGTCCTTCTTACGTGGACAGTTTCTTACCTGCTTCCTGTTTTTCCTTCAGTAGTGTTACCTTAGACTTGGGGCTGTTCCATTACGGCTTTGGCCAACTCAAACTGCTTCACTGATCATTGTTTCGGGTCTTGGTCTACTTACAATAATTTGTTTCCTATTATTCAGATTTGGTTTTAATTGGATATATGGAGAAGTATATGACGAAGATATGCTAATCAACGTTTATGGCAGATACAGTGTGCATTTAGCTCTTAATGGTTTACAACATAACTCATGTGGATAAGAAGCAAATTTTCGAAACGATTCAAATGCATCTCCACCTTCACTACCGTCGTCACTGCTCACTTCCTTAATGAAAACTGACACACTGAAGGGGCTCTAACCTTCATATCTCATCATACAACACTGAATATGCAAATGATTATGATTACTGATAAACATAATTATTCTCTCGTACTTAATTACATTAATGTCACAGTTCTACCGTGTGTAAAGGTGTGTGCGTTTCACGTTGTTATACAGACTCCCCATCCAGAAAGGAGTGGGGACTGCGCAGGCCCACACACACACACGTGCCCCCACGAAGTTTTATGAATCACTGAACAATGACAAAACTAAACGGCAGCTAAGGGTTCGTATCTTTGAGCACTTGTGTCAATCAGTGAGAACAAACAAGCTAGTAAACAAACCATCATATAGTGCCATACACAAATGTTTCTCAGTATCCTACCATCCCATCTGCTTTAACTCCTTCTCAATCTTCACTGTTCATACGAAAGAAGATGAGCTCTTTCTAGCCGAGTCTGTGTTGACGGTGCAGCATAGGCCGTCACTAGCCAGCAATGAGACTTCCCTTGAGCTCTTGTATTTTTAATGTAAGTAGCCTACTGCAATGTTTTACCTGTGGACTTTGCTTTACTTGTATTTTTAACTTTTTAACCTTATCAATTTCCTTAGCTTTACTGGTTTCACATCTTTATTTGTACTGTGGTCGATGAGGGCGCCCGTCAGCCACACAATCAGCGTAGTGATATTCAACTCTAGGGTAGCTCTACATTGGTGTGTTCCCTACGTGTCAATAAATGGGTCATGTATATTCACACACACACACACACACACACACACACACACACACACACACACAAAGAGAGAGAGAGAGAGAGAGAGAGAGAGAGAGAGAGAGAGAGAGAGAGAGAGAGAGAGAGAGAGAAGGTTTGAAGTAATCACCTACATTAATTACGCAGGAAAATTCTGGGCAGGATAAATTAATTAGAATAAGAGGAGTAATTATTTTTAAAAAGTGACCCGTGGTGCAAAGTAATAATAATAATAATAATAATAATAATAATAATAATAAAAGTGACCCGTGGTGCACAGTAATAATAATAATAATAAGAATAAGAATAAGAATAATAATTTTAATAATAATAATCTATCTATCTAGCTATAGCCCGACGCCCTAATCCCGCAAAGGGTGGCCGCAGACAAAACGCCTCCAAGTCGCTCTGTCATCCACCATTTGACTACCCTCCTCCCAACTCCCCCCCTCCCTCATATACCTCTCAACTCCATCCCTCCACCTCATCCTCGGTCTACCCCTCCCTCTCCCTCCCTCCACCTCACCTACATACACCCTCTTAGTCAGTCTTTCATTCTCCATTCTCTCCACATGTCCAAACCACCTCAGTGTATTTCTCCTAATCTTCTCAACCACATCCACATCCACCCCACAAGGTTCCTTCACTTCTTCATCGTCAACCTGTCCCTCCATGTCACTCCACATGCTCCTGTCAAGTAACTCATTTCCACTGCTCTCACTCTTGACTTGTTCCCCTCTTGCAAGGTCCACGCCTCGCTTCCATACGTCAGGGTAGGGATCACAATATTATCATGCAGTGACTTCTTAACTTACATACTCACCTCCCTATTTCTCATCACTGCTCTCAGTGAACCAACAACCTTCCTTCCCTGCTGTACCCTTTCACGTACTTCATCCCCCAAAGTTCCATCCTTACTCATCACACTACCCAAGTACTTGAATGCACTCACATTCTCCATATCCTCACCATCCAACCTCACTGTACATTCTGTGACTTCATTCCTCTCAAACACCATAACTTTACTTTTGTTTACATTAACTTTCAGATTCCTCCTCCTACACACTGTCCCAAATTCATTCACCAAACCTTGCAACTCCCAGTCATCTTCACCCAACAATACTGTATCATCAGCAAACAGCAACACCGGAATCTTCCAAATCTCACCCTCATTCATTAGAGCCACCCCAACATCCACTGCCCTACCTTGCACCTCCTTTACAACCCCATCCATGTATATACTAAACAGCCATGGAGACATCACACAACCTTGTTTCAGTCCCACCTTGAGATCAAAGAACTCACTCAGCTCACCATCCACTCTCACCGTAGCCCTAGCTCTTTCGTACATACTCTTCACAGCATTCAACAATTTCCCTCCACTCCATATATTCTTAATACCTTCCACATACCTTGCCTATCTATTCTGTCATAAGCTTTCTCCAAGTCCATGAAGGCAGCATACACTTTCTTTCCCTTCTCTAGATACTTCTCCACTAAACATCTTAGAACAAAAATCTGATCTACACACCCTTTTCCCTTCCTAAATCCCCCTTGTTTTTCTCCAACTAACTCCTCTGTCATATGCCTAACCCTATCAATGAGTATTCTACCATATACTTTACCAGTCACACTAAGAAGACAAATACCCCTATGGCTACCACATACTTCTGTCTCCCCTTTTCCTTTGTATAATGGAACAATTATACCTGATTTCCAGTCCTCTGGAACCCTTCCCTCTTCCCAAGCCAATCTACACAACTTCCATATCCACTCCACAACAATCTCACCCCCATACCTAAGCATTTCACCACACACTCCATCAATTCCTGGGGCCTTTCCCATCTTGATCTTCTTCATTGTTTCCACTACTTCCGGCCTACTGATCTCTTCCTCCCTCCTCTCATCTCTTCTTCTCCCAGCCATTCCCCAACCACTTATACTCGCATTGCTCTCACTCTCTACATTCAACAAATCCTCAAAGTGCTCCTTCCATCTCCTCAATTTCTCTCTCTTTTCCATCAACAATCTATTATTCCTATCTTTCACTCCCCTACTATATCCCCTTTCACACTGCCTTACTTTCTTTACCTCCTTCCAAAACAATTTCTTATGCTCCCTCCATTTCACACTCAGATTCCTCCCAAACTCTTCATCCACTTTCTTCTTACTCTCCTTCACCAGTCTCTTCACCTCCCTTCTCCTGCTCACATATACCTCTCTCTTCTCTCTCTCATCTTCTCCCCTACATCTACTCGCTAACCATTCACTATATGTCTTCTTCTTTTGTTCCACAGCTCGTTTCACCTCATCATTCCACCATGCTGTCTCTTGCACACCCTTGCATCTCCTCCTCACTCCACAAACCACCTCACACGCTGTGCCTATCTCTTCCGTGAATATCTTACATACGTCTTCCACCCCTTCCATCTGCTCTTGCTCATACCTTCCCAATCTTTCTTCCACTATACTCTTATACTCTGCCATTTTCTCATTATCTCGCAAATTTTCCACTCTTCTCACAGCAGCTGTTTCCTCCTGTCTTCCCCTTCGTCTCCTTAACCATTTTCTTTCCAGCTTTACCTTGGCCATCATTAAGTGATGGTCTGAGACTCCATTCCCCCACCCTCTCCACACTCTTGCATCCAACACTTGTCTTCTCATTCGCTCATCCACACACATAATAATAATAATAATAATAATAATAATATTATTATTATTATTATTATTATTATTATTATTATTATCACTGTCTTTACAGTATTAACATAGTTACTACGGCTGTGAGGAACACGATATTTGATTTCACCATCATGCCTCTGCTTTCTGCAGTGAGTCACACAAATACCACTTGCAATACCAGAATAAATGTCTACTACTGCCACTATCACCACAATGAATACACCATCAAAAGTATCCCCTGCTATCGTTCCATTATCCCCTCTGGTGTTCAGCACTGCCAGTATATTCGCCAGTATTCCTTCAACAGCCACAGCCACCACCTTCACCGACACAATAGGTTCCGCTCTCAAGATTTTAATATACACGGGGAAGATATTGATCCTGTCTGTGAATGAGGGGAGGAAGAGGGAAGAGAATGAAGGTGACGGGGAAGGAAGGAAAAATATAAGAAATGGGAATGATAAGTTTATAAAGACAGCCACATAAAAATAATTAAAATTAAATTTACAGTACACTATATTCAGAACAAAACTGACGAACATCCTGACTACCCAAATGACTGAGAGGAAAGAAAAAAATCGGGGAGTGAAAAGCAAGAGCGAAAAATACAGATAACCTAAAAGAAAGTGCTCGAAAAACGGTGAGGGAGAGAAATTCCTAAATTAAATTAGTGCGTACAAAAGAGCATGCTGAAATAACGGTGTACACTCCACCCAAAAAGTCATTGAAGCTCGGGCCGCGATGAGTGTGAAAATGAGCGAAACATAGCCAGTCATCTTGGAATGGTCCGTATGCCTGATTCTGACGACTCACTTCCAAGCCATTATAGTGATGTCTAGTGCATATCGATGTATTGATCACGTCTGATGAAGTAAACTGTGTCGCAATATACTCCTGAAACCGGAAGATGTATTTCCATGGAATTGTTTACTACTGATACTCCAACACTCTCTTGTTACCACATTTTTTGTCTCTTCATCTGCCCAATCCTCCATGTCTTCCTCCTATGCATTATACGAACTATAATCTCTCTCACCTTCGTAAAACCAGGATGTTTTTGGACTAACCTCTAACATCCCAGTGCCTACTGTCATTTCTTCCATCCTCTCTCTCTCTCTCTCTCTCTCTCTCTCTCTCTCTCTCTCTCTCTCTCATATTACATCTGTTCCTGCCCTATTCCTTTTACCGTTCTTTATCCGTCATCCGATCGCTCTCTCCATCCTTTTTCCTCTTCATACCCACCTTCATTTCTCCCACTGTGCTCCGTCCACTCATTCATCTCGCTCTCTCAGTCTCCCACCTCTGCCTACCCCTCTCCTTTGTCCTGTTGTGCTTTCTGACCACAACAACAAATGTTAGCTCGGAGTAATATACATCCTTCTGGCGTATTTCACTCAGAAGGGAAAGAAAAGCACACGAGAGAAAATTTACCCCACAGTAAAGAATTGTTTTAAACCTGAAATCTGCGAAGTAGTGTAGCTCACTGTCTGACTGAGTGAAGGTGGTAATTAAGGTGTTATTTTGTTTTGGAAGTGACTCCTGATTCATGACATTCCTGCAGCCAGTAGTCAGGAGAATTGTTGTAGTTATTTAGAAACCTTAATGTTGAGATAGTGTGATATGACCACCACGTCTCTGCAAAATGCTTCTGTCACTGGGATATACGGTCACGGTTGGTACTAGAAAAATACAGTACTAGAAATTCGGTAGGTAGTTCTTGTGAACCCCCCCCAAAAAAAAAAAAAATAAATAAATAAATAAGATAAACGTACAAATATTCTCATCACATGTACAGTACAGCTCAGTGGATATGATTTCTTATTACGGAATGCTGAGTAGAGAACAAAGATAAGAATATGAATGTAGGTTTCATATGAATAATCCATATACTAAGAGAAACAAGAAAAGGACAACGAAAAAATAATATGCTAGTCATTTTTACTTTTTCGTTCTTTATTCTGAAAGAAGGTAAAAGCTAGTTAATCCGGTGCCTGAGACCCAGCTATCTCCTCACACACCACCGTCTGGCTCACACATCCCCCTCGTCCTCACTTGGACAAAAACACCGAGGAGTTAACATGGCAGTTGGTCGCTCTCATCAGGAAAGGAGTGATGGTATTACAGGGACTGCTTTAGTGACATGTCTGTGGGTCTTTAGAAACGCCAGTGAAGATTAAAAATAAAATACTCAAACCTTCCGCTAACACATCTGGAATCACTCTCTCGAAATTTCCGTTCAGTTTTTAACATTCTGACCAGTTTGATAGCAAAGTTTCCTCTTCCGGTGGTTTGAAGATTACCCTGAATCTTTATTAGCCATTCCTCTGTTATATCTCGCCATCTCCACCTTCGTCTCCTTGCTTCCGCTTCCTTTCCTTTTTCCTACATGGTTACTGTCAGTGGAATGATCTTATGGATCTAAACTGCCCATGAATTGGGTGAGATAGATAGATAGATAGATAGAGAGAGAGAGAGATAGAGAGAGAGAGAGAGAGAGAGAGAGAGAGAGAGAGAGAGAGAGAGAGGGAGGGAGAGGGGGGGACAGACAGACAGACAGACAGACAGACAGATAGGCAGACAGACAGACAGACAGACAGACAGAAGGGGGGGAGGGCAGGAAAGAGAGTGGGGGATCTGTCACACATCTTACGGATCTCTCTATCAGCAGCCTTCCTACACACACGATATCTCACCCAAGTTTAACCACAGGAAAAGTTCCGCAAGAAACTTTGTCCTGAGTCAGCCTCAGAGTTTCCTATCATCCAAGTCCACCTTCCTGCACTCAGTCCTTCTCATTCCTGTTGCATACCCCTTTCATTATACTGTAATATATTTCCCCTAAGCTGAATAAAAACATCTGGTAACAGAAAGTATTCTTTTTACGCAAGGAAGAAGAAACCAAAGGCCAGAGGCCCACAAGACAGTTCCATCGAAGGAAAAACAAAAACAGTACAACAGAGAGCCAAATCAACATCTGTTTATTTCGAGATGCCTGGACACACTGCATTTGAAAAACTATGGGTCATAGGCAGTAGGAAACACAGACAGAGGAAGACAGTTCCAGAGATGACCTGTTGCATCCATGAAGGACTGAGAATAAAGTTTAGCTCTTCCATTAGAGAGTTGGACAGAAAAGGGATGAGAATTTCTTGCTGAACGGGTGCAACGCGCCCGCCGTAGTGGTGGAAGGATGCATCCAGACAGCTCAGAGGAGTCGTGACCATTGAAGTAACGATAAAAAAGAGATAAAGATGCAACAGTGCGGCAAAGAAACAGAGGTTGAAGGAATCCAGTAAGACAAGGAGAGTTGAGACGAAAAGCCTTTGACTCCACCTTGTTGAGAAGAACAGTATGTGGGGAGCCTCCCCACATATGAGGGTTGTACTCTACACAGGGGCGAAAATAATCCGTGTATATAGTCAACAGCTGTGCAGGGGTAAAGAAGGCACAAAGTCGGCTTTGCACATCTAATCTCCTGGAAGCACATTTTACAAGAGAGGTATTATGACCTTTCCTAGATAAATTCCTAGGGAATGAAACCCCAAGTACGTCTAAAAGATAATGCAGGATTGAACTGAATATTGCAAAAAATTAGAGGATACTGCAGCGGAAGATTTTGACGGGTTAAACGATGTAAGAACTGAGTTTCTGAAGCATTAGAAACAACAAGATTATTTTTACCCCAATCAAAGATATAAGCCGTCAGACACTAGGTATGCCATGGCATCATCCCTTGTTTGCTGAATTAACTGCTGAGATGGACGCTGTGGGAAACACATGGAAAGGTCAACGGTGGAGTTAGCACGTATGTGGACAGGATAAGATATACAACTTAGGTCACTGATGAAACAGAAGGAAGAGTGTTGGTGATAGGACAGAACCCCGAGGAACACTACCATTGATAGCTCTAGGAGAACGGTGGCCGTCTACAACAGCAGCTACAAAATGAACAGAAAGGAAGCTAGAGACAAAGGCTGAGATAGAAGGACAGACTCTGTAAGAAGGAGGTTTGGAAATAAAAGATTTACGCCAGTCTCGCTCGAAAACGTTTGAGATGTCAAATGCAATAGCAAATCTTTCGCCAAAGTCGCGACAGGAGAATGCCCTATGAGTCGGAAAAATATGTGAGAAGCTGATCAGAGGAGCGTCATTGGCAGAACTCATACAAACGATCGGAAGGGAGCTTGTGATAGGAAATTTGCTTTAAAAAAAAAGAAAGATTTAAAAGCTTATGAAATACAAGCAATTGGGTTACTGTTAGAGGGCTAGGAATGGTCATCCTTCTTTGGGACAGGCTGAATGAGTGCAAACATTCAGCAGGAAGGAATGATACGTGTTGACAGACAGAGGAAAAAGAGTTTGCCTAGGAAGCGTGTAAGCACAGAAGCACAGTTCTTGTGGTCAACAGGAGAGACCCCATCAGGCCAAAATGTATTGTTAGTATTGAGGCCAGTGATGGCAGAAGATACATCAATTGAAGAAAGTTTAATATCAGCCAAAAGGAAGCCAGAGGGAGAGGGGGGGAAAGTGATGGAGGAACAGCACCGTAATCACGTGAAGTGGAACTGGAGGAGAAAGTCTGAGCAAAGAGCTCTCCTTTACCTGTAAAAGAAACAGCTACAGAGCCATCAAGCCGAAATAGATGAGGGAAGGATGATGAGGTAAAGTTGTTAGAAAGGCTTTTGGCAAGGTGCCAGAAGGAGTAGAAGGAATCTGAGTTGGACAGTTCAAAGCATTTACCACGAATGAAAGTATTTTTTAGCAGAGCAAATAATAGACTTAGCACAATGCTGGACAGGAACATAAAAAGATGAGGTTAAGGAGTGGGTTGACTCTGGTACCTTTTAAAGGCCCTCTACTTGTATGGATAGCATTAGAACAGGCGTGATTAAACTATGTATTTTTTTTTTCATTAGTGACTGTATTAAAGAAAGCTGCTTCCATACCTGAGAGTAACCTCAGTAATGTTCGGAGCACACTCAGGTGGCTCTCGGCCATAGATGCAATAATCATTCAAGGGGAAATCATAGAAGTACTGCCGGAGAGTCTCCCAATCAGAAGCTCTAAAGTGCCACACCCGTCACTTCTTGGAAGGGTCCACAGGCCTTACTGGAGTGATAGAGCAGGTTAAGGTGATGTGGTTGTGATCAGAAGAACACAACAGAGAGAAAAGATTAACAAATGCCGCGACCTGAATTGTGTTCGGGTTCCTAGATAATGCGTCAGCTACAATGTACAAATTCATTATATATAAGGTAAAATGAACATAGTAGCTGACCCGAACACAATTCAGGTCGCGGCATTAGATCTCAAAGGAAATATCCCAAACCACGATGATATCGCAAAGGCACAAAGACTTGACCCAATATGGTCTAAAGTGATATACAAGTTAGAAAGTGGAGATGACATACAATTACCCAAACTGCATGTCCCACTCGAATAATTCACAATGGTCAATAATACATTATACAAGATTAACTCTAAACAACCAAAACGCCAACGAAATACTAACCAGTTGGTAGTACCTAATGTCAGGACTGCAATTATTACAATTATGTAACTACGAACGATATGTAACAATTATGTAACGGCAAACGATTGCATTATATTACACTTGCTACAATTATGTAACTACAAACAATATGTAAAAGTTATGTAACAGTTGCATTAACAAGATGTAACTTTTATGTAACTTTAACTACAATTATGTAACTACAAACAATATGTAACAATTATGTAACGGCAAACGATTGCATTATATTACACTTGCTACAATTATGTAACTACAAACAATATGTAAAAGTTATGTAACAGTTGCATTAACAAGATGTAACTTTTATGTAACTTTAACTACAATTATGTAACTACAAACAATATGTAACAATTATGTAACAGCTGCATTAACAAGATGTAACTTTTATGTAACTTTAACTACAAGTATGTAACTACAAACAATATGTTAACAATTATGTAACAGTTGCATTAACAAGATGTAACTTTTATGTAACTTTAACTACAATTTTGTAACTACAAACAATATGTAACAATTATGTAACAGTTGCATTAACAAGATGTAACTTTTATGTAACCTTAACTACAATTCTAAGGCCAACACAATTATGTAACAGTTGCATTAACAAAATGTAACTACAATTATAAGGCCAACACAATTATGCATTACCACAATATTATGTAACAATTCATAAAATGTTACAATTATGTATTACTACAATGTAACAATTACAATACAATTATGTAACAATTCACAAAGTATGTTGAAATGCTCTCCAAGGCAGTCAGATACATGGGTAGGGTGCTGTACAAGCTGGTCTAGGTCATGAAGGATAAAAAAAATGTAGCTTGTTCACCAGGTGGATCAGTGAAAGGAGAGGAGAGCCAAATGTGGTGGTGGACATTGAAATTACCTAGCATGGAGATTTCAGGACAGGAAAAATTGATAGGATGTGTTCCATCTTAGAATTAACATAGTCAAAGAACTTTTCATAGTCAGTAGAATTAGGGGAACGAATAAACAGCACAGATATGTTTATCTGGGGAATAACAGTGACAGCATAGCTAAAGCTAGAGAATAGAGAAATCAGAAGATTCAAGTTCAGGAACACGAGAGCAAGATATGTTGTTGCAAACATACACATAACAGCCACCCTTGCTTTGAAATTAGTATAGAGAAAGTAGAAGGATACAGAGGATTTGCTATTGGTCATCTCAGACAGTTGAGTCTCTGTGAGGAAGAGAGGATGTTTAGGGCAGGAGAGGTGGTGTTCAACAGAGAGAAAGTTAGAGGAAAGACCAAGAATGATGCAGAAACTAAGAAATGAATCAGCCACTGGTTCCATGCATCTCTCTTGGCCATCAACGGGAGAGGGGCGGATGGTGGAGTCTTTTCTCCCTCCCCCCCGCAGGGAGTCCAAGGGTTGGTGTTGGGATACCATTTTTAACAGAATTTTAAATAGGAAGTCTAATGTGTAATGTGCATTAGTTTGATGTTGATAGTTAGAGGAACTTGTATTGGAAAGCATGCTGGCCTACTCTCTGTGTTAATGAAACACTGAAAAAGTTCAACAAAGGAGGATCGTCAGAAGTTAGTCCTGAGGGCTGATGAAACAGGATCTCCACCTCTCCTTAATATCAGCTTTCCATCGACCTTGGGAGTACCGCTCTGTTTGACTAGTGCTACAGGCTACTCCCAGTAAAGTATAAAACAAACAACATGATTCTCAGCTAAAGTAACCCCCCTAATGGTGAAGAAATGGAGGTGCCATCCGATACTGGCTCACAGGGGCAGGGAGTTGCTGTTTTTGCATTCCTATCACCATTTGAAAGGCCTGCCTCTTATTTTGTTCTTCAGAGGCTTTGGGTACATCAGCAGATCTCAGAGAGCACCCACTACAGTGTCCTGCTTGCTTTTGTCAGGCAACCTACAATGTTTTCCACTTCATTTGCATCCAATTCTTCTACCAACATTGGCCAAGCCACCTTGGTGCCCTCTAAACTGCCCTACCCCTCCAATGACAGGACCAAATGACAGTGCAATAGGAAGGTTTTTAGATGTTATGGTGTCATCTTTAACTATGGCTATAACTTTCTTTGGATGCTAAGGGGAAACTCCACAAGGAGAGTGACCTTAGAGTAGAACCTCCCCAAGGATCCTCTCCTGCACTGTCCCTGTTGGAGGAGGAGAGTGATGAGGGCAGCAAGGGGAATTGCACCATGCATGAAATTACATCAGATGAGTATGGTAACGGCTCAGAAGTGTGCATAAGCGAGGAAGAGTTGGAGGAGGAAAGCCATCTCTTACATAAATGCCCTAGATGTGTCATTCCCTCCCTCCCATCATCTATGCACCAACATCGTCTCTACATAGTAACGGAGGACATTGCAAGCTATATCCACACAACCTGGCACCACACCTACTCTTGCATGTGAGGGTGCAGACTACCCATAATGTAGCAATGATTCTCATTTTCCGTTACCATCACCGCAGTCTGGTGTGTCAAGGCATGTTTCATTACCACCCATCATTTATCTCTGCCCTTTCCCTCACACTCTGCAAGAAACTTTTTTATGTGGGCATGCAGGCAGATCATGGTTACGACGTCGCAGGAGGGCCATAGGGCTGCGTGCATGTCACCCAGCCTGCCACCTACATCAAGGAAAATTTGATAACTTTGTGCATGAGGAGGGAGTGGGAATTCGTGCCTCAGCCATCTGCCTTTGATGTGTCACAGACAGCTAACCAGCAAGAGTTCCCATGTATGACCTACTTATCAGTGATGGTCTATTTTTTTTTTTTTTATGTTGGTTGTTCAGTTCATAGTTGATGAGGTGAACTACCACTATGAATTCTGCCTGAGGTGAGCTCCGAAACCCCTTGTCCACGAGCTTGTCAAGATGAAGAACTGGGAGCCACTGACTGCCTGAAATATAGTGTACATGTAACTGGCCCTAACCATGATAGTGCCCCATGTCAAGAAGTATGTGCTGGGTGAATACTGGTTCCTTTATGACCATGATCAGCACCACCATCTTTGGGAAGTTCATGAAGAGGGAGAGTTACATCACAATCCTGCAGTTCATGCACTTTGCTTCTAACATGGGGTCACATCTCTATGATCGGCCACGGAAAATTTGCCTGATCATCAGCTGAATGAAAAACTCTTACACTAAATATTTCTGGCCGTTTCAAAAAGCAATCATTGACGTGTCAGTTTTGTTGTTCAGGGTACTTCTAGCATTTATTCAGTACATGTCATTGAAGCATCACCGCTTCAACATCAAGAAGAGATATGTGACAGATTTTGCCATATACTTGGACTCAGATGGGGATATCTCCACTGATGACCCTCATGGGTTTTCAGAAGCAGTGGTTAGGGTGCTCGTGGAGTGCTATATCTGGAAAGGACAAATCTCGTACAGTGACAATTATTACATATCCCTGGGTTTGACAAAGTTCCTTCGTGAACAGAAAAAGGGAGTCTGCAGCACCAAACACCCAAGGAAGTGTAACTATTTTGCCTTCCCCACCAACACCATGAAGTCTGGCAAGATACTGGCTATCCACTGGCATGGCAAGAGGAAAAAGATTATGCTTAGGATGGCACAAGGGACTGATGAGGAGAACAGAGAAGATTCACCACTAGACCAAGGAGCCCATTGTGAAAACCAGTTCTGTGAATGACTACAACATCAATATGTGCCATAGACTTTCTTCAAAACTGTTGCAGGTGATACAAAAAGTTTTTTTTAACCCACCGTGTGCCAGCTATTTTTAACGCTATTGGTCACCCCAATGCCGGCCATTTTTTTACCTTTTTTTTATTAGCTAAAATGATAGATTTTGATCTGAAAACAACGAATTTCACCATTAAAATACTCATCAAAGCTCAGAAATGGGTTTTATTGAGTCCTGCATACTCGTATACAGGCATTCCCATTCTCTCACACTCGCCACGTAAGTGAGAGAAAGCCGTTTTTTATGTAAGGTAGACTCAGGTATTTATGCTGGGAAGGTATAGCAATATTCAGTACACTTTTCTGATTACTTATTACTTTAACCCGCCCCGTCCCGACCACTTTTTGACCACTGGTACCCCCCAATCCCGACCATTTTTCGACCCTTTTTTTTTTTTTTTGCTAAAACTTTCGCTTTTGGTGAGAAACATCGAAAATTCATAGAGAAATCGCTCACCTGAGGTTTAAAATACTCATTACAGGTAGGAGAGCCTCCTTACCTTACTGGGTTTTCTATCAGGCTGGCACCAAAGAAAACGAGTTCTATGGGAGGATAACTATTTCACACCACTCATAAACGGTATTTCTTTATTTACTGTTACGAATTTATATGTAGTACAAGAGTATATTGGTTTTCAAGCAGTAATATAGGCATTATAAGCATTGTTTCACTCACTAATACCTGACCTTTTTTTGCCACATTACCTGATCATCATTTCTAACTGTTTCTTCCTCTAATGCTATGTAAAGTTTGTCCTCCACATTGTCATTGATTGGGGAATCACTCAGGCCCTGAATTTCGTACCGTGGCATGACATGGCTATACTGGCCAGGTCACTGATAACAGGTGAATTGCTGAGAAAAGGGCATGCAGGGGGGGGAGGAGGTCATGCTGGGTAAGGCATTGTCTCTGCCTGGCATCTTGTTGAGGAAGGTGTCCCGTGTATACGTACCAAAAATGACTCGCGAAAATTGAAAATTGTGGAAATTATGAACCTTGCAATTGCAGGACGTTGAAGTACGTCCTCGGGATTAGCTGTGACAAAACATGAGGACGTGGAAGTACGTCCTCGGGACGGCGCGGGTTAACATCTGTCACAATTTGCGTGTCTCTCTCACTGTGAATGCATTGTCTTACACTTACTTGAACATAGGTACAATCCGACTTCACTATGAACAGTCCTGGCACTTACAGGAAGGTATTTACAGCTTGACATCACTATGTACAGCTCTTACACTTACAAGAAAATATTTACAACATGATTTCACTGTGTATAGTCCCTTCACTTACGTGAAAATGCCTTCATTATGTACAGCACTGGGTGAGGCACACAGACAGAGTGAGGCAGAGCGAGTGTGAGGGGGGGAGTGAGTGGGTGTATGGCCTTGACAGCCTGAGGCATGATAGAGGAATAGTTAACATACATGCCTGCCAATTTTTACCCATAAATCCTGAAAAATGTGGTCACAGTTAATGTTTTACTTTTAAACCGTTTTAAAACGGCACTGGCACTGACAGCAGATTTTTGGTAGACACTTTTAAAACAGCACTGGCATGCAGCGGGTTAAACATTCTGGCCATCACTGTTCTAAGTATTTTTTTAGTGGAAGATACTGATTCCAGCTGGCTTTCCCCTTCGGGAGTTTTGAAGGCAACTTGTCAAAGAAGAGCTCCTGACTAAGTTTTGCCGAGTACTGTTGGATGGTCCCAGGAGACTCAGTGCCACTCTTCTCTCTGACAGGTGTGGGGCGAGCAGTTTCTTGCCCCATTACTGCATGGTTACTCTTGGTACCACTGAATTTATTAGGAAGCAGTAGAGGCAGTCATGTGTGTCTGATGAGTAGGAAAAAAAAATGGCAGACAGAGAGACCCATTGGATGTGCTCTCAGTGCCAGGTGGTGCTGTGACCTTCCTGTTATTTCAAAATGTGTGTGTGGGAATGAGGGAGGGAAAATAGTTCTTGTGATAATGTGTACACAACTGATTTTATGCTAAGTAGTAAGTGTATTTCTTACAGATAAGTGGCTTCGTGCAATAAGTTTAACAAGTATGACCATAGTTAAATATCTGAGTATGTACAAAGTGTTCTTGGAAAAGTCTCTCAGAAAATAATTTTTTTGAAAAAAGTATGTGAGAAGTAATAAAGTAAGAGCATTCCATACCACTTAGTTAATGATAAGTAAATACTATTATTACGCACTTAATACATCATCGAAGTGGAAAACTATGTGATCATGCCTTAGAGATGAAGTGTTTCATGTACTGCATGTTGACTTCCATGAATGTACGTGGAAAATAGCTTCACAAAAGATTTTTACAGTAATAAGTTTTACAAAAATAAGGTATCAAATGCAACTATGAAAATATGTGCCACCACAGCCATCACACCTCATCATACCTTATCCTTTCATTACATCATTTCATTTGTATGTAATAAAATTTCACCTCCACACACCATGGGGCACAATGTCACTCTGGAATGCCTTGGGTGATCGGGAAAACTAGCTCGCCGTACATACTGGGTGGTGAGGCATAGCCATGACTTAGGCAGCGGCTCGTGAATGACGGCGAGGAGGTGAAGCAGGCTGCACAGGTCAGCCATTGCTGCCCACCTTGACCACCGCCACGCTCACGTGTTAGAACATGTCTGCTCTGCGACCATGAAAGTGATTCCCCTTCAATGTCTCTGTGCTCTGCAATGCCTTCACCGGGAAACTTGGCGACACATGCAGTGGAAAGTCTAACAATTGATACACTTTTATTGATTGTTCTAAGTTGTGTTGTTATTGAGATGTGATGCGCTAAAAAAGAGTGACTTTAGTGATTTTGCTAGCTCTAGAGAAGCAGCAAGCATTTACGCACTTCCACAGTTTGAGGTTTTGAACACTGTTTCCAACTCACTTTACTACCAGGGGCCCCACATAGCCTCATTTTCTCTCTGCCTTTCCTCTTTCTTGCACTTCCTCCATATAATCTGTCTCCTCTTCATATTTGTTCATTTCTTTATTGTTTCCACCCTTCTACTTTTCGCTCATGCATCCTTTCTCCTAGACCCACTCCCTCTTTCACCACCTCTCCTTCAGTCAGTGTTCTGTATAATTCCCTCCTTTCTTCATAAGAGATGTGCTCCAAATGCTTCCAACCATTTTTTTTCCTCTCATAACCAGCAGGAGCAAGGGGATGCGACTCAGTTGTGCTTTACCTTGAAACACACTGTGCCTGCTTGAATATGTTCATCGTTGCCGCCGAGCCCAGTCGTTGTCGAGCAGCATGTGTACGAGGACGTGTACGTACTAGTTGCATTTTCATCGGTTTATCAGTCTGTCCATCCATTCACCTACAGGTATCCCTTTCTTCCTTCATCCAACCATTCACTCATTAATCAATGCATTTATCCTATTTTCTATCCCTCCCTCTATCCATCCTCTTATCTGTCCATCCCTCCTCCCATCCATTCCTCCTTCCATCCATCCATCAGTGTGTGTGTGTGTGTGTGTGTGTGTGTGTGTGTGTGTGTGTGAGGTGAGGAGGTGGAGGTCCAAATGGTCTGTGTAGTTGTGGGAGGCGAAGTACTGGCAGTTCCACCATGACAATGCTCCAGCCCACTCATCCCATCTCATCTAGGATTTTTTGGTCAAACATAGGATCACACAGGTCCGGCAGGCTCCTTACTCTCCTGACATAGCTTCCTGAGACTTTTAATTGTTTCCTAAACTGATAATGCCGCTGAAGAGTTCTAGATTTGAGGACAAAAATAAGATAATGACAAATGAGACAAAGATCTTGTTGACTATCGCCAAAAACTGCTTTTACAAACTGTTTCCATCAAAGAAAGGACCGTTGGGCTGTGTGTGTTGAGCCCCAAGAGGCATACTCTGAGGGGGACTATAGTCTGAACTCAGTAAGCTCTTTTTTTTTCCTTTTTTTTTTTTTTCTCCATCAGCTAAAGATCGGATACTATGAGATCAGACCTCGTACATTCCTTCCTTTATAACATATTTGTTCCTTTCAGCTCTGCTCATGCTGTCTCTGCTTCCTCTTCTCTTCACTTTCCCATTCCGTCCCTTTGTTTCTTCCAGGTCTGAATGTGGCCTTTTTTCCTAGTCGTCTTCAACACGTAACATAATTTTCCATTTTTCTTTAAGTTCGACTCCTTTTCACACTAACCCTCTGTGTCCTTTCTTCTCGTCTTCCATTTCCTAGGTTCTGTACACATTTTTCTTTTCGATCCTTCCTTCTCACTTCCCTCCCATGCCCTTACTATTTTCTTTAACTTATGACTCTGATTCCTTTATTTCGGTGGCTGCAGTCGGTTCTTAGCAACACGAACTTGTTTTATGAAATTCATCATGTGAAATTTGTTCCTGGAGACTCTTCAATCCTTTCACTGCCAGAATGCAACAAAACTGTCTAGTGGTTTTAAGAACAAAGAAATGGGTTAATGGTATGTGATTGTATCCTGCGAGATAACTCCTCTCTCTCTCTCTCTCTCTCTCTCTCTCTCTCTCTCGGAACTGAATATACAGTAATATGATCACTGTAAATTAGTTTTCCCAACTCGGCCACTGACGTCGGCAGATAAGAAGTGTGGCAGAGAAATTACGTTGTAAGAGATTATGAAAGTTAGGCAGAGGTTGATGGTGATGATGATGACCATGGTGGTGATGATGGCTGGAGTAAGGTGGGAATATGATGATCAAAACTTTTGCTGTAAATGTTCAAGAGCTGGACTGTGATGATTATGACTTATTTTAGTGTAATGAAAAGAGGGAAGGCGAAGAACTGAGTTGCCAAGATTGACAATAACAGAGCGATAATGGAAGTAACAAAATGGTTGTGATGATGGCCACAATGTGTATTATTAAGTTTATCTGTTTATCTATCTATAGCCAGACACTTAATCCCGTAAGAGGTAGCCGCAATATTACCTCCCTGAAGTGCTGTCCCCTGCCATTACGCAACCCTCCCCTCATCTCACACTCCCTCTCTCATATGCCTTCCCACTCCATCCCTCCATCTCCTCCTCGGTTTCCTCTCCCTCTCCTACTCTCTTCACTTAGACACACTCTCCTCGTTAATCTGTTACTTTCCATCCATTCCAAGTGGCCAAACCACTCAGTTCCCCATTCACACCCACTGCTGCCCTAGCGCCCTTATACATATTCTTCATGGCATTCAACAGCTTCCCAATTACTCCATATATTCTGAATATTTTGTATATTCCTCGTCTAGTCCACTCTGTCAAATACTTTATCCAAATTCATGAAGGCCGCATACAGATTTTTTTCCCTTCTCTAGAAAGTTTTCCACTAAACACCTAAGGATGAATATCTGATCTACACAACCTCTTCCCTTCCTAATACCTCCCTGTTCTTCTCTAATTCCTCTGTTATTTCCTTAACTCTGTCAATAAGTTCGTTTTGTATTTTTGGCATCGACATACAGCACAGTCCATAAATCACATTAAAAGAATATCAAAGTCTTGTTTGCAGAAAAGAAAAGAAAAGAAAAAGAATAAGGAATGGTAAAGAAGGGTCGGACTTTTGAACCAGGGAATGGAGAGAGAGAGAGAGAGAGAGAGAGAGTCAGCTAACTCCCTTACCTTCAGTAGCAAATAAAAACGGGGAGTATTTTCGTGGAATTAAGTAGCTCCTGCAAAATGACGTAGTTTGCAAGTTCATGTAAGTCCAAGTTATGCAGACTATGCCCACATCAGGAAGTTTAAATTAACATACAGTGGCCAATGTGATGATCTATCAATCAATCAATCATTTCCTGTGGCACCCCACGGGATGCATAGGGCCTCAATGAACTCTCTCCACCAATATTTGTCTCTTGCCATCTCCTTCAGGTCCCACCAACACTCCTCTCCTGCTTCTTTTTTCATTGTCCTCAACCAGGTTTCCCTCGGCCTACCTCTACCTCTTCTTCCTCTAGCAGTCCACTCTGGCACATCCTATATTAAACTACCTTCTTTTCTGTATGTGTGCCCCAGCCACTTCCAGCGAGACAGTCTCACATATTCATTAACTGGTTCCACTCTCGTAATATCCCTTATTCATGCATTTGTAACTCTGCCTTGCCAATTTACCCCAAGAATCCTTCTCAGTATTTTATTTTCAAATCCTAATACTTTCTGGTCTGTTGCAATTGTACTGTACCATGACTCATGCCCGTAAATTAAAATTGGTCTAACCATGGACTTGTAAATTTTCACTTTAGTATGTACCGAAAGCATATTATTATTCCAAACAGATTTCAACATTCCAACAGCTCGCCAAGCCTGTCTAATCCTCTCCTCAATTTCATTGTTTAATGATCCATTAGATGATACAATCGTTCCCAGATATTTAAAGTTTTCTACATTCTTCACCATGTTGTTCCCAATTACACAATCGATTTGGTTCTCCACGTTCATATTAATAATTTCAGTCTTTCCACAATTTACTACCAATCCCACTTTTTCTCCTCCCTCCACCAGACAATCAAGCACCCTCTGCATCTCGTAAATACTTCCGCAAATCAATACAATATCATCAGCATAGTCCAAATCCATCAGCTTCTTATTTTCTTTCCAGTTAATTCCTGCACCTGTTCTCCTTACAACCTTTTTCATAACATAATCCATAACCAGAACAAAGAACAATGGCGAAAGAACTCCTCCTTGAATCACTCCTGACCTAACTTGAATTGGATCACTCAAAGAACCATCCACCATTACCTTACAAAAAGTACCTTCATGCAGGCTTCTAATAATATTTACAAACTTTTCTGGTATACCATAGAGTCTCATAATTTTCAACATAGCTCCACGTGAAACACTATCAAACGCCTTTTCAAAATCCACAAAACACATACTAAGTGGCATTTTCATCTCATTAGTTTGTTGCATTAGATGCCTGGGGAAGGGGGGATAGAATACTCGTACTTCCCCAGTATTCCCTGCTTGTCGTAAGAGGCGACTAAAAGGGACACTTTTATCTACATTCTTTTTGCTCTCTTTCTTTCCCTTGTAGTTTGTCCGTCCAAAACCTCTACATTTTACTTTAATTTAGTTAATTTCCTCTCTCCACTGTCTGGTTCCTGCGAGTCACTGGCATTGGCTCCAGGGTAAAATATTTTACTGCCTAAGAAATCTTGATGAACTCTGGTGACGAAGCAATGGCCCTGAGTTTCGTGCAGCCCTTAAGTGGGTAGGGGGTGCTAAGAATCCCACGGTGTAAAAATCAGTTTATACATCCAAAAAGAACCTTAAGAATAGGAAACTGGAATGTTCGAACTCTCAATCAGGCCGGTAAAATGGAAGATCTTATTTCAGTGTTCAACGAATACAAGATGGATATTTGTGATCTTACAGAAACGAGGTTGCTTGGAGTTGATAAAATGAATTTGGAAGATGGTATTACTATGTTGGTTTCTGGTAGGAGTGATGGAAATCATTACCAAGGAGTAGGCTTACTGCTGAGTAGAGATGCTTGTAAGGCAGTATGTGAGTTTGAACCAATTAATGAGCGCTTACTTTATGCTCGTTTAAAATCTGACCATGGTAATATCAGTATGGTTGTAGGGTACGCTCCGACAAATGAGGCTGCTGATGAAATGAAGGATGACTTTTATGAAAAGCTGCAGGATGTAGTGAATAGAGTGGCAAGACATGATGTGTTAGTTTGCATTGGTGATTTTAATGCGATTGTTGGTAGTGGTAGGGATGGCTTTGAAAACTGTATGGGTAAGGAGGGTGTTGGTATAAGAAACGAAAATGGGGTGCGACTTTTTTTTTTTTTTTTTTATGCGAGGAAGAAGGAACCAAAGGCCATGAGCCCGCAGTAACAGTTCCCTTCAAGAGAAAAACAAAATACAATATAGAGCCAAATTCAAGATCCGATCATTTTGAGATGCCTGGACACACTGCGTTTGAAAGACTGGAGATCATAGGCAGCAGGAAATACAGACAGAGGGAGACAGTTCCAGAGTTGACCTGTTGCATAAATGAAAGACTGGGAGTAACGGTTAATTCTTGCATTAGAGAGTTGGACAGAAAAAGGATGAGAGTCTGCTGCCAGACGGGTGCTACGCGCCCGTCGTAGAGGTGGAGGAATGCAAGCAGACAGTTCAGAGGAGCAGTGACCATTAAAGTAGCGATAGAAAAAAGATAAAGATGCAACAGTGCGGCGAAGAGACAGAGGTTGAAGGGAGTCAGTAAGAGGAGGAGAGTTAATGAGACGAAAAGCCTTTGACTCCACCCTATTGAGAAGAGCTGTATGAGGGGAGCCTCCCCACACATGAGAGTTGTACTCCACACAGGGGCGGATAAAACCCTGTATAGAGTCAACAATTGCGCAGGGGTAAAGAAAGAGCGGAGTCGGCTTAGCACACCCAATCTCTTGGAAGCAGATTTTACAAGAGATGTAATATGATCTTTCCAAGATAAGTCCCGAGTAAATGAAACCCCAAGCATGTTCAAGGATGATGTAGGATTAAGCTGAATATTATTAAACATTAGTGGGTATACCTGTGGAAGATTTTGTCGGGTTGAAAGGTGTAAGAACTGAGTCTTAGATGCATTAAAGACAACCATATTATTTTTACCCCAGTCAGAGATACGAGCCAAGTCAGACATTAGGTGTGCCATAGCCTCATCCCTTGTTTGTTGAAGTAACTGTTGAGATGGGCGTTGCGGGAACCGAATGGAAAGGTGAAGGGTGGAGTCATCAGCATATGAGTGGATAGGGTTAGATGTACAGCTTAGAAGATCATTGATGAATAAAAGGAAGAGAGTTGGTGATAGGACAGAGCCCTGAGGAACACCACTGTTGATAGATCTAGGAGAAGAACGATGGCCGTCTATAACAGCGGCTATAGAACCACCAGAAAGGAAGCTAGCGATGAAGGCACAGATAGAAGGATAGAAACCGTAGGAGGGCAGTTTGGAAATTAAAGATTTATGCCAGACTCGATCGAAAGCCTTTGAGATGTCAAGTGCAATGGCAAAGCTTTCGCCAAAGTCCCGAAGCTTTTGTTTGGCAAATGACCTTATAATTGGTGGAACTATCTTTGAGCATAGAAAAATACATAAGACTACTTGGATTTCACCATGTGGTAAATATTGTAACCAGATTGACCACACTGTAATTAACAGAAGGCATAGGAGTTATTTGCAAGATGTTTGCGTAAGGAGGGGGGCAGATATAGGTAGTGATCATCAACTTGTTGTGTCAAAGATTAAAATAAAACTTAAGAGAAACGTTAATGGTAATTGTACAGGAGGTAATAATTATGATTTTGATGAGCTGAGAAGTGATGAGAACATGAAGGAAAAGTTTCGGTGGGAATGTAGAAACAGGTTTCTAGTCCTGCAGACTTTGATGGAATCTGAAGACAATGATATTAATCAAATGTGGAGAGAGGTAAAAGAGGTTTTGCATGAGAGTGCTAAGGTTACTATTAAGAAAAAGGGAAAAGCGAGAAGGAAAAGGTGGATGTCAGATGAAACATGGAATACAATTCAGAAAAGGAAAGAGGCGAAGTTAAGAAGTGAAGAACAACATGTTGAAGGCCCGGTAGTTGAAGTACTTAGAGCAAAGTACTGGAGTTTACATTCTGAAGTAAAAAGACTCGTTAGACGTGATAAGAGGAGACTATATGATGAAAAGGCGACGGAGATAGAAAATAAATTAAGTAAAAATGACGGTCAGAGCACAAGAGCAGCGTATCAGGCCATAAAGGAGTTAACTGGGACTGAAAAGAGAAGGAAGGAAATAGTTGTACGAGATAGAAATGGTAATTTGATGACTAAAGATTTGGATATAAATTGAAGGTGGAAAGAGCACTTTGAATCTGTTCTAAATAGACCAATCCCAGCTGAAGAGGATTTTTTGCCAGCCGAGAGAGATTTGCAGATAGAAACAGGGGATATAACCTTGGAAGAGGCAGCAAAATCTATAAAGGAGTTAAAGAATTTTAAGGCCCCAGGAGAGGATGGAATATTCCCTGAAATGATTAAGGTGGAAAATGACGAGTTGATGAATGCGCTTTTGGAACTTTTTAATGTGGCTTGGGATAATGGTGGAATTCCAGAAGAGTGGAAAAATGGAGTGATTATAAAAATACCAAAAAAGGGAGATTTAAGTGTGTGTGGCAATTGGAGAGGGATAACTTTGACACCTGTAGTTGCAAAAGTCTTTTCCAAAATCTTGTTGAACAGAATAGAGCCAGTAATTGATAAAATTTTAAGAGAAGAACAAGCGGGATTTAGAAAGGGTCGAGGTTGTAATGATCAGATTTTTTACTGTGATGATCTAGTGGTTGTAAAAATGTGGTGGGAGCCTAATAAGACTTTTACTGTTGTTGGATTAAGATTTTGTGATGTTTTGTAGAAATAGTGAACAACAAGGCCAACAAAACCACACAAAAGTGAACACTTTGTCTACTCAACTGGCTCTCGTTTGTCTAACCTTTATACCTCATCTTGTCCTTATGAATGAGAATGGTCAGTTGATTGTAGAACATTCAGATGTTCATTTGTTGGGCGCAGGAAAGGAACACACACACACACACACACACACACACACACACACACACACACACACACACACACACACAATAATGAAATACCAGTAAGTAAACTATGACCATCACTTGGCCAGTAAGTAGATGAAGCCACACAGTATCATCCAAATAATACCCAACACATAATAAATTTTTGTGTATGCGTACGTTTACTAAAGCAATTTATTTAATTTTCTTGATGGACTGAAGCAGAGAATTTCAAACGCTTTAAAAATTAAATAATACAGGCACAAAGCACTGTGGCTGAAAAATTGAACGATACTGTTACTTAAGAATTTTCCCTTTTCTAATGTTGGGATCATTTCCACCTCTTTTGTAGTTAATGGAAAATAGGATATATAGAGTTAAAATGATGATAATGATGATGATGAGGAAGATGACGCTGATGATGATGAAAACTAAGTTGTTTCGGCAATCCAGAAGCAGTAGTTCAAACTCTTGCTTCAAAAAGAGTCAACTATATGAGTGTGGAGAAAGAAATCATGCAAGCAATGGCGAAAACAGCCAAACAAGCAAGTAGATTGAAGATTAATTAAACAAACGTTGAGTCGGTGGAAATGCTGGAGCTGAAGATGTAAAGGTAGAGAAAAATTTGGGAAGTGAGGGGACTGGGGCGTTGGGTGCCATTAACACAGTGACTACATGTATTTTAATATTCGGGACTGTTTCGTGACTTCCAGTATGTTTATAATTTTATATGCTTTTCTCTTGTTACCGATGATTCCTTCAACACTCTTCGACATCCGGGCTGGTTTATTATCGAAATTATTTCTACGGGTAACTCTTGGTATAATTTCCCTTACATAGATAATAATCCATTGGTAATGACTTGCCACAGTTCTTCAGCGTTGACCATGTGTAGTAACTTAATTCAGTTGGTGTTGGAAATTTTATCCCATACCATCAGAGTTATCTTTTGAAGTTAGGAATTAAATGATAATTTATGCTGGACTTACTATCTATCTATCTATTGCCAGACGCCTTAATCCCTTTTGGGGTGGCCACAAACAAATCGGCTCCAAGTCGCCCTGTCCCCGCCGTTTCACTGCCCTGCTCCCAACTCACCCCCCCCTCTCTCATATACCTCTCCACCCAATCCCTCAATCTCATCCTCGGCCTCCCCCTACCTCTTCCCCCCTCCACCTCACTCATATACACTCTCTTCGTCAGTCTTTCACCCTCCATCCTCTCCACATGGCCAAACCACCTCAGTGTGTTCCTCATAACGCTTCCTATCACATCCACATCCACACCACAACGCTCCTTTATATCCTCATTCATCAGCCTGTCTCTCCATGTGACAACAGGCTCCTCTTAAATAACTCATTTCCACTGCTCTCACTCTTGACTTGTGTCCTTCCAACAACGTCCAAGCTTCACCTCCATACGTTAGAGTTGGTATCACAATACTGTCATGTAGTAAATTTTTCACTTCCATGCTCACTTCCCTGTTTCTTATCACTGCTTTAAAAAAACCAGCAACCTTTCTTCCCTGCTGTACCCTTTCAAGCACTTCACCCTCCAAACCTCCATCCTTACTTATCACACTACCCAAGTACTTAAACGTACTCACATTTTCCAATTCCTCACCATCCAACCTCGCTGTACATTCACTGACTTCACCTCTCTCAAAGACCATCACTTTACTCTTCCCTACATTCATCTTTAGATTCCGTTTCTTACACACTCTCCCAAACTCATCCACCAAGCCTTGCAGCTCCCCTTCGTCTTCACTCAACAACACAGTATCATCTGCAAACAACAGTTCAGGGAGTTTCCAAACACTATCCTCTCTCACCAGGGCCACTCCAACATCCACTACCCTACCTTGTACCTCTTTTATTACCCCATCCATGTACAGATTGAACAACCATGGAGACATGACCCATCCCTGTTTCAACCCAACTTTCAAAGAGAAAAATTCACGTAGTTCACCATCCACACGCACTGCAGCCTTTGCATCATCGTACATACTCTTCACAGCATTCAACAACTTCCCATCTACTCCATTTTACGTTAATTTCAAGGCTGATAATATTATGATTGTGACTGTCATTAAAATTTTCAAGAACCACACAGATTTATTAGATCGCTCTTTACTCAGTCCTCAATTCTGTATTGAAGCTTTCATAGCACCAGTCACCGTTATATCTGCAAGCAATCACGAGACCTCTCAATATGATCGATTTACCCCAGTCTTTATTATGCACACAGCGATCTAGATGTGTAAATCGAGAGAGAGAGAGAGAGAGAGAGAGAGAGAGAGAGAGAGAGGGGGGGGGGTTGTGTAGCATAAGGCAATCCAGAACAAAAATATTGTATGCATGTATGCGGCAGCGGATTACATTATATACAAATGAATATGTAACAGAGAGAGAGAGAGAGAGAGAGAGAGAGAGAGAGAGAGAGAGAGTTTGTGTGGCATAAGGCAGTCCAGAACAAAGATATTGTAACTCGTATGCATGTATGCATCAGCGGAATACAGTATATATAAATGAACATGTAACAGAGAGAGAGAGAGAGAGAGAGTTAATTCACTTAGTTCTTGGCCACCTCCAATCCTCTGACTCGCTGCTCAGAGAATATTTTATATTAACACCATCACAGACGATCATTTAGAACGGGTGAGTGAGGGTACGAGCTGAAAGAGTGACGGCGGTAGTATACTTACAGAAAAATAACTAGACTAACAGATTAACAGGTAATATGTGTTAAATGTCCGGGTACTAGATAGATGAAGACACAGACTGGAGTGCATGGAAGTAGGTAGGTAGGTTGGTAAGTAGCTACGATGACACAGATTGGCGTGTGTATATGTAGGTTGGTAGTTTGGTAAGTAGCTACACTGAAGTCACACAGACTGTCAGGTAGGCAGGTAGGTAGGTTGGTAAGTAGCTACATGTGTACTAGGTAGATGAGGAAAATGGGTAGGCAGCATACAGAAGAAATGTTAGTGCTTTTGTTAGGGACAGAGGAGGGTGGCGCTACCCGAAGAGGTAAAACAGATGTATACTGTGAGCAAGTCGATATTTCTGTTGCAGTAAGGTGAAGGATGAGAAAGCAGACGAAAAAGGTTGCTGAAGAAGGTAGGAATATACTGTAACTTGGTAAATAATTAGGCTGGCGACTGACGCACAGGCAGGTAGATAAGGAGGATTATCAATGGTATTATTAAGTTAGATTGAAAGAAAGGAAAGGAAAGAGGTTATTGGTGTTTAGGACAAGAAGCTAGGAAGTGCTGGCTAATATATTTTATTAAGTATGTATATATGCTCTGCTGTTGGGCCCCGCTGAGGATGTCGCTGATTGCACTGCGCAGTTGACCCTAGCGCGGTGGTGCGGTGAGGATCTGTCCCTTCTCCCCTTGGGGCTAAGATGCGAATGAATGTGTGTGTGGATGAGTAAATTGAGAGTGTGTCGTCCTGTCTCGGCTACCTCCCTTTCCTTGGGGGAAGCAACCTAGGTATATAGATTGATAGATGTATATAATGTAGGTAGGTACGTCGGTAGGTAAGGGTTGCGGTATGAACAACAATGGCAGTAAGATGATATGGGAATGAGGGAATGGTCGAGAGTAAAAAGAAAAGTATATCAGATAATAAACTTGCTGAAAAATTAAATGGCATTTGTAGGTTGCTGTACGACCGGGCCGGTATGCAGGAGTTGAATTGCAAGTACATTTATGTCACTGATCATTCCAAGGGGTCTGGAGGGATAGATACTGCTAGTCTTGTTGGATCAAAATGAGGTGTCGAATGAGGACATAGGTTAGTAAATGGATAATTAAATTAGTGCTTACATGTACAGACACGAAATAAAAAATACCAGTTATTATTTATTCGCACAGTGAGGAAGGAAATGAGAGAGGGAGGGTGATTATTAGCTAATTATGGAAGCGTCAAAGAAGAGTGAACTTAATTACACATCTGGTGTTCTCTTCTGGTTTCTCATTCCCGCCTTTCTTTCTGTTTTCTTCCTTCCTTTCTTCACCTTTTTTTTTCTTTCTTGTGTCGAAATACATCAGGTTGTGAGAGCAGAGAGAATTATTTTTCATGTTCTACATCTCGTTTCTTGTCTTCCTCTTCCAAATATTTTCCTTAATCATTTGGTGGGCTTAAACCGTCAGACGTACAACGGCAGGATGTACAATGCTTGCCCTGTCCCAGTGCCCACCTCCATACTACTGTTTTGCCCACGGATAATTTTGCCGCGCGATAAAGAAAGAACCAGAGTCAGTGACCAGCAATATTATTATGCACTAAAAACAACAGGGAAAGAAAAGAAAAGAAATAAAAGATAGCGAAACTGAACATAAGTTCATTTTGGAGTGCATTTGCAAAGTGAACAACAGTATATTTGTAAAGAACACATGGAGTCGACTTGAAATATCTAATTTCTTGGAAATGAATTTTGCATGGGAGGTAATCTGGTCATTCAGATACAGGTCACAGTAAAAAAAAAAAAACATGACAAGGGTACTGAGAGAAGACGAAGCACTTGGCTGAATGTTGCTGAAAGTTAAATATCCTCCTGGGAATGATGATATTACTGTAGATCAAAACAGGTAGGAATAGAGTTTGTGATGCACAAAAACTACCAAGACTATAATAGAGTTTGTAACGCACTAAAAAAATAACAAGATTACTTTTATCCCAATCAGCTATATGAGCTAAAACAGAAACCAGGTGTGACATAGCATCATCCCGTGATTGCTGAAGTAACTGTTGTGATGGATGCCGTGAGAAGCAGGAGAAATACGAAACGTGGAGTCAGCAGCATGCAAACAGGGCTTGATTTACAGCCTAGAAGTCATGACGAACAGAAGGAAAGTAGTTGGTGACAGGAGAAAACCCTCAGGAAAACCACTTACGTTAGCTTTAGAAAAACAGTGCTCGACTACAAAAACAGCTATAAAATGACCAGAAAGCAAACTGGAGATGAAGGTTACAAAGGCAAGCTTGACACGTAACCCTTAAACCTCGGGGGTCTAGTAATCTGAGCCCTGCCTGTTTTTATTTTTCCCTAAAAGCAGCCTGTTTTCAACCATCACAACACAACAACTACAGCACCTAGAACTTTCAGTGAAAGAATATAATACCCAACAACCATTCTTTTTGCCATAACAAGTATTCCCAGGTCTTTAGGTGGGGTCATTGTGGAGGTAAGAAGTTATGAATGGAGGTAGCTTTTGGGGTGGCACAAGGCCGTGTCAGTATGAGCGGATGAGTTCTTAAGTATGCCAGGCAAGCCTTGCTCGCCCCTAGGGAAATTCACCATTTGCACTCACTCGCACTCTTCTTTTCCCCACTTGATCTTCACACTACTCCCCAAGGACCCCTGTCACTGCCACACAAATGAATAATCCCCCCATGTATGTGTGGCTAGCTTAGTTTATTCATCCAGTTCTTATAGCTTTACCAGGGTGATTCTGTGCACTACGTCATGTGGGATGGGAGAAAGAAAAGAAATAACAAGGTGTATTACACATACTTGCCAAGAATGATCACGTTCACGTTCCTGCAAATAAGCTTAATATACCAACTAGCAGGGGTACCAGGCGTTACCCGGGCCAAAAAGGCAAACACTCCAATCCTATTTGTTCTAGTTCAATCTTTCCATGCCAGGAAGACCATGCACCTCTTATGTTTTTGAAGAGGATTATAAGAGGTTCAGGAACTTCCCATTTCAGCTTTCGCAGCCTAACACAAAGTATTTGTGCACACTTGTTTACAGTTACCAGCGACTCAAATGACCTCTGACCAGTGACCTCAAATGACCTCGGAGGTCAACCTCACATTGCCTATGTCCGAACTGGAGATCATGTGAGTCTCCGTGCCAAAAATTAGGCTGTTGGGCCTTGTCCTTCTAGCGTGTATTACCGGTGACCTCAAATGACCTCCAACCAGTGACCTCAAATGATCTCCGTGGTCAATCTCACATAGCCTATGTCCAGACTGGAGGTCATGTGAGTCTCCATGCCAAAAATTGGGCTGCAGGGGTACCCGGCGTTGTCCAGGCCAAAAAGGCGAACACTACCAGTGACCTCAAATGACACAGATCTAAGTTTTACCCCCCTAAAACCACCCTTGGACCACCCTCATTCAGAATATATATATATAGGTCTGGGGGTCTCTGGGTCTTGTTTTGGGTGTGATTGAACGACAGACTAACAATGCGGCTCCTTTATATATACAAATGTCGTGTAAGGTCACTTTAGGTGTCGCTGAGGTCGTTCTCTCTTCTTATCCCTGAAGTTTTCCTTATTTTCTAGCGGCTTATGCATATACAGCTCTTATTTTGCTAAGTCCTTATTTTACAACAGGCTTATCACAAATGCATAGGTTGTTGATTATCACAGGAAGAGGATCACCAGGCAGAACACAAACATCGTGGTGAAGTTAGGGTCTTTATTTGCTGATGTTTCGGATAATACATATTCCATCTTCAATGCAAAATCTACAATCGAGAAATGTACATAGTTAGGATTTTTATATCTTATAACAATGAAAAATAAAAGAATAAAAACATGAAAGTACATAAACGAAGTCCATCAAAAGAGCTGTATTTGAAACCCAAAAAACTATCCAGAGTTATTTTCAAGGTAAAAGACACCATTCTCTTACACTTACCAGCATCCGTCGTTGACCTCTTTACGTGTGCCAACTGTAGGGCGGCATATATAGGTAAAACAAAAAGACACCTAAAGACACGAATCCATGAAAACTGAGGTAGTTCAGTTCGAACAGGCCAGTTAATCACCAATCCACCACACTCAGCAATACGAGATCACTCGCAACAACACGACCATCCTTTCTCTCATTCCCACTTCACAGTTCTCGGTGGTAGCAGTAATGACATGGACCTTCCCATTACGGAAGCTTTGTACCAATATCGTTTTAACCCTTCAGTCAGTGATATGGCTTCCTGTGAACTATTTTGTTTTCCACACTAGGTAAGTGTTTTACAGTATTACACTTCCTGTTTTACAGATACGTTTTTCTTTCTTACTCCTACCCCCTTCAGTTTAGATTTAATTACTTATTGGTTTACGAACGCGGTAATATAATGGACTTTGTTTATATACTTTCATATTTTAGGCTTGTATTGATCGTTGTAAGATATAATAATCTTAACTGTGTATATTTCTTGATTGCAGATTTTGCTCTGAAGATGGAATAAGTATTTTCCGAAACGTCAGCAAATAAAGACCCCAACTTCGCCAAGATGTTTGTGTTCTGCCTGGTGATCCTCTTCCCATTACTTCTGCGATTTTCACGCTCCAAGTCTATAGCTGCAGTCCTTTCTCATTGTTGATTATCGTAACACATACACATTTGTTCTTGTACTGCGAGGCCACTTTCGCTGTCACCTGAGCTCATTTCCTTATATTTGTGATTTTTCTGACATTCTAAATTCTTATGCAGAAAAGCCAATTATTTGGCTAAGTTCTACTGCACTGCAGCAACTGCACAAAATTATAGCAAGTTTACCAATTTCCATGTATATTGCACTATATTTTCTAATACTTTAGTTTGGAAAATACATGGCAATCCTTGCACTGGTAAACAACTTTCTTATTTTGTCTATATATTTACAATGATTTCATTTTCCAATTCCCCCACTACCTAATACTTTGCCTTAATGTGTTGACTGAAGCACTCAGTGCACAATACCACCTTGTACTCAGTGCACTGGCAAAACATATCCTTTTGTACTTGCTGCTGTTATAAAGACTATCGGGTAGATGTGGCATTGCTTCTACAGTTTTTTCCCTGCAGATGTGTATCCCAGGTTCACCATGCAGTCACATGAGATGTAGACGCCTGGGAAACCGTATCAGGCACTACAATTGCACTGCTCTCCTTGGTGCTGCTGGCTGCACACATCGATACTGTGAATGGAGCTCCCGTACTTGTTCCTTCTTGAACTAGAGAAGGTATAGTGAGGCCTTCTTGTACCACCTGCAGCACTTCTGGAGACAATTAATGGCACCACTCTGTGTAGCCGACTTGTCTGGGAGTTGCATGTTTATGTTAAAGTCATCGATCGCATCAAACTTGGCCATGAGCTCCTTGACCTTACGGTTCTGCTTCGAAGTGGCCTGCATCTCACCCTCATGAACTGTGCTAGGCATGTTGGCTTTCTGCTTATCAACCCAGAGGATGGCCAACATGTTAGCACATTTCTTAGTGAGTAAAGCTCCTTTCTCAGTCTTAGTGAGGAAGGTAGAATACTGTAGTGCTCCTGTTGCGCCTGAGAGTGCCGCAGGATCCTGTCCCATGCTCATGTAGATACTGTGTTTCACCAATGCAAGGGACATGTAGAAATTGTCAATGAACAGAACGTGGTTAGCCGTGGAGTACTTGCCCATTAATATTCTCACAATGACACTTGAGAAGCCATGAGGGTCATCACTTGGGATATCCACATCTGATGCCCAGTATACTATAAAGTCCAGCACATATGCAGTCGTGCTGTCACAAACAACAAAGAATCTGATGCCAGAATAATGATACTTTGACAATAGTTACAGGATAAATGCCACTTGTCCCCAGAATAAAATAAGCAACTCATCCACAACCAATTTATGGAATGAACAGAAAACCCACATAAAGGATTCCTAGCATTGTGAGAATTGAGCACATTTTCCACAACTTTTCATTAGGTGCAGGTCATTAACCTGCCCCATCCCGACAAATTTTCCACCATTGACCCCCCCAATCCCGACCAATTTTGAAAATATTTTTTGGGTCAAACCTCTGCTCTTGGTGAGAAACTTCGAAAATTCATAGAGAAATCGCTCACCTGAGGTTTAAAATACTGGATACAGGTAGCAGTACCCCTTACCTTACTGTGTTTTCTATCATGCTGGCTCCAAAGAAAATGAGTTCTATGGGAGGGTAACTATTCCACATCACTCATAAACGGTATTTATTTATTTGTTTGGTAAAAATTTATTATGTAGTATGAGAGTATATTGGTTTTCACACAGTAATATGGGCAATATAAGGATTTGTTCACTCACCAAACACATCAACATACCTGATCTTTTTTGGCGACATTACCTGATCATCATTTCTGACTGTTTCTTCCTCTAATGCTACGTAAACTTTGTCCTCCACATTGTCATCAATTGGGGAATCACTCTGGCCTTGAATTTCGTACCGTGACACGACATGTTTTTACTGGCCAGGTCACTGGTAACAGGTGAATTGCCGAGACAGTGGCGTGCCGGGGGGGGGGGAAGTCATGCTGGGTAAGACATTGACCCTACCTGGCATCTTGTAGAGGAAGGTGTCCCGTGTATAGCCTACTGTATGTACCAAAAATCATGCACAAAATTTGAAAATTGTGCACATTAGGGACCTTGCAATTGCTGCGCGTTTATATACGTCAATGGGAGTCACAATGACAAAATGTGTGGACGTATATATACGTCAACGGGAGTCGGCGGGTTAATAATCCTGTATGGCATGCTTTTATATGTGTGCAAATAACATGGTCAGAGAAAGCCACACATATATTTCACTGACTAACACAGGATACCATTCCCTCATGTTGGATCTGTCATGGGAGGGGAGGTTGACCAGCATAGGGAGCTTTTCTTGTGGTAGTATGATGAGTGTTTCAGATATTTCATTACCTACACTAAAAAAAAAAATGCGTGAAAAAAATCCACAAAACGTGAGTTACCTTCCCTAGGATACTACCTGAATGCCTGCCTGTTAATTATAAATGGAAGTCCCTGTGGCCTCAAACCCTTTCCCCTCCTCCAACACAAAGGTTATCATTGTACACAGATGTGGCCTATGGGATCTAGAGTTATGGGCACATGCACTGCGTACCCCTCGACCTCTTGAACTTCCAGGATGCCCATGTTCATTGCCTCTTGAACAGCAGGGAGAGGAGGAAGAATATAGTGAATCAGAGGATGATGATTCACCACGTGGCCATACGTGGGGAGTGCTTGGAGGCGATGTTGTTTCATGCGGCTGCCCACGTGGTCACCCCTGTTGTACTTAGGGCGCAGATGAACGGTCAGGGCAGTGGGATCATTGCCTGTGAAGTACCAGGCTGCAGCAGTGTGCTTGGTTGTAGCACTGTGCCTATGAGCTGACATCAGGTAAGAGGCTGGGCAGCCTAAATGCGGCACTTATTCCATACATGACTTCAAGCCACCAGGAATGACAGGCAAGAGGAAATCAGAGGGAGAAAGAGATGGAGAGACCGCATCGGAATTATTGTCCAAAGAAGAATTATTAGAGAAAGCTGGGGCAAAGACTCGGCCTTATTGGTAGAAGATTCAGATACAGAATCTTTGAAATGGACAGGTGATTTGTGGGAAGAAGAATGGTTTTTAGCAAGGTACTCGGAGGACTGAAAAGAATCTGATGTAGAGATTTCAGAACAGTCAGAACAACTGAAATTATTTTCAGCATGATGAAGAACAGGTTTAGCATGATTAGGGGTAAGAATAATAAGTAGCCGAGATGCAGGGTGAGTTGGCAATGGTACGTTTTGTATACTACATCCTTGCTGTGGTGAGCATTTAAGCAGGCATGATTAAAGTGTGTGAAAAGTATTTAGCGAAAGGCAAGGATGTGTTTTGGGCATTTATGGATTTAGAGAAAGCGTATGATAGAATTGATAGGGAGGCTTTGTGGACTGTTTTAAGATTGTATGGACTTGATGGTAGGTTACTAAAAGGGGTGAAAAGTTTTTATGTAAATAGTAGAGCGTGTGTAAGAGTGGGAAATGTTGTGAGTGATTGGTTTCCTGTGAGAGTGGGGCTGCGACAGGGATGTGTGATGTCGCCTTGGTTGTTTAATATTTCCATGGATGGTGTTGTAAGGGAGGTGAATGCAAGAGTTTTAGGTGGTCTGAGTCTGGTAAATGTTGATGGAGGAGAGTGGAATCTGAAGCAGCTGCTGTTTGCAGATGATACTGCACTGGTGACTGATTCAGAGGAGAGGTTGAGACAGTTGGTAGAGGAGTTTGGAAGGGTGTGTGAAAGGAGGAAATTGAAAGTAAATGAGAATAAGAGTAAAGTGATGAAGTGTACGAGGTTGATAGATGGTAGGGGGATGAATATAGTTTTGAATGGTGAGTTGCTTGAGGAGGTAGATTGTTTTAAATATCTAGGGTCACATGTTGCTGTGGATGGAAGAATAGATGCAGAAGTGAAGTTTAGAATAAATGACGTAGGAAAGGTGCTGGGAGGAATGAAAAAAGTGTTTAAATGTCGTTCGCTTAGAATGGATGTAAAGAGAAGGCTGTATGAGGGTGTTGTGGTACCGACTGCATTATATGGGGCTGAAACATGGAATATGGGTGTAGCAGAGAGGAAAAGTTTGAATGTAATGGAGATGAGATGTCTGAGGAGTATGTGTGGAGTGACACGTATGGATCGAGTGCGAAACGATGAAGTGCGAAGGAGAACTGGAGTTGTTCGGGAGATGGCTGGTAGAGTTGAGCAGAGGGTGTTGCAATGGTTTGGGCATATGGAGAGAATGGATAATGAGCGATTGGTGAAAAAGATAACTAGATCTGATGTGAGAGGTGTAAGGCTGAGAGGAAGACCACGAATAGGATGAATGGACAGTGTGAAGAGAGTGCTGGATGCGAGAGGGATGTCTGTTGAGCAAGGAAGAGTGGCTGTGCGTGACAGAAATAAATGGAGAGAAATTGTGAATGAATAAGTGATGACGCAGCCCTGAGGGGATATTCTCCCGCATTTGGTCTGATCAGCTAGTGAGGTCAGGTGCGGGTAAGGGGATGGGTCTGTTATGATGTGGCAGGGGTAAACCAGTTCTGCTGTCGGGCCCTGCTGCGGATGTCACTGATTGCATTGCGCAGTTGACCCTTGTGCGGTGTGGTGCGGTGAGGATCTGTCCGTTCTCCCCTTTGGGGCTAAGATGCGAATGAATGTGTTTGAATGGATGAGTAAATGGAGAGTGAGTCGTCCTGTCTCGGCTACCTCCCTTTCCTTGGGGGAAGCAGCCTAGGTATATAGATAGACAGAGATGATTAAACCAAGTTTTTTTTTTTTTATGTTAGTTAACAGGTAAGTGAGAGGAATACATGCTTCTATGCCAATGAGAACAACCTCCATAACGAAGGAATCACATTCAGATGGCTGTCAGTCATGGAAGCAAAACTCATGCCAGGAAAATCAAGGAGGTATTGCCAGGAAGTCTCCCAAAGTGCAGAACCAATATGTAACAGATCTTTTTCTGGAGAGTCCACAGACTTTAAATGAGCAGTAAGACGTTACTGGGATATGGTTGTCATCAGAGGATCCCAATAGTGAGAGAGATTGGCAGATTTAGCAGAAGGATACTTTACTGTACTTGTAATATAATAATAATAATAATAATAATAATAATAATAATAATAAAAATAATAATAATAATAATAATAATAATAATAATAAAAATAAAAATAATAATAATAATAATAATAACTAGTGGCCCCCCAAAGGGGAAATCACACCAGCCGTGAGCCGATACATATCTAGCACTTCTCAGAATATGACCTTAACCTTGACCTACTTTCAACAATTTCGAACCAGTAGGAGATTTTCATCTCTGCCACACACCTGTAAAATTTTGTACTGTTTGAAAACGAGGTACCCCATGAATAGTATAAGAGTAATCGAAGAAGACACTCTGGATTGAGACACGGTATTTTCACTTCAGGTCCTCAGAAAGCTCCCACATCTTCCACAGATGGATGCTGGAGGATGGGGTTTGATTGCCACCGAAGTGCATGAACCTTAAGATCAGCAGGAACTGATCACAGGCCTTATTCCATATAAATAATGGCATTGAAATTAGTACATCCTTGCTCCAGTCCAAGTTGAGCACAAGCTTCCTGCAGTGAGTCATGAACATCAGCAGGGCAAAGATCATAAACTTCTCATGCACCTGATCACACCACATATCCAGTGGTGACAAATGCATAGCCTTGCTAATTTTCTGACAAATCAGGTCCTGCATCACAAATATCTTGTAATAATTCACCTCCTGAGCATCTGCAGGTAACTGCTGCTCAGCCATTAGGCCACTGTTAGACTCGTCAAAGGAACAGATGTACTGGGCGTGCAGGACGATTCCTCTGACCACGTGACCCGGCTAGGTGAGACTCAAAGGTCGTGGGAGTGTTGAAGGTGTCCTGAGCCCCTCTGACTGTCCCCTTGTGCACCTTCGGATGCAGGGGTGATTGGGACAAAGCCCTTGGGGACTCAGGTGGTGTGGGCTCAAGGACCCAGGAGGTGGTGGTGAAGGTGCAGGAGGTGGTGCTGAGGGTGTAGTAGGTCCTGATGAGCCCATAAATGATGAAAGTGATGGTGAGAGAGTGCTAAGTGGTCCAAAGTTAGGTACCATAATATGGTGGTGGTAGTGGTGGAAACACGCTCACCCCTCTGCTCTTCTCGGGCATGTCTCCTAACCATCCTTCCAAGTGCTCAGTATGGTGTGTGTTGCCGTCACTTCATCACATTCCTCATCCTCACTCTTCGTCCATAATTCTTTTGGATCTACTTTACCTCCACTCTCATTTTCATCAAGTACAAACCTTTATCACTTTGAAGGAGTGAAACTCGAAGATGGCGGCTAGGTTGGCTGGCTGCGAAACCCGAAGTGAAAGACTTAGCAGAGTCATGTATGGAGTTTTCTCTCTTTTTGCCCTTTTATGCACTATTTACTCCTCAGAATCACTGTCACTCCCTTGCAGGTCAGTAAATGACTCCTCTTACGTCGGTGGACTGAGGGCGAGGGGAGGGAGAGGGGGGGTGATCGGGAGAATTGGAGTGACATTTTGTCACTGCCACAGCATGTGCTTCAGTAATAGATCTGAGTCATGTTCTGGCTGGGGTATAACCACGTTACCCACTCATCAAGCGTAAACACACACTGGCAGCAGTAATCGAGTGCATATAATGGAAATTGCCATAGTCTACTGGTACTGGTACACCCATCACAGCAGCCTTGACAGACCTGTTGGTAGGTTCATCACAGATGAGGGGTTAAAAAAGAAAGGAGTTAGAAGCTTTTCATCTCATCAATGCCATCCCATTCATTGACCTCAGTGAACATTTTTCTCACTACAGGGTTGCATCTCTATCTTCCACCACGATTTCTCAGTGTTGCCAGGTCTCTTTCCGCTTACGGCAGGCACATCCTTTCACCCATTCTTTGCCCAGCTCTCTAATTCAAAGTCGACCATTATTAATATTCCTTCATGTACACAATATGTCAACTCTGGAGCTGTGACCTCAATAACTGTGATTTTCCCTCTGCCTGATCCCCGGTCTGGTCAGTGTAATAAATACAGTCATCTGGAAATGAACAGATATTCCTTCAGGTTTTCTTTCGCTGAAGCTTTCTTTAGAGAACACATTATTATTCCTTTCTCATAGCAAAAATCCAGTACAGTTTCCTCGGGAAGTCCATGAGTCACCAGTCGTCATAATGAAGTTTGTCCATTGATCGCTGGTTTTTCTTGTGTTTACAGTTCTTTATAAATACGCAGTGCACTGGGATGGTGAAGGAAAGGAGAATAGGGAGGGAAGGGATATAGAATAACTTTTTAGGCGTGTGATAGTGAAAGGGGCATAAAACACTGAAGAAAGGATGGAAAGTTGAGAGAGAGAGAGAGAGAGAGAGAGAGAGAGAGAGAGAGAGAGAGAGAGAGAGAGAGAGAGAGAGAGAGAGAGAGAGAGAGAGAGAGAGAGAGAGAGAGAGAGAGAGAGAGAGAGAGAGAGTCTACATGCTTTCCGTTTCTTGCCGGGTAAGGTATCTTCATCCCTAATCCCCCCACTTCTTCCCTGCTCCACTTTCCTCCTTCATTTGTAACTCTACCCTCCCTTCTACCAAAGCTTCATCACCTCCCATCTCTCCCCTCCTTCACCATTTGTCCTGCGTAAAAGGTGAAGGAGGTTAGCAATCATCATGAGTAATGGTCTCTGAGTCGACAAGGAGGGCTCACTAAATCAACTCAACACTTTTCATTCATCATTCTAACTTGGAATAATGTATGGCGACATTAAGAGGCTTCAGTGTATCCTGAAATAAGGACGTGATCTGATGAAAAAACTGGGGAGATGAGGGAAAGTCGTACTATTTCAGTCACTGAGTCAGGTTATATCTTGTGGAATTATTTAAATCATAATTTATTAGGTAACTCCTTATTTCGATAATTATTCAGAACTACACCCAGGTAGCAAACAGAAACTAGTTTATTCATTAGTGAACTTAGGCAGTTCCAAGCACATTTCGTCCTATAAATATCCATCACAAATGTTTTTTATTTAAACATAGGCTACTTAAAGAAACAACGAGGTTGTAGATTCTCCCACTTCTACCCGATTTTTATTGCCTCTCTGTTGAAATGAAAACTTATCCTAGCTAAATCTAACCCAACCTAGCCTAATTCAACCAAAACTATCTGTCTATCTATCTATTGCCAGACGCCTCAATTCCGTTAGGGGTGGCCACAAACAAATAGCCTCCACGTCGCCCTGTCCCTCGCCATTTCACTGCCCTGCTCCCAACTCACACCCCTTTCTCTCATATACCTCTCCACCCTATCCCTCCATCACATTCTCGGCCTCTCCCTTCCTCTCCCCCCCCCTCCACCTCACTCACATACACTCTTTGTCAATCTTTCACCCTCCATCCTCTCCACATGGCCAAACCACCTCAGTGTATTCCTCCTAACGCTTCCTATCACATCCACATCCACACCACAACGTTCCTTTATAACCTCATTTGTCAGCCTGTCTCTCCATGTGACTCCACAGGTTTCTCCTAAATAACTCATTTCCACTGCTCTCACTCTTGACTTGTGTCCTTCCAACAACGTCCAAACTTCACTTCCATACGTTAGAGTTAGTATCACAATACTGTCATATAGTAACTTTTTCATTTCCATGTTCACTTCCCTCTTTCTTATCACTGCCTTCAAGGAACCAACAACCTTTCTTCCCTGCTGTACCCTTTCAAGCACTTCACCCTCCAAACCTCCATCCTTACTCATCACACTACCCACGTACTTAAAACGTACTCACATTTTCCAATTCCTCACCATCCAACCTCGCTGTACATTCACAGACTTCACCTCTCTCAAAGACCATCACTTTACTCTTCCCTACATTCACCTTTAGATTCCGTTTCTTACACACTCTCCCAAACTCATCCACCAAGCCTTGCAGCTCCCCTTCGTCTTCACTCAACAACACAGTATCATCTGCAAACAACAGTACAGGGAGTTTCCAAACACTACCCTCTCTCACCAGGGCCATTCCAACATCCTCTACCCTACCTTGTACCTCTTTTATTACCCCATCCATGTACAGAGTGAACAACCGTGGAGACATGACACATCCCTGTTTCAACTCAACCTTAAAAGAGAAAAATTCACTTAGTTCACCATCCACACGCACTGCAGCCTTAGTACCATCACACATACTCTTCACAGCATTCAGCAACTTCCCATCTACTCCATATATTCTTATTACTTTCCACAGTCCTTGTCTATCCACCCTGTCATATGCTTTCTCCAAATCCATGAAAGCCGCATACAACTTCTTTCCCTTCTCTAGAAACTTTTCCTCTAAAGATCTAAGAATGAATATCTGATCTACACAACCTCTTCCCTTCCTAAAGCCTCCCTGTTCTTCTCCAACTAATTCCTTTGTTCTGTCTCTAACTCTATCAATAAGTATCCTACCATACACCTTTCCTATTATACTAAGAAGACAAATGCCCCTATGATTACCACACACTTCATTTTCCCCTTTTCCTATGTACAAGGGAATAATTATACCTGACTTCCAATCCTCTGGGACTCTACCTTCCTCCCTGGCCAATCTGCACATCTTCCACATCCATTCTACTACTATCTCTCCCCCATGCTTCAGCATTTCACCACACACTCCATCAATTCCTGGGGCTTTCCCCAGTTTAACTTTCTTCATTGCTTCCACAACTTTCATCCTACTGATTTCTTTCTGTCTTCTAACCTCCCTCCTTCTTCCAGCCATTCCCCAGCCACTTATACTCCCATGACTTCCATCCTTTATGTTCAACAATTCTTTAAAGTGTTCTCTCCATCTGCTCAGTTTTTCTCCCTTCTCCACTAGTAATCTACCATTTTTATCTTTCACTCCCCTGCTAACTTCACTTCCACCCTGTCTTATTCTCTTCACCTCTTTCCAGAACATTTTCTTACAGTCCCTCCACTTTACACTCAAATTCCTTCCAAATTCCTCATCCACTCTCTTCTTACTCTGTCTTACTATTCTTTTCACCTCTCTCTTTCTTTGTACATATAACTCTCTCTTCCGCCTCTCAACTTCTTCCATGCCTCTATTTCTCGTCCATTCATTGTATGCTTTCTTCTTTTGTGCCACAGTCTGTCTCAACTCTTCATTCCACCATGCTGTTCCTTGCACCCCCCTCCATCTTCTCTTCATCCCACACACCACATCACATGCCGCACATATTTCTTCTGTGAATATCCTGCACACACTTTCCACGTCTCCCCTCTGCTCCAATTCATATTTGCCCAATCGTTCCTCCACTTCTCTCTTATATTCTGCCTTTTTCTCATCCTCTTGTAACCTTTCCACTCTCCTTGCAAGTACTCCTTCTTCCAGTCCTTCACTTCTTCTATTTCTCCATCTTACATGGATCTTGATTCTGGCCACCACCAAGTAGTGGTCAGAAAGTCCACTCCCCCAACCTCTATAAGCTCTTGCATCCATTACAGATCTTCGCATCCTTTCATCCACACACACATAATCAATCATTGCCTTCCTTTCATTCAGTTCACCACCCACCCTTCTTATCACTCGCCATGTATACCTGTGGATCATTTTATGCCTGAAGAGGGTATTGGCTATCACCAACCCCCTCCCAGCACAGATGTCTACTAACACACTGCCATTCTCATTTATCTCAGCAGGCACACCCCACTCACCAACTATTCCATCCACCTTCACATTCCCTACTTTACCAATCATGTCACCGATCAAAAACACTCTCTCATTCCTTCCTAACTTTTCCATGCATACTTCCACATTTGTCCAGAACTCTTCTCTCACTCTGCTTGCACGATCTTGCATTGGCGCATACACACACACACACAATCGCCCACATTTGTATTCCAACTTTCAATCTTACCCACACAATCCTTGACCCAACTGATTCATACTTTCAAATGTTCTTCTTCCATCTTTTACTCACAACTATACACACTCCTTCTTTTGCCCTCTCATTCTCTCCTGCTCCTGCACATATACCTCATCCATACACCCATTCTCTCACACTCTCTCCTCACCATTTAGTTTCAGTTACTCCACATACATCAATTTTCGCACCCTCAGGCACCTGGACAATCTCTCTCTCTTTCACCTCATCATTCGCACCTCTTACATTCACACCAAAACTAACCAAACCTAATTTTAACGTCAATGTGTTAACGGACGGAGCTAGGAGGTGGAAAGTCTCCCACTTCTTGATTACAAAGTAGTAAAAAGTGCATTTGCGTTGAATGTGTGTTGAAGAGAACTTTCTTATAATTCCATAAGCTAAATAATGATCATATTAAATTCAGTCTCTTACTTTTCTTCACGTAACGAAGAAGGAACCAAAGGCTTGAAACCTGCGGAATTGTTAAAAAAAAAAAAAAAAAGTGCCAAATTTAAGATCTGTTCATTTGCAGATGCCTAGACACACTGCGTTTGAAAGACTGGAGGTCACTGGAAGTAGGAAATACAGACAGAGGAAGACAGTTTCAGAGATGACCTGTTGCATACATGAAGGACTGAGAGTAATGGTTAACTCTTGCATTAGAGAATTTGTCAGAAAAAGGATAAGAGTTTACTGCCGGACGGGTGTTACACGCCCAGTGCAGTGGTGGAGGGATGAAAGCAGACGGTTCAGAGGAGCATTGACCATTGGAGTAGCGATGGAAAAGAGAAAGATTTAACAATGCAGCAGAGATAAAGACTGAAGGGAGCCAATAAGAGGAGGAAACTTAATGAGACGAATAGCCTTTGATTCCACCTTGCCGAGAAGGGTTATATGTTGGGAGCCTCCCCATACATGAATTGTACTCTACACAGGGGCGAACCAGACCCCTGTATGGGGACGGCTTAGCACACCCAATCTCTTGGAAGCAGATTTTATAAGAGAGGTAAAATGATCTCTCCAAGATCAATCCCGTGAGAATGAAACCCCAGGTTTGTTTAAAGATGATGCAGGATTGAGATAGATCTTGTTAACAGTTAGAATAGTATTGCACAAGATTTTAACGGATTCAAAGATGTAAGACATGAGTTATTGGTGCATAAAAATCAAGATTACTCTTATCCCAAACAGAAATACATGCCAAGTCAGACACTAGGTGTGCGATAGCCTTATCCCTTGTTTGATGACATAACTTCTGAGATGACGTTGCGAGAAGCGAATGGAAAAGTGAAGGGTGGAGTCATCAGTGCATGAGTGGAAAGGGTTAGAAGTACAGCTCAGAGGGTCATTGATAAATAGAAGGAAGAGAACAGGTGATAGGACAGGGTTCTGAGGAACACCACTATTGATAGCTCTAGGAGAAGAACGGTGGCCTTCTACAACAGCAGCTGTAGAATGACCAGAAAGGAAGCTACAGATGAGTCACAGACAAAAGGATGAAACCGAAAGAGGGAAGTCAAATGCAATGGCGAAGCTTTCGCCAGCATCCAGAAAGGAGGATGACCAGGAGTGTGAGAGGAAAGGCAGAACATCGCCAGTGAAGTATCCCGGGTGGAACCCATACTGACGAGCAGAAAGGTTATAATAGGGAAGGTGCCTTAAAATCATTTTGTTAAGAGCAGATATAAAAACTTGAAATACAGAATGTTTAAGTGATTGGGCGATCGTTAGAGGGCTGGGAATAATCAGCCCTCTGACATAGTCTGAACGAGAGCAAACTTCCAGCAAGAAGAAAAGGCACAAATTGACAGACAAAGGCGCAAAAGTTTACCTAGGCATGGTGTAAGCACAGATGCACAGTTCTTGAGGACAACAGGAAAGATCCCATCAGGCCCAAATGCCTTGTTAGTACTGAGACCAGTAATGGCAGAAAGCACATCAACTGAAGGAATTTTCATATCAGCCATGAGGAAGTCAGAGAGGGGGAAGGGATGGGGGAACCGTACCGGAATCGTCTAAGGTGGAATTGGAGGAAAAAGTCTGAGTGAAGATTTCTGCGTTATCTGTAGAAGGAACAGCTACAGAGCCTTCAGAGCAGAAAGAAAGAGGAAATGTTGCTGAAGTAAAGTTTTCATAGAGGTTTTTGGTAAGGTGCCGGGAGAGGGAAGCAATTGAGTTGGAGGGTTCTAATAATTTAATATGAATGAAATTATCTTTAGCAGGAAAAAGAACAGACATAGCATGATTCTGTGCAGAAATAATAGACATGAGATTGAAGGATGCGATGGCTCTGGTACCTTTCGTAGGCCATCTCCTTGCTGTGGACAGCTTTGAACAAGGATGACTGAGTCTTTTGTTTTTTTTTTTACAATAGATGAAAACAGGGAAAGCTGCAGGTATGGATGGGTGTGCTGTGGAATGCCTGAAGGGTGGTGGAGTGACTATTGTTGACTGGTTAGTAAGATTGTTGAATGTGTGCTTTGTGAAAGGTATCGTGCCAATTGACTGGGCAAGTGCTTGTGTGGTCCCACTGTATAAAGGCAAGGGTGATAAGTATGAATGTACTAGCTTTAGGCGTATAAGTCTCTTGAGTGTTGTAGGTAAGGTTTTTGGTAGTGTTATGTCTCCATGGTTGTTCAATCTGTACATGGATGGGGTAATAAAAGAGGTACAAGGTAGGGTAGTGGATGTTGGAGTGGCCCTGGTGAGAGAGGATAGTGTTTGGAAACTCCCTGTACTGTTGTTTGCAGATGATACAGTGTTGTTGAGTGAAGACGAAGGGGAGCTGCAAGGCTTGGTGGATGAGTTTGAAAGAGTGTGTAAGAAACGGAATCTAAAGCTGAATGTAGGGAAGAGTAAAGTGATGGTCTGTGAGAGAGGTGAAGTTAATGAATGTACAGTGAGGTTGGATGGTGAGGAATTGGAAAATGTGATTACGTTTAAGTACTTGGGTAGTGTGATGAGTAAGGATGGAGGTTTGGAGGGTGAAGTGCTTGAAAGGGTAGAGCAGGGAAGAAAGGTTGCTGGTTCTTTGAAATCAGTGATAAGAAACAGGGAAGTGAGCATGGAAGTGAAAAAGTTACTACATGACAGTATTGTGATACCAACTCTAAAGTACGGAAGTGAAGCTTGGACGTTGTTGGAAGGACACAAGTCAAGAGTGAGAGCAGTGGAAATGAGTTATTTAAGAGGAGCCTGTGGAGTCACGTGGAGAGACAGGCTGACGAATGAGGATATAAAGGAGCGTTGTGGTGTTGATGTGGATGTGATAGGAAGCGTTATGAGGAACACACTGAGGTGGTTTGGCCATGTGGAGAGGATGGAGGGTGAAAGACTGACGAAGAGAGTGTATGTGAGTGAGGTGGAGGGGGGAAGAGGGAAGGGGAGGCCGAGGATGAGATGGAGGGATGGGGTGGAGAGGTATATGAGAGAGGGGGGTGTGAGTTGGGAGCAGGGCAGTGAAATGGCGGGGGATAGGGCGACTTAGAGGCGATTTGTTTGTGGCCACCCCAAACGGGATTCAGGCGTCTGGCAATAGATAGATAGATAGATAGATAGATAGTTAATTATGAGAGTTAGAGACGGTACAGAGGGAGTGATTGGTGATGAGCAGTGTGGCTTTAGGAGAGAGAGAGGATGCGTGGATCAGGTGTTTGCTGTGAGACAAGTGTGTGAAAAGTATTTAGCGAAAGGCAAGGATGTGTTTTGGGCATTCATGGATTTAGAGAAAACGTATGATAGAATTGATAGGGAGGCTTTGAGGACTGTTTTAAGATTGTATGGACTTGATGGTAGGTTACTAAAAGGGGTGAAGAGTGTTTATGTAAATAGTAGAGCGTGTGTAAGAGTGAGATATGCTGTGAGTGATTGGTTTCCTATGAGAGTGGGGCTGCGACAGGGATGTGTGGTGTCGTCTTGGTTGTTTAATATTTATATGGATGGTGTTGTAAGGGAGGTGAATGCAAGAGTTTTAGGTGGAGGTCTGAGTCTGGTGAATGTTGATGGTGGAGAGTGGAATCTGAAGCAGCTGCTGTTTGCAGATGATACTGCACTGGTGGCTGATTCAGAGGAGAGATTGAGACAGTTGGTAGAGGAGTTTGGAAGGGTGTGTGAAAGAAGGAAATTGAAAGTAAATGAGAATAAGAGTAAAGTGATGAAGTGTACGAGGTTGGTAGATGGTAGGGAGATGAATATAGTTTTGAATGGTGAGTTGCTTGAGGAAGTAGAGTGTTTTAAATATTTAGGGTCACATGTTGCTGTGGATGGAAGAATAGATGCAGAAGTGAAGTTTAGAATGAATGAAGTAGGAAAGGTGCTGGGAGGAATGAAAAAAGTGTTTAGATGTCGTTCGCTTAGAATGGATGTAAAGAGAAGGCTGTATGAGGGTGTTGTGATACCGACTGCGTTATATGGGGCTGAAACATGGAATATAGGTGTAGCAGAGAGGAAAAGTTTGAATGTAATGGAGATGAGGTGTCTGAGGAGTATGTGTGGAGTGACGTGTATGGATCGAGTGTGAAATGATGAAGTGCGAAGGAGAACTGGAGTTGTTCGGGAGATGGCTGATAGAGTTGAGCAGAGGGTGTTGCGATGGTTTGGGCATATGGAGAGAATGGATAATGAGCGATTGGTGAAAAAGATAACGAGATCTGATGTGAGAGGTGTAAGGCTGAGACGGAGACCACGAATAGGATGGATGGACAGTGTGAAGAGAGCGCTGGATGCGAGAGGGATGTCTGTTGAGCAAGGAAGAGTGGCTGTGCGTGACAGAAATAAATGGAGAGAAATTGTGAATGAATAAATGATGACGCAGCCCTGAGGGGATATTCTCCCGCATTTGGTCTGATCAGCTAGTGAGGTCAGGTGCGGGTAAGGGGATGGGTTTATGATGCGGCACGGGTAAGCCAGCTCTGCTGTCAGGCCCTGCTGCGGATGTCACTGATTGCACTGCGCAGTTGACCCTTGTGCGGTGTGGTGCAGTGAGGATCTGTCCCTTCTCCCCTTTGGGGCTAAAATGCGAATGAATGTGTTTGAATGGATGTGTAAATGGGGAGTGTGTCGTCCTGTCTCGGCTACCTCCCTTTCCTTGGGGGAAGCAGCCTAGGTATATAGATAGAATAGAACAATAGTCACAGGATAAGAGAAAGGAATGTATGCTTCCATGTCCGAGCGAATAACCTCCGTAATTCAAGAGGCACACTCGGACTGCTCTCGGCCATGGAAGCAGTAATCATTCCAGGGAAAATAAAAAAAGTATTGCATGATGGCCTCCCAGTCAGCACCTCCAAAGTGCCACAGCCACTGCTTCTTAGCAAGGTCCACAGATCTTGCGGGGGTGATAGGACAGGCTAAGGTGAAAAGGTTGTGATCGGAGGAACCCAATGGAGAGAACTGAACACCAGTGTAACCAGAAAGATTAGTTGTAAGGAATAGGTCACGTATATTGGAACTCTCTCCAAGGCAGTCAATGATGTGGGTGGCGTGCTGTACAAGCTGCCCTTGGTCATTATGAAATGAAAAGACGTAGGCCTGTTCACCAGGTGAATCGGTAAAAGGAGATGAGAGCCAAGATGGTGACGATCATGGAAATCACAAAGAATGTAGATTTCAGTGAATGTAGAAACTGATAATTGGATGTTATTCCAAAAATATAACGTCGTCTCTCGGCAATCCAATCGGTAGGAATTTTGCTCTGTAATATATTGGAGTACAAAAGAATTATAAATATCATTGCCAAATTGTTCACTTCATTATCAGGAGAGAATAACAAAAAACGTTCGTGTTGTAGTTAGGGTATCTCTCCCGTTGTATACAGTTACCATAAAAACTCTGAACATTATGACCGAAACGGATAATTTGTTGACACTATTTTATTCAAGTGCTGGCAGTAAGGGAGTATTAAAGTCCTTTTCCAGTAACACATACAGTGCGGTTGAAGATTGGCTTTTTTTTTTTTTTTTTGATAGACGGGTCTGTTTAGATACAAGAAATTTTTGCAGTGTAAAGGTCCTGAGAGTCCACAGATTAATAGACGATATATAAGTGACGGAGGTACTAAATATATTCACACACACACACACACACACACACACACACACACACACACACACACACACAGTCTCCACCAAAGCACATTAAATCCTCTGTTCAATAGTTAAAATAGTCATATAAAGGATCGTAGTGATAGTGATGTTTTTATTGGGTGGGACTGAGCATAAAAGGATATTTAATGCCTAATATGTAACTGAAATCCACCCAGTTTCACAGTATTAAATTTTCCTTCTTTCCTAGTACTCGCTCTCTCTCTCTCTCTCTCTCTCTCTCTCTCTCTCTCTCCTCCATTTTTCTACGCTCATTGGCTTAGCTCTCTATATATTGTGCCATATTTTCCTCCCACCACTCTTCCCTCTCTCCACCTGTCCGAACTCATGTCTCTCTCTATCATGGGTTTGCTATCGACGGTATTCACTTAATTTTAACTCCTTGCTCATTCTTATCTATTCCTCTCTTGCATTCTCCACTTATCCCATCCCCTCCCTCTCTCCCCATCTTTCTCTACTTATTACACTTCCTCTCTACTTCCCGCCATTACCTCTCCCTCCTCGCCTCTATATCTCATTAGCGGAGGCCTAGCGTGAACATGGAGCCAGAGAGAGAGAGAGAGAGAGAGAGAGAGAGAGAGAGAGAGAGAGAGAGAGAGAGAGAGAGAGAGAGAGAGACAGACAGACAGACAGACAGACAGACAGACAGACTTTACTTGTTTTCCACCTCCTTTCTTCCCTGGCGAGGTATCTTCATATCTTAAACTTCCCTAATCTCATTCTTCTTCCACTTCTTTCCATCATCCGACACTCCACCTGCGCAACAATCAAAGCTTCATCGTCTCTCATCTCTCCCTCCTCCACGACTTACCCTCCTGTAAAGTGTAAAGGGAGAGAAGGAGGGAGGGAGGAGAAGGAGCGGATGGGAGAGAGGAATCAACATGAGTAATGGTCTTTGGGTCTACTAGGCGGGTTCACCACATCACGCTTGAAGTTTAATCCATCTTGTTTCACGTGCATTAACGTATCGCTATATGGAGGGCCTCGAGCATGTCCCAAGGTTTAAGCGCTCTGGGATGGAATTGGAGTGGAGTGGGAGTAAGGCATAGCTAATCGACAGTGCTGAGTCTAATATTTTTTTTTATCCTTTTTTCCATTATGGTTAAGGAATTACAAATATACCTCATGGGAAATATAGGTAACTCCATGTTCAGGGAATAGTAACAAAAAACTATTGTTCTTTTGCACTGTCTATGTCACTATGCAACTCTGCCACTTCCTTTCATTCTGGTTCTCGTAACATACTTTCTCTTCTCTCTTCTCTCTGTCTCTGTCTCTGTCTCTGTCTCTTCTCTCTCTCTCTCTCTCTCTCTCTCTCTCTCTCTCTCTCTCTCTTTCTGTCTGTCTGTCTGTCTGTCTCTGTCTGTCTCTGTCTGTGTCTGTCTGTCTCTGTCTGTGTCTGTCTGTCTGTCTGTCTGTGTCTGTGTCTGTCTGTCTGTCTGTCTGTCTCTCTCTCGTGTTGTTCCACTCGCTACCTCCTCTCTCGCCATCTGCCTAATACCCTCAAGCTCCCACCCATCCCCTCCTTTCCGCTTTGTTTCCCCGGCCTCGTCTTCCCTCTCACTCTAGTCGTTCCCTGCGTCTCTCTCACTCATTTTCCTCTCTGCTGTCCCGTCTCACCTCCCTATTTTTTCTATTCCTCTCCTTCTTTTCATCCATCTTTCCAAATACCCCTGTACCCATCACTCTCTTTATCATTTCCCTTCTCTTTGTTCCCCAAATATTATCTTCTGATACTCTGTTTCCTATGTCCTTTTTATTGACTATTAAAATGTCTATTGTGATACGTTTTAAAGCTGTTGGTGGTTCTTAAGTCCTGTATGTTTCAACTAAAAGCTTCACCTAGTATCAATCGTATGGTTCACTCGACTTCACGAATTGATGTGAGGCGAATGTCCAACAGTTTGAGTCAGTCTGTAAGCACTTTTATGCAAGGTCGTGGAGAGTGAGTTTGTGTGCTTTTGAGCTCTCCTCTAGCTTCCTAGGGCTGCCTCACCGGCAATTAGCTTTTTTTTCACCCTTCTGGTGCACGTTGGGCTAGCTAGTTTCTCACTTTCCTCCCCTCCCTGATAGCTAGGAACAGTAGGTGTCTGTTCCTTTATACTGAGATTACCTTTGCTTGCTGCCCACGGAGGGTCCCCTCCCCTGATCGCTCTGGGGCGTGAATTGACACGGTCGGGCCTCCCTAGAGTGGTTTGAGAGGGCAATTTCAGCCTTAGGTGTTTGGTCCCGGTGTGTTTTGTCCCTTGCTCGTTTTCGTCCTTCTTCCCACTTCCCCCGTTAGGGGGGTTGGTTACTATATCGGACGCCCCTGCCGCCTGCCCCCTCTTCAGGAGGGGAGGTGGTCCTGACGAACCTGTGACTGTACCACGGACTGACCGCCCCCTGACTGAACGGCCCCAGACTAGTACCGATCTGGACATTAGTGTCAATAATGCACAGTTTGTCACGCTCCATGCTCTCGGTTCCACATCCTTGAGCAGTATCAATCCTTTCATCATCAAGAAAGTGATTGATTACTGTGCTGGGGAGGTGGAACAGGTGAAAAAAAACTTGCAAATGGAGACCTCCTCATCAAAACCTTCAACTCCTCCCACGTAAAAGTTTTGATGAAACTACGTAAGTTCCATGAATATGATGTTGAGCAGAAGGTCCCGCATGAATTCCTGCAAAGGTGTCATCACCTGCAGGGATCTCATGGTTATGGAAGAGGACGAGATCATACGGGAACTTGCTCATCAGGACGTAATCAATGCCCGATTTATAACCAAATTTTCCGAAGGCGTGAGGACGAAGACTGCCACTATTGTCTTGGCTTTTGGCAAAGTTTCACTTCCAGACCAGGTCAAAGTTGGCTACGAAATTCTTAACGGCCGTACATCCCCAATCCACTTCGTTGTCTAAGGTGTCAATTGTATGGGCACGGTGATAAGACTTTGTGTGGCAAATGTGGAACACAGGGGCATGATGCTGAACACTGCACATTGGAGATGGTACGTTGTTTTCACTGCAAGGGCGCACACTCCACTTCCTCTAGGGATTGTCCCAAGTGGAAGGAGGAGAAGGAGGTCTGCGTAGTGAAAGCAACTGTGGGCATTTCCTACTACGAAGCTAGGAAAAAGGTGAAGGAGTTGCTTGCATGCAACTCCCACGCCAAATAGGTTCTATGCTTCGGCGGTAATGTCCCGTCCCGTGATGTGTTCTGTTGAAACACAGACTGACCCTGAACTCTACCTCTCCATCTGATCCTCCTGTCCAATCCACCTCTCAAACTGACACCCCTGTTGCACCTTCTTACTCTCAGGCTGCTGCTGCCTCTCAGTCAGTAAAGCCTAAACAGAAGTCTGACAACTCTAGTAAGAGTAATATGACCACCTTTATGAAACAGTCATGCCCTCATGTCCTTCCTGCTCCTTGTCCAGCGAGGGAGAAAAAGTTTAGTTCTTCCTCGGGGGGCTCTGGGAGCCTAGTTATTGATGATCAATGTATGGAGGTTTCCATTAGTAAGCACCAGGATAGGTCCCCCAGTAGCCACTTGCCTGGCAGCAGGCAGTATAAAAATGCCAAGCACACTGGCCCCGCTCATAAATCTTAAACTGCCACATTCACTGTGTTACAGTGGAATTGTTGGACTCTTGGGAATAAATTCCACAATATAGCAATTTTGCTATCTATACACAGGCCAGACGTTCTTTGTTTACAGGAGACGCACTTGGTGGATCACCCTGATTTTCCACAGTTCAAACACTACCATTCATATAGAAGATATGATGGTCACGGAATCGCCATATACACCCACAAATCACACCCACAAAAGGAAGTGATTCTAAGTTCTACTCTGGAAGCTGTTGCGTGCAGAGTAAAATTTAATAACACGTATCTGTCTATTTGCTCTATCTACTGTCCTCCCCGTGGTCCCATTGATGGTGATGTGTTCACTTCAATAGTCCATCAACTTCCGGGTCATAAATTAATTTTAGGCGATTGTAACGCCAATCACTGTCAATGGGGAAGCTTGAGGAGTGATGGTAGGGGGGAACAAGTAGCCGACCTCATACTGCAGTCAAACCTCTGTCTTCTAAACAGTGGTAGAGTAACTCGTGTAGACGACCGCACTGGTAACATGTCATGTATAGATCTGTCCTTGTCATCTCCCAATATACACACTAACATCTCCTGGGACCCATATGACGACTCGATGGGTGGCGATCTTTTTCCAATCTGCCTTTCTTATACATGCGACGATTCTTGGCCTCCTCCACCACCTAAATTTAACTTTAAGAAAGCAGATTGGGGGGACTACTCAAGGGTCACCAATCTAGACATATCGGGAGACAACACTGACAAGAAACTTTCACACATACAGACTTCCATTATACATTTATTTTTTTTTTATGTGAGGAAGAAGGAACCAAAGGCCATGAGCCCGCAGTAACAGTTCCCTCCAAGAGAAAAACAAAATACAATAGAGAGCCAAATTCAAGATCCGATCATTTTGAGATGCCTGGACACACTGCGTTTGAAAGACTGGAGATCATAGGCAGCAGGAAATACAGACAGAGGGAGACAGTTCCAGAGCTGACCTGTTGCATAAATGAAAGACTGGGAGTAACGGTTAACTCTTGCATTAGAGAGTTGGACAGAAAAGGGATGAGAGTTTGCTGCCAGACGGGTGCTACACGCCCGTCGTAGAGGTGGAGGAATGCAAGCAGACAGTTCAGAGGAGCAGTGACCATTAAAGTAGCGATAGAAAAGAGATAAAGATGCAACAGTGCGGCGAAGAGACAGAGGTTGAAGGGAGTCAGTAAGAGGAGGAGAGTTAATGAGACGAAAAGCCTTTGACTCCACCCTATTGAGAAGAGCTGTATGTGGGGAGCCTCCCCACACATGAGAGTTGTACCCCACACAGGGGCGGATAAAACCCCTGTATAGAGTCAATAATTGTGCAGGGGTAAAGAAAGAGCGGAGTCGGCTTAGCACACCCAATCTCTTGGAAGCAGATTTTACAAGAGATGTAATATGATCTTTCCAAGATAAGTCCCGAGTAAATGAAACCCCAAGCATGTTCAAGGATGATGCAGGATTAAGCTGAATATTATTAAACATTAGTGGGTATGCCTGTGGAAGATTTTGTCGGGTTGATAGGTGTAAGAACTGAGTCTTAGATGCATTAAAAACAACCATATTATTTTTACCCCAGTCAGAGATACGAGCCAAGTCAGACATTAGGTGTGCCATAGCCTCATCCCTTGTTTGTTGAAGTAACTGTTGAGATGGGCGTTGCGGGAACCGAATGGAAAGGTGAAGGGTGGAGTCATCAGCGTATGAGTGGATAGGGTTAGATGTACAGCTTAGAAGATCATTGATGAATAAAAGGAAGAGAGTTGGTGATAGGACAGTGCCCTGAGGAACACCACTGTTGATAGATCTTGGAGAAGAACGATGACCGTCTACAACAGCGGCTATAGAACGACCAGAAAGGAAGCTAGCGATGAAGGCACAGATAGAAGGATAAAAACCGTAGGAGGGCAGTTTGGAAATTAAAGATTTGTGCCAGACTCGATCGAAAGCCTTAGAGATGTCAAGTGCAATGGCAAAGCTTTCGCCAAACTTCCGAAAGGAGGATGACCAGGAGTCTGAAAGGTAGTTGAGAAGATCGACAGTGGAGCGTCCCTGACGGAACCCGTACTGACAATCGGAAAGAAGGTTGTGATAGGAAAGATGCCTTAAAATTTTTCTATTGAGAATTGACTCGAAAATTTTTGAAATACAGGACGTTAAAGCAATTGGACGATAGTTGGAGGGTTGGGAGTGGTCACCCTTCTTTGGGACTGGCTGAATGAGAGCAAACTTCCAGCAAGAAGGAAAGGTACAAGTTGACAGACAAAGGCGAAAGAGTTTGCCTAGGCAGGGTGTAAGCACAGAAGCACAGTTCTTGAGAACAACAGGAGGGACCCCATCAGGCCCATATGCCTTGTTAGTACTGAGGCCAGTGATGGCAGAAAATACATCAACTGAAGAAATTTTAATGTCAGCCATGAGGAAGTCAGAGAGGGGAAGTGATGGAGGAACAGCACCGGAATCGTCTAAGGTGGAATTGGAGGAGAAAGTCTGTGCGAAGAGATATGCTTTATCAGTAGAAGAAATAGCTACAGAACCATCAGAATAGAAAAGAGGAGGGAAGGATGATGAGGTAAAGTTATTAGAAAGATTTTTGGCAAGGTGCCAGAAGGAGCGGGAAGAATTCGAGCTGAAGAGTTGAGAGCATTTAGTATGGATGAAATTATTTTTAGTAGAGTGAAGAACAGACTTAGCACGATTCCGGGCAGAAACGTAAAGATGATGTGATTCAGTGGTGAGTTGGCTTCGGTACCTTTTGTAGGCCCTCTCCTTGTTGCGGACAGCATTAGAACAAGCGTGATTAAACCAAGGCTTTCTTGCGTTAGTCAAAGGATATAAGAAAGGAATGTATGCTTCCATGCCCGAGAGAATAACCTCCGTAATGCGCAAGGCACACTCAGATGGCTCCCGGCCATGGAAGCAATAATCATTCCAGGGAAAATCAAAGAAGTACTGCCTGAGGGCCTTCCAGTCCGCGGCTCCAAAATGCCACAGACGACGTTTCCCTGGAGGGTCCACAGGCCGTACCGGAGCGATAGGAAAGGCTAAGGTAATAAGGTTGTGATTGGAGGGGCCCAACGGAGAGAAAAGATTAACAGAGTAAGCAGAAGGATTAGTTGTGAGGAAGAGGTCAAGTATGTTGGAGCTCTGTCCAAGGCGGTCAGGGATACAGGTAGGGTGCTGTACAAGCTGCTCTAGGTCATTAAGGATAGAAAAGATGTAGGCTTGTTCACCAGGTGGATCCGTGAAAGGAGAGGAGAGCCAAAGGTGGTGGTGAACATTGAAATCTCCTAGAATGGAGATTTCAGAGAAAGGAGAAATGGATAGAATTTGTTCCATCGTAGAAGTAAGATAGTCGAAGAATTTTTGATAGTCAGTAGAATTAGGGGATAAGTAAACAGCACATATATATTTAGTCAGAGAATGACAGGAAAGCCGTAGCCAGAATGTAGAGAATTCAGAAGAATCGAGTTCAGGAACACGAGAGCAAGATAAGTCATTGCGTATATATACACAACAGCCACCTTTGGCTTTGAAATGAGTATAGAGAAAGTAGGAGGATACAGAAAAGGGTTTGCTGTCAGTTGCCTCAGACAGCTGAGTCTCTGTTAGAAAAAGAAGGTGAGGTTTAGAGGAGGAGAGGTGGTGCTCAACAGAGCGAAAGTTAGAGGAAAGGCCGCAAATGTTGCAGAAATGAAGAAGAAGAGAGTCAAACAGTGGTTCCAGGCACCTCGAGTCATCACCGGGAGAGGGGCGGATGGTGGGGGCATTTATGGTCCCCCCCCTGGGGACTCTGAGGCTTGGTGAAGAGACGCCATTTTAGTTAAATTTTGAATAGGAAGTGTAGTGTGTACTGTGCATGTAGTTTGGTGTAGATAGTTAGAGAAATTTGTAGCTGAGGCGGCTATTCCCAAGACATCTACAATTCCAAACAAGCATAGAGTTTTGTGGTGGATACCAGATTGCCGACAAGCACTCACAAAGCGCAATAGGAGATACAGGATTTTTGAGAAACAGCCAACAGAATCAAACTTTATTGCCTACAAAGCAGTTAAGGCTGAGGCAAGGAGGACAATTAAAGCAGCAAAACGGAGTAACTGGTACAGTTTTGTGTCCACGGTGAATCGCACCACCCCACTAAGTCAGGTCTGGTCCACCATAAATATACTTAACAAGTACACCCGGTCACCAATCACCACACTTGAGGTGGCCGGGAATGTCACTGACGATCCCGTGGACATTGCCAATATTATCGCCAACCATTTTGCCCAGATAAGCAGCTTAGCCAACTACGATCCCCGCTTTCTCCACCATAAGCATACGGCTGAGCTGCAAAACTTAGATTTTGCCACGGAAGATGGAAATACCAGCTACAACTTCGAATTTACATTAGTTAAACTTCTCCTTGCCCTTAAATCATGTAAAGGCTCCAGTCCCGGTCCATCCACCATTACGTACGGTAATTCAGCATCTTACTCTGGACAACCTGAGTACGCTGTTAGCGGTGTACAATGAGATTTGGGCGTCTCGCACATTCCCAAACTCATGGCACTACATGCAAGTCATACCAATACCTCACCGGGACGGTCGCCTTTCGAGTCCCAGTTCGTTTTGACCTATTGTGCTGACTGAGTGTCTATGTAAGGTCTTTGAGCGTTTGGTTAATAAAAGGTTACTTTTTGTTTTAGAGTCGAAGGGTGTGTTAAATGATCAACAAAGTGGATTCCGCAAATACAGGTCCACTCTGGATCATTTAGTGCACCTGGAGCATTGCATAGCCGAGGCTTTTGCCAATCATGAATTCATGATAGGAATTTTTCTGGATATTCTTAAGGCTTATGATATGACATGGCGAAACGGAATACTACTTAAACTCTACACTTATGGTTTAAGAGGTAATTTGCCCATTTTCCTTCAGAACTTCCTTACTGACGGGACGTTTTCTGTCAGGTTACCCTGTAACGTAACTTCGGACATATTTGTCCAAGAGAAAGGGGTACCACAAGGAAGTGTGCTTAGCCCTACTTTGTTCAGCGTTGCCATTAATGACATTCTACCATCAGCTTCCATCCCCAGGAAGCTTTGATACGCATTCTATACTGATGATTGTGCAGTGTAGCACTCTTCCCGCAATGCACAATCCTCAGCACAGCAGATTCAACTGGTGCTTGAATCTGTTCAACGTTGGGCCCTGGAGTGGGGATTTAAATTTTCCATCCCTAAGTGTGTCGGTGTTGTTTTTACTCGTAAACTTAACATACCTCATTTGCATTTAACTTTAGATAATCAACCGATACCTTTTCAAAATTCAATCAGATTCCTGGGTCTACATTTTGACAGTAGGCTCAGTTGGAGAACACACATTAATCATTTGCTTGCTTCTTGTAGTAAAAAAGTTAACTTCCTTAAGTTTTTTCCCGGTAAATCATAAGGAGTGGACAGAACGTCTTTATTGATGGTGTATAAGTCCCTTATCCATTCTAAGCTTGACTATGGCTCACAGGTGTATGGGTCAGTATTGGATGCTGTCCTCCGTAGACTTGATGTGCTTCAGAACGTGTGCTTGCACGTATGTCTCGGAGCCCTTCGATGTACTCGTGTGGAGCGGTTAGAAGTGGAGGATAATGTACCTCCCCTCCGGCTACAACGTGACCACCTGTTATTTTCTTATGATATCACCACCAACCGTAAACGCACACTTGGCATTCCGACCTGTCAGATCCTCCTACAGTGGGAATACCTGCTGTATGTGGCCCTCAAGCTGGTGGCTGTGAGGCTTCACTTCCTCTGTGAGGCGTTAGGGTATGACCTTTCTAATGGGGATCAGGTTCTAACACCAAAAATAGCGCCCTGGGAGTCACTTGCCACCACAATTAACACTGACTGGCTCCCCATCGGAAAGTACAAGGCGCTGGAGGTGGAGATATGACAGTTGTTCCGGATGATCCTCGTTAGAGACCTAGTGTCATTCCATTTGTACACCGATGGCTCTAAGTTGGATGAATGTGTCAGTGCGAGTGTGTGGTCAATGGAGTGCCGCATCCGTTTTTTCTTGCCCTCCCATATGTCTGTATTCACTGCCGAATTATTTGCCATAGATCAAGCTATAGACTTTGCTTTGCATTCAGATCATGACAGTTTTGTCATTTTTTCGAACTCTAAGTCCGCCCTTCAGGCAATTCATTCGTGTAGGACTGATTCACATGAGGTCCTGGGCCGCATTATCAATAAGCTGCACACATGTGCTAAATCCTTCTCTCTGATCTGGGTGCCTGGTCACTGCGGCATTTACGGCAATGAGCAGGCTGACGTACTAGATAAATCGGTTTTAGAACTCGAGGAGACTTGGGACGTTCCTTGTGAGCTACAGTCTAGTCTCTCTTTCGGAAAAAAATCAGTTAATATTCTGTGGCAAAGTCAGTGGACCGACCTGGCAATTCCATCAGTCGAAAGGACCATATGTGATTGGTCCCATTCCTCCCGAGGAAACAGAAGGGAGGAGGTCGCTTTAGCCTGCCTCTGCATGAATTCCACCCTAATAACACATATGTTACCATATATTAACAGACAATTTCCACCGCGTTGTACCACCTGTGACGCGGTGTTATCTATTAATCACATCCTTTTATACTGCAGTAGGTATGCTGAAGAACGTACCTCTCTGGCTGCCTACTGTAGGACAAATGCGCTCCCTTTCACACTTGATTCTGTCTTGGGTGATGGGGACGTTGGTGTGACTAATAAACTGATGACTTTCCTGAAAGAGACCACACTGCTCAGAGAGTTGTGATTTATTTTATGAACTTGGTTGTGGTTTCCTTATTTATTATATATATCTTTTTTTTTTTTTTGTATCCAGGGATATGGTTTTTGTACATATGTATATACATCAATACACATTTATATATTTGTGAATCGCAGAGAGGAGTTACATTTATATAAATCTGTATTTTTTTTCTTTTGTTCGGGACCAATAAATTTATAGTTGTTCCCTTTATGCATTTTTTACATAAATTTGATAATTATCTGATTATTTTGTAGTAGTATAGAAATGAGTCTACATGTGATGTATAGATGGAAGTATTTGTCTTGGTACTATCCATGTATACTGAAGTTTTCTTTATTATTGTGTTTCATAATCATGAATAATAATTTAATATTGGTATGAAAGAGATGCAACAGCTCAAAGGAAATATTGGTCAGAGAAGCTGCTCAGTGCCAGGCAACGGACGTTCATGCTGAAGAATTAGTTGGGGAATCATTAAATTGTGCCATTTTGAACACTGCCTGTACGTCAATAGTTTGAGGTTTATATTTGATTGAGTGGGTATCTAGATACACTGAACAGTGAAATATTGAGTAAAGTGAAAGAATTTACAGGTCATATGTGGTTTAAGTTTGGCAATGGAGAGCCGTTAAAATCTTAAAAGCAGGTTATTATACAGTACCATGTTTTATTGCAGGACGGGAGTGTCTACTAAAGACCAATGTAGTAAATAATGACAACCCACTTCTAGGAAAACTGTCTATGAAAAAAGCTGAAGTCAAGTTGGATATTGAAAATGACAAGATAAATATTTTGGGGAAAAATGTTCCAGTACAGTACACACCGTCAGGTCATTACTGAAGAACCATAAATAAGGTCTTATTTATCTCCCGTGGATGTGAGGTAATGATGACAAGAGGGGAGGATAAGGATTTAAGGAAGACAATTTTTAAACATCATAGGCAGTTTGCTCATCCTTCTAGTCATAGATTAAAGTTGCTGTTAAGTGATGCTGGGATTACAGATTTAAGATTCATTCATTCATTCATTGCCAGACGCCATGTATCCCAAACGGGGTGGCCAACGGCTTAGAGTTAATTGTTTTACAGGGAGGGGCACTAATCCACCACCAACCCCACTTGACACGTAGGGATGCCAACAGCATCTGGTGTTCCCAGGCGGTCACCCATCCAAGTACTAACCAGACCCAACGTTGCTTAACTTCGCTGATCGGACGGGAAGCGGTTATACAAAGCATTAATAGATGAAATCAGTGACAATTGTGAAATTTGCATGAAGTATAAAAGAACCCCCTCTGGACCGGTAGTATATCTTCCTTTGGCACGAGACTTTAACGAGGTCATTGTCATTGACCTTAGAGAGTGGGATAAGAAAAGGGCTATATATTTTCTACATTTGTTAGATGTAGCTACAAGGTTCAATATATCTTCTGTATTATACAAGAAGGACAGACAGACTGTTATTGATCACATTATGACAAGGAGGATAGGCACTGGTCTAGGTTCACCTTCAAAAATTTTAACTGATAATCCAGGGGAATTAGCAAATGTAGATTTCAGAGACGTGAGAAAATTTAAACATTACGTCTATGTGTGTAGCAGCTGAAAATCTATTTAGTAATGGATTATGTGAAAGAAACCATGCTGTCATAGATAGTATGGTCCAACAGATGTTAGCAGACAGACCAGCCTGCTCATTATCAGTGGCCCTAGCATGGGCAGTCCATGCGAAGAACTGCTTACAAATAATTGGAGTTACAGTCCTTATCAATTAGTATAAAGCTGAAAACCCAAAGTTACCCTCAGTATTTTGTGTTGATCCACCTGCTCTAGAAGGAACCACTATCAGTACAACTTTTGCAGAACATTTGAATGCTCTGCATGCTGGGGGACGGGCGTTTATGGAAGCAGAGGCGTCAGAGAAGATAAGACGGGCCCTCAGCCATAGTGTACGGTCGTGTGAGAAACAGTTCAACACAGGTGACTCTGTTTATTATAAGAGAGATGGTCAAGATGAATGGAAAGATCCAGCCAAGATTAAAGGTCAGGATGGCAAGGTTGTGGTGCTGATGTATGGAAGCCAGCGCATTAAGGTCCACTCATCAAGGTTAATTGAAAGTCATTGCTGTGGATGAGGAAATCGATTAGCCTAAGAAGGTGCAGTTACCAGTGAGAAACAACGAATTTGATCAACAGCATCAGGAGGACTCGGAGAATGAGACTGAGGACGAAAATGAAGTTAAATCATTTGAGCTAAGGAATAAGGATCACGTTAGGAGTCATACCATTCCTAAAGTAGGAAAGAGTGTTAGATATTTCCCTAAGGACTCTGATGAATGGGAAGAAGCAACTGTATTAAGTAGGGCTGGTGAAGCAACGGGAATACACAAATATAGGATGAATAAAAAAGTTGAGGATGAGGAAGAAAAATCCTCAGATTTTGTGAGCGCTGTAAACAAGTTGCATACAGTTGATGAAAATGGGGATACAGAAGAAGCTTTTGTAGCAGAAGATAAGCATCAGGATAAGTGTGTCAGAGATGCTAAGTTAAAGGAATTACAGAACTGGAAAGACTCTAATGTTTGCACAGATGTTCCAGATAACGGCCAGAAAACCTTATCTTGTCGCTGGGTATGCACTGAGAAGGAATTGGAGTCCGGTCAATATCTTACCGACCCAGGTAAGGGGCATCGAAGAAAATCGAGGTGACACAAGTACGAGAGTTGATTCTACGACAGCAGGAAAGACAACACTTCGTGTATTCTTAGACTTGTTTTCCACCATGTCATGGCAATACAGATCTCTTAATACAAAATTAGCATTTCTGCAAGGAACAGATTTTCAGTGGGAATTTTTCATTAGGCCACCCAAAAAGGCTAATGTGTCTGATATATCTGTATGGAGACTAAATAAATGTGTTTATGAGATGAGTGATGCCTCTCGTGTTTGGTATGAATCCGTTAATGCAGCGTTAATGAAGTTGGGATGTGTGCAACTGAAAACTGATCCTGCAATGTTTAATTAGTATCATGAGGGACAACTTGCTGGAATGTTCTTAATTCACATAGATAACTTTATCTGGGGAGGATCTGAGGTGTTTGTGTCTAACGTTGTTAATGAGGTAAAAACAGAGCTCAAAAATGGCTATGAATGTAGTAGCATTTTTAGATATCTTGGATTAAATGTTAAACAGAGTAATTCAGGAAATAGCCTACACTTGACCAGAAATCATACGTAGAGATCTTGTCACTCATGCCTATTACTCGAGCTAGACCTTTGAGATGTTTTAACTAAGGAAGAGACTGATGCCCTTAGAAGTCTCACTGGCAGCTGACCTGGCTAAGCTCTCAAACAAGGGCAGATACTGGCTACGATGTGTTGGAACTAAGCTGCTCAATGAAGCATCCGCAAGTAGATCATGTGCGTAAAGGAAATAAAATTGTAAGGAAACTTAAACTAAATGAATCCACCATTTGATCTCAAAATCTAAGTAATTTAGAAAAATCCAGACTCATTTTATTCAGTGATGCGTCCCATACAAATCTTCCACATGGGACATCAAGTGCTGCCGGTTACATAGTTATTCTTCTTGGTGAAAATAACACTTGTTGTCCACTGACATGGGAATGTAAGAATATTAGGAGAGTGGTAAGAAGTACACTGCCAGCTGAAACCTTGGCCCTTGTTGAAGCCACTGATATGGGGTGTTATCTTCAGTATATGTTATCAGAAATATTATGTGGTCAAAAGAATATTCTGCAACGATTGGTTCCTCTCAAATGCTATGTGGACAGTCATTCTTTGTGAGAAAATATCCGTTCCACAAAACAAGTATCTGAAAAGAGGTTGCGGATAGATTTGGCAGGTATCAAGCAAATGATTCAAAACAGACATTTCTGCCATTCAGTGGGTCAACACAAGGTATCACTTATCAAACTGCATGACAAAGAGAAGGTGCATGTTGTATGATATTAACAGAAGCATTGAAGACTGGTTGCGTTCCTGAGCAATTAGAAAATGAGTATCCCTTGAAACGTAGGTACTGACAAGCTGATCCAAAGTTTAAATGTACACATGTATATATGTTTTACGACTATTTTATCACAGCTTTGATTTTGTTGTTTTTTCAGTACTTTTTTTTTCTTAAGGTAGGGGAATGTCAATTATTAAATGTCTATTGTGATATGTTATAGAGCTGTTTGTGATCTTGTATGTTTCAGCTAAATGCTTCACCGAGAATATCAGTCACATACTTCACGATTTGATGTGAGACAGTCTGTAAGTAGCAGTCCATAAGCAAAGGTATATACACACGAAAGCCTTGTAATCAGAAGAATAAACCACTGCTAAAGGAGTACGGCACTTTACATCATACCTCGCTGACCTACTGGAGACTGATTTAGCAGTTTTCCTCTTTTACACTCTCCTCCATTACTGTAATGTTTATGGCCTTAAGACTATGTATAACGCTTTATTATTCTCCTTCCACCATTCCTCTTCTCCCTCCCTCCCTTATTCAACGTCCTCTCTTTTTTTGTATTTTATACCTATAATCGCCCAAGTATACTCTGTCTGTCTGTCTGTCTGTCTGTCTCTCTCTCTCTCTCTCTCTCTCTCTCTCTCTCTCTCTCTCTCTCTCTCTCTCTCTCTCTCTCTCTCTCCATTCGTACTATATATTGATCCTTCTTCATTCATACCTATTTCTCTCCCACATTTCCCATTTATTCATTGCACTCTTCCTCCCTCACTCTCCTTCTTTTCCTATGCCTAGCCATATCTTTCTGACTTCTTCCCACTTTCTTCCTGTTTTCCTCCTAGTCTCTTCCCCTCTTCATCATTTTTACAAGAGGAGGCTGAGCATAAATACGAAAGAGAGAGAGAGAGAGAGAGAGAGAGAGAGAGAGAGAGAGAGAGAGAGAGAGAGAGAGAGAGAGAGAGAGAGAGAGAGAGAGAGAGAGAGAGAGTCTGATAAGAAGGGAGAGATGAAAAAAATGAGAAGTTAGTAAGGGGCACAACAGGAAGATAGGAATGAAGGGAGAGAGAAAAGTAGGCATTGATGAAGAGATAAGCAAGCAAGATGGAAGATAAGAATGGTAGTGAAGGGTGAGAAAAAGGGAGGAAAATCTATCGAAAGGAATGAATAAGGAGAATTAAAGTACTGGTACAAGGCAAGGAAGTACACAGATGCTGTTCAAGTGGTTCTGCCAAGCCTGTTTGAATTTTTATGGTAAAACATCACATTTTATATTATCTAGAAAAATTATCCTTTTCCTCCACTTTATTATAGTACGATCAGGGTCAAATTCCTGCTGACTATATTAAGGCTGGTGATGACTGGAACAAGAAAACCCTCCTGGAGGCTAAAAAATCAGGTAACTATTGTATACAGGTTAGCACCATATGGTTTAATTCAGCAGACAGACCCTTCACGGCGTGGAATAAGGTCCCAACACTTTGCAGTGCGGGTAACCTAGCAACTTCTTTACCGTGATATCATAAATCCGACATACCTGTGCAGCTTCATTATATATATTTTCTATCACAGGTGTCACATGCCTAGCCTACTCTGATGATGATGGCCAACTTTTCTGCAATATCCGGTACATTTTCAGTAGCCCAAACCTGGGAAATTTTTAAATTGATTTTTATTACTTAGCCAATTTTCAGCAACAAAAGTGGTTATTGTGCATTTTTTCTGTGGTCTTTGATTGATCCCACTTCTCTAAATACATGAATTTACTCCAGGTTAATATGACACTAGTATTTTTTTTTGCTGTTTGATTTCACTTTCATATAGTTGTAGAGCCATTGTGTGTAATGCAGGGTACATGATCACGTTCTGCTTTACTCGTGACGAAAAGTAATTGGCATAGGAGCGTTACTTACAGAACAAAACTATGGTGGTACCACTCTAAACTGGAGGTTTGGGTGGGGCACGAACCTCTGTACAGTGATGCCACGTGTTCCATACCCGCGATGTGAACGGCTCTGATATATGTAAAAGGCATCACAATAAGATAAACACAAGATTACAATGGTAACGTGTGTATTATAATATATGAAAGAACAGTAAACTTATCATGCGTAAAATATTTATACGGTAAAACATAAACGTGGCATAAATATTTTACAGTGTTGCTAAATAAAGAGTAGTCACTTTTATTGGCTGTTACCGTATTTCTGGGGTTGGTAATAATGTCACAATTATGATTATAAGATAATGTGCAGGAATATAAGTAAAAATATGCCAATTTCTTAGTAAAAAAAAATAATACATTAAACCCTCGTGAGCGGCAACACTCCCACACACCTTGTCCAACCTGGGGGCCTGTTTGAGGACACCTTAAAAAAAAAAAAAAAAAAAAAAAAAAACGCGCCAAGACGTTTACCTCCTGGGTGGTGTGGAAATAATCAAATTTACAATATGTACAGTACATTATAACGTAAAAGAAAATAACCAAACTGTATCCTAAAATACCACAGACGAGAGAGAGGAGAGAAAGAGAGAGAAAGGGGGGGAGGAAGGCAGACCAGGGGCAGTGTTGAGTGCAGCTGAGTGAGAGATGGAGGAAGGGAGGGAAGGAAGGAGAGAGTGACTGAATGAAAACAAATCATGGCGCCACAAGAGCGATGTCATCTGGAGCCATATGTAAAACAATAATATTTTTTAATATAATTACTGTAGATATAATAAAAACAAAATAAAGAAATGAAAGCACAAGGTTATAAGTCACTCATAAAAGACACAAAATTCCCAAGGATGACGCACATCTCTCCCCAGGAGAGAGAGAGAGAGAGAGAGAGAGAGAGAGAGAGAGAAGGCAGGCCAGGGGCAGTGTTGAGTGCATTGTCAAGCTGAGGGAAAATGAAGGGAGGGAAGAAAAGAGGGCGAGAATGATTCAATGAAAACAAATCATGGCGCCACAACAGCGATGTCATCTGGCGCCATATGTACAACAATAATATTTTTTAATATAATTACTGTAGATATAATAAAAACAAAATAAAGAAATGAAAGCACAAGTTTATAAGTCACTCATAAAAGACACAATATTCCCAAGGATGACGCACATCTCTCCCCAGGAGAGAGAGAGAGAGAGAGAGAGAGAGAGAGAGAGAGAGAGAGAGAGGCATCGCGGTATGGAAAACGTGGCAGACTGTACAGAGGTTCGTGCCCCACCCAAACCCAAGCTTAGAGTGGTACCACCATAGTAATGACCAATACAAGTTACGATGCGTCAGCCTATCGTTGTATCTTTCTGTTTACCAGTCCCTTTATACCCAGATACGTAATCCCAGAGATCATACAGGCTGGCCTCCAAAATAACAGTTCCAGTATTCTTCTTCACAACAGACACTGATTTGGTCAGAGGAGAGAGGTGGAGACCGGGGGAGGCGTGGGGAACGTAAGCCCCCTATTTTTGCAGTCCGATAATTAATTAAATGAATCATGCTATTCACCACAATGTATTTAAGAAATGTCTTGAATATATGTTACTATACAATCATTTCTTTGAAACGATATTTTGTTATAAAATTATGGAAATTTCTTAAGTCAGTATGAATACAACGTTGTGGTAATTCAGCAGCCAATCAAGCCCTACACCCATTTCCATCAGCGCTGGAACAGACGCTGCACAACCAACCAAACCTTTCCCTCCAGCCACTCCAGTCCAGCCTCCTACAATCATGTACATCAAATTTATACGCAAAGATTTTAATTCTTCTCCTATATGGAAAATCTCTTTCATGAATGATGAAACTGCGTGATCAACAGATTTAACGTAACATAAGACACCATTATGCTGGTATGGTTCATGAATAGCATCTCTAACTTATTCAGCACCACTGGCCCCAGAAAAACTCAGGACAAACGATAGCAAACATGAGAGAGAGAGAGAGAGAGAGAGAGAGAGAGAGAGAGAGAGAGAGAGAGAGAGAGAGAGAAAGAGAGAGAGAGAGAGAGAGAGAATAACGTCAAATAAGAATGTTTATTTTTCCCATCCCGTTCCGTGATTGCCAAGAAAACTAGATTGATGAAAAGTCTCCAAGATCTGACCTGGGAAATTGTGGCAAAAATTAAGGTGAAGAAAAAATTAGGGTGATTTGGAAGAGAGAGAGAGAGAGAGAGAGAGAGAGAGAGAGAGAGAGAGAGAGAGAGAGTTTGATTGATGAAATATAATTAAAAGCTGGCGGCGCAACTGCCAGGGTCATATGCCGCAGGAGAGAGAGAGAGAGAGAGAGAGAGAGAGAGACAGAGAGAGAGAGAGAGAGAGAGAGAGAGAGAATATTTTTGTTTTACTTATAAACAATTCAGCACCGACCCAGGCACTATGAAAAACACTACTGTTAAGGTAAAACAGGGGTGGGTAGAATGTGACGAGTAACTTTTAAAATTCTGAAGAACAAGGTGCAGTTAGCTTGTTCTCGGTCGGGAGGCAAGTGCCCCATTAGAGAACCTGGATCTTTTTACCATGTTCTTTGTTTTCAAATTTCACATAGAAAAGAAGCTCCTTGGTCAAGGTTTTCAAAAGTTAGAACGTGAACAGACTGACACCAGGGCAAACAAGGAGTCTTACAGACATACCTACGAGCCAAAAATCACCAATGCACTACAGTGTAAGCAATGTGTCATACAAACATAGCAGAGTAACGGTATCGGTACAGACAGATTTACACGACGGTATATCAAACTGGATAAGAGATAATAGAAATAATTACCAGATATTAACAATTGGTGCCAGGGACAACAAACCTCGCCCCACAGCAGTTTAATTCTGAACTGGTACTCCATTTAATGTCAGCAAATAACTGAAGTCCAAGGTAATGGCGCAAATGAAATGAAACTTGTTATCTGTCGATACTAATTATATGTAAAATATGCCCAGATCAATGATCATGGTGCCAAATGAAAGCCCATGTGAAAAATTATCTTGATAATAGCATATATCTCCATCTTCAACCAGTTTCGAGTTATAGTCCCCTGAATATCCGTGACTTTGAGTTTAACCTTTCAATGTCACTTAAAATGAAAGGTCCTACAGCCAATTAAAAGCCTATATGAGACTTCCTACGTTAATAATAGTCAATATCTATTTACAACCAGTTTCGAGTTATAACCCCCTGAATATCCGTGACCTTAAGTTTGACATTTCAGGGTCACTCAAGGTTAAAGAGCTTGGTGACATTTGAAGGCCCATATGGGAGTTCCTGCATGCCGACAATAGTAAATATCTTCAACCGGTTTCAAGTTATAGCCCTCTGAAAATCCGTGACCTTGATTTGGCCTTTCGGGATCACTCGATTACCCCAACATTTTAATCACTTCTTTTTGGGACCAGTGCCCACATATCCTGAAAGTTTCATGTAATTTAATTCAGCCGTTTTTCCGTAATGTTGCTAACAAACACAAAAACTCGACCAAAAACAATACCTCGCCGGACTCCGTCCCGGGGGAAGTAATAATGACTGGAGTCAAGGGAGACGAGAATCTGGAGAAATCTTCCTAACCACATGATCGACTAGAAAATATTCAGAGAGGGCATACCTCCGCCAATGCCACTGCCATTAAAATGGACCCGGATCCAGATCCGTGGAGATAGGATCCGGTTCCGGATCCGCCCCCAAATTTAATCAGTTTTTTCTTGGCCCATGGCCCACTCCTCCACAAAATATCAAAATTCATTGAGGACTCTCGAATAAATTGTGCGGGATACTCCGGATCTGGATCCGGATCTGCCGCAAAATGTATTCACTTCCTGTCACGAATCAATTCGCGACATTTCCTTTTTGTGAGAAGCCACGAACTATTAGTGGAAAACTCACTGTGTATCGCTCAGTTAACCGTTTCTCTCTCCATTTCGGGGTATACTTTTCAAATCATTCGTCACCGTTTTCAGGGGTGACCGATTTGATGCACGTCACTAAGTGCGCTACTGAGCGATACTATTGTTTCTTTATCGTTCACCTCTGCTTGCCTAAACCGTTAGCCACGCCTTCTGGTAGCTTGTGCGTCCTGCCTGTACATTATTTGAATTCAGTCTAGTGGTGGCTTTGACGGAGAGAGGTCCTGTGCTCAGAAGTGAAGAGAGGTCAGCTAGCATCCCAAGCTCCACAGAGTATCAGTTTCTTCAAACTCCCACCCCCTGGGTGATACAAAGCATTCATCGACTGGTATTTCTTTTGTGTATTTCCTAGTTTTAAGAGTTTAGTTAAGGTGTTTTTCCTAGGCGTAAGTATTTAGCTTCTGTGTGAGTGAGCGAGTGCGTCTCATTTAATTGATTTGAATTGTAACGTTAAATTTATTTTTGTGATTAATAAATTTAACAGTTCCTTTCTTGAGCTTAATGTAAGTAAACTCTTGTTTCATTTAATCCAAATTAAGCTTATTTTCCATATAGCTCCTAGCTTGCATAAACATTTACTATTCATAACTGGTACTTAGACCAGTCTTGTTGTATTAACTTAAAATCCGTTGTGCCAGGAGTTAATGCATCAGCAAGAACCTGATGTTATTATTATTAGTATTAGTTATTTATTGTCAGGGGTGATGTAACTTTCTCCAGAGGCTAACAGTACAGTAATTCAGCAATTGTGAGTAATTAGTCTCTGCTGTGTACTGTTGAGGAAGTTTATAAATTCTCGTTCTCAGAGAATCGTGCTAAGCCAGCGTAAAGTAATCGTTGCTTGATGTAGCAAGACAATCATTGTCTCTGCTCTTCAATATTATTGAATATTATTATCAATTTAAATAATAATTAAGCATTTATATCAAAATTACCGTGATATAAAAACCCCGTGACAATTGGCGACCTCATTCCAGGATATTAACTCCTAGCTCTAAAGCTATTCACGAGATAGTGCTCACTCATTCATATTTAGTTATTTATCATTAAAGTTTATAGGCACAAGCTTACTGGTGTTTACCCTTAATTTAGCAAGTGAATTTTGCTTTATTAATCAATAGAGTACTTAACTCTAGTTTATTCTTGGTAACGCCACACGATTTTATTCGCTCCTGGGAAGTCGCCGTACCCATTGTGTTTATTATTGAGTCTTCCCAGTCATTTACATTTTTTATTTATTCTTTGCCAGTTAACTGGATAAGACTGGTCACCACTAGCTTGTGTCTGTACTCTTTACTTGTGTTTATTAGTATTCGTCGCCAAGCAGTCAGTACTCAATTTCGGTTTTGCTTAATAAATTAGCGCCATGGCTACTACTGTATTTTTACAGGAAGCCAAAGAAATGGGTCTTTCGGACCCAACCGAAATTAAAGAGTATATACTCTCACGTCATAATCAGGAGCAGCAGCGCGAGAATGATGTCCGTGAAGAGCGTAAGATTCAGCGCGAATGCGAGCGAGAACAGCGTGAGGAACGTGAAAGAGAGCGTGCTTATGAACAAGAGCAGCGTGAGAAAGAGCGCGAATACGAGCGGGAACAACGGGAATACGAGCGGGAACAACGAGAACACGAACGTGCCGAGCGAGAAGCACGAGAAAAACATGAACTTGAAGTGCTGAAGCTCAAGCGAGATTCCTTGGCTTCAGACACATCTGCTGCAGTTGGTCCAAGCTCCACGAGCTTTCTCCCTGCACATGTCCTGGCGACCCCACGCATCAAGCTTCCTTCATACAAGGAAAGCGAGCGAATCGAGCCGTACATAGCTCGTTTTGAGGACATGGCAGACATGTATCAACTGGATGAGGCAGCTAAGCGGCTTCAGTTTCTTAGTTTATTTGAGGGCCCCGCCCTCGATATTCTCCACAGAATTCGTGGAGACAATCTCACATATGAGATGATGAAAGCTGCACTCATTAAGGCGTATGGTCTCACAGTAGACGACGCCAAAGTTCAGTTCATGCGAGCTCGTCTCCAAGACAAGGAGACAGCTGTTCAGTTCCTTGATCGTCTCACAGCTTACTTAAATGAGTGGATGGAGAAAGATGAAACTCCTTCAACGCGTGAGGGGATAATTGACCTTACGCTGCGTACACAGCTAGAGAGGTCGTGGCCTGCTGAGCTCATAGCACAGCTTAAGATCTGCCAGGTGAAAGATGCCAGCCAAATGGCAGAGAAGGCTGACGCATTCTTTACTGCATACGGGTATCAAGCTCGTAAGCAAAACACCTGGAGTAGAAAAGATACTGCCAAGTCTGGGAAGCCGTCTCAGACTGAATCCCAGCACCAAGGCCGTTCTCAGAGTAATGGTCAAGGTCCAAGCAAACCACAGAAGGACCAGGGGCAGAACACTCAGAAACCTGAGTGGAAGCGGTACAACAAGCACCCCAACCAGCAGCAGTTTCCCAAGCATCAGCAGCAATACAAGGGCAAGCCACTTAACCCTCAGTCAGGTCAATTAGTGTATCGGAGGCAGGAAGCAAATGCAGCCTTCATTCCACAAGTACCCGGTGGTGCCATCTCTACCAGTACAGGTACTTCCCAACACTTCACAAGTCCCCCTCCGACCATGAACTCTCCTCAGACACCTAGTTCCCAGGGCGCCACGTTTGCTGCATCGGTTGTTCCGCAGTCTCATGAATGACTGGCTGCTACCTCCTCAGACCCTTCCACCAGCAACACTGCCTTTCTTGTTCAGCCAGGGTCTGTGGGAGGTGTTTCTGTAAATGTCCTGAGGGACAATGGTTCCTCAGGTTGCTCTGTTAAGCAGAGTTTAGTTCGGCCTGATGAGTATACAGGTCGACAGATCCAAGTTAGACTTATTGATGGATCAGTGAGATTGTTCCCTGAGGCACGTATCCAGGTGGCGTCTCCATTTTTCACTGGCTTGACAGCTGCAGTTGTCATGCCAGAACCTTTATTTGACCTCATCTTAGGCAACATACCTGGCATCAAAAATAGTTGTGCCGTAGATGTTGCTACTCAGACTTCGGCTGCTGCAATAACACGAGCCATGGCCAAGGCTCCAGATCGCGTCACTCCGTTGACCGTCGCAACGCCGCAAGATCTGATTCGTAGTCAAGATGTTGTCCAAGAGCAACAGACTGACTCGACACTTGCCTCAGTGTGCAAGAAGCTGGAGGGTAAAGTGACCAAGTATTCACGGGGAGGACAAGCCAGGTTCCTTCGTAAGCGAGGACGGCTGTACCGTGAGTCACAGACACCCTAGGGTGAGGTTCGACTGCAGTTTCTCGTTCCTGCAAAGTATCGCCGAGCAGTGTTTGAATTAGGTCACTGTTCAGCGATGGGGGGTCATATGGGTCAAAAGAAGACCTCTGACCGCATCCATGCTGACTTTTTCTGGCCAGGAATGGGACGGGAAATAACGAGGCTCGTACGTTCTTGTGATGTGTGTCAGCGTAGCACTGACCGGGGACGTGTCCGTCCTGCGCCATTGAAGCCAGTGCCCATAATCTCTGAACCGTTCGAGAGAGTAGCAGTTGACATAGTTGGGCCAATCTCTCCTAGGGCTAGTGATGGATCAAAGTATATCCTCACTATAGTTGATTTCAGCACACGGTGGCCTGAAGCCGTGGCCCTTAAGAATATAGAGGCCGTCACTGTTGCTGAGGCATTAATTGAAGTGTTCTGTCGTGTAGGTATCCCTAAGGAGGTCTTGAGCGACCGGGGTTCGCAGTTCACTTCGGCAATGATGAACGAAACGTTCAGGTTGCTGTCCATCCGAGGCTTACGAACTACGCCGTATCATCCCATGTGTAACGGGTTGTGTGAGAGGTTCAATGGAACTCTCAAGAAGATGTTGAGGCTCATGACCGCCGAACAGCCAAAGGAATGGCCGCAGTTCATTGCTCCTCTTCTATTTGCTTATCGAGAAGCCCCACAGCATTCATTGAAATTCTCACCCTTTGAACTGGTGTATGGGAGGTCGGTCCGGGGTCCACTTCAAGTCCTTCGTGAGTTATGGGACGATGAAGAACCCGACCCTGAAGTCAAGACCACCTACACCTACGTCCTTGATTTGGCTGACCGCCTCCAGTCGACGTGCGAGTTAGCTAAGGAAGAACTGATCAAGGCGCGTGAAGTTCAAAAGGCTTATTACGATAAGAAGGCAAAGCTTCGGAAGTTTAGTCCAGGCGATAAATGCTTGGTATTACTCCCCACTGCCCAGAACAAGTTGTTGGCGCAGTGGAAGGGTCCATTCGATGTAGTAGAGCGCATTTCAGACCTCAACTACATAATACAGATGGGGAATCTTCGTAAAAGGTTCCACATTAACATGTTGAAGGCTTATCATGAGTCAGACCCCGAGGAGACTGGCCTACGAGTAGCTGATGATAGTGACCAGCCACTGGAAGAAACCGGGGCAGCTGCGGTGATCCCAGCTGATGACCATGATGATGAACCCTTAACCGCTCAGTCCCATCAGGAAGAGACTGTCGGAGATGTTTTACTTAACCCTGACTTAGCAGTAGGGGACCAGAATGCCTTATGGTCATTGCTCTGTCAGTATGCTGATGTCTTCTCAGACCAACCTAGACTTGCAAAGGTTGCGTGTCATAAAATTGAGTTGACCAGCAATGCTCCTATAAAGGTTAAGCCATATCCGATTCCCATGCGACTACAGGGTGCAGTAGATAAGGAAATTGCTGACATGGAGACTGCAGGCATTATCGAAAAGTCCTCATCTCCTTACTGTAGTCCGATGGTAGTAGTCCGCAAGAAAGATGGTGGAGTCAGGATTTGTGGCGACTATAGAAGGCTCAATCAATCACCAAAGTGGATGCTGAGCCAATGGGTGACCATATTGCCATCTTCTCCAAGCTGGCAGGGTCACGATATTTCACGAAGCTCGACCTAGCGAAGGGATTCTTCCAGATTCCCCTTCATCCTGAGAGTCGTCAGTTCACCGCCTTTGCTACTCCTAGGGGGTTGTACCAGTATAAAGTCCTCCCATTTGGACTTACCAATTCCCCAGCAGTATTCAATCGTGCCATGAGACAAGTGCTCCATGGTATTGTAGGAGTAGAGATGTTCGTTGACGATGTCCTCGTTCATTCCGCCACATTGGAGGAGCACCTCAGACTCTTGGAAATTGTCTTCAGTAGACTCCAGAGTTTCAACATGACTGTGAAGCCTAGCAAATGCAAGATTGCTCACAGTGAGGTGGAGTTCCTCGGTCATATTGTTGGCAACAATCACTGCAGGTGTCAGGGTGACAAGATCAGGAAGGTTAAAGAAGCCCCGAGACCCGTGACCAAGAAACAGGTTAGGGCATTTCTTGGTCTAGTGGGGTATTATAGGAGTTTATCCCCAACTTTGCTCTCATTGCCCAACCGTTGTACGAAGTGCTACGGAAATATGCTCCAAACACCATTGAATGGGGAGAAGCGCAAGAGAGATCTTTTGCCACCCTCAAGAATATGTTGTGCAAGGAGCTTATCTTGCAGTTGCCTGATTCCAGCAAACCTTTCATACTGCGCACTGATGCTTCACAAGATGGAGTAGGTGCCGTGATGCAGGAATCGGAAGGTGGAATCTTCCCAGTGGCATACCACAGCCGTAGGCTAAAACCCGCCGAGAGGAATTATAGTACTGTTGAGAAGGAACTCTTGCCTGTGGTTGATGGTGTTAAAAAATATTATTATTATTTATTTGGGGCATCATTTGTTCTGGAAACTGACCATATGCCACTCACTAGTCTTAGCACGACCAAGACGGCTAATGCAAGATTGACATGCTGGACACTGTACCTACAGCAGTTTAACCTTGTTGTGAGATACATCAAGGGAAGTGATAACGTAGGTGCAGACCTGATGTCTCGCCTACTAACTGCTGACTAACATGGGCAGTTGTTGTATGCTGGGTTCTGTGATAGGCATCCTCAGAGATTTGAGTAATCCAAGGACTAGCCTGGTTCCCAGTCAAAAGTGTAGACCTGACGTCTCACTTGTTGGCCCCACAGGACACAGTATGTCCAGGGCCTGTACATACACGTGTACTGTAGGTTAAGGGGGAAGAGAGAACTCCACAGGTGACTTGAGGCTATGGAAGACCCAAGTTTGCACAAGGATTCTCAGCTTCCCGGTACTAATATAAGTATTGTACCGTAGGTTAAGGGGGAATCGAGAGAGAACTCGCAGAAGCGACTTGAGGCTATGGAAGACCCGAGTTTGCACAAGGATTCTCAGCTCCCCAATACTAATATAAGTACTGTAGGTTAAGGGGGAAGTTCGAGAGAGAACTCCGCAGAGGCGACTTGAGGCTATGGAAGACCCAAGTTTGCACAAGGATTCTCAGCTCCCCGATACTAATATAAGTACTGTAGGTTAAGGGGGAAGTTCTAGAGAGAACTCTGCAGAGGCGACTTGAGGCTATGGAAGACCCAAGTTTGCACAAGGTTTCTCAGCTCTCCGATATTAATATAAGTACTGTAGGTTGAGGCACAGGTTGAGGACCCGTGTGCAGTTCGAGGCTATGGAAGACCCGAGTTTGCACAGGGATTCTCAACTGGCCGACCATAATCGTGTGCTAAAATTAATGGCGACCTCGAGTGTACTTTTCATAGCATGTACTGACTGCTAGCCAGAGAGAGTAATTGTAACATAATAAGAATTTTGTCTCATTGACACTTTTGATGCTCCACCTTAATTGGTTTTGCAGGTTCAGCAATGGGTGTAGCAGTTTTGCTGTGCGGACCAGCTGATCATCTGCCGCACGCTGCTGCCTCTTCTCCTTTGCCTTCGTCATTAGCCATATTATTTACTGTGTCATTTTACACGTAGGTACAGTTACACTACAACTGTCACACCTACACCGTGTATTACATACACTACGCTACACAACAATTAGTTGTCAGTGTAAATGTAGCGAATTTTCGCTCAGTTTGACCTGAGTACAGGATTTTCACCGTCGTCACGGAGTTTTTCCCTCAAGCTTGCTTCTATTAACGTAAATACGAGGTTTTTTCACTCACTGGCGACTGCGATTTTCTCCTGTAGCAGGATAGCACACACACCACAGTGTGAATCTTGTGTGACTGAGTTAGGATTTATATGTATGTATATTGAAATCATTCTTCTGAAGGAAGAAAGATTTAATTTTCATGGGGCGTAATGTCACGAATCAATTCGCGACATTTCCTTTTTGTGAGAAGCCACGAACTATTAGTGGAAAACTCACTGTGTATCGCTCAGTTAACCGTTCTCTCTCCATTTCGGGGTATACTTTTCAAATCATTCGTCACCGTTTTCAGGGTGACCGATTTGATGCACGTCACTAAGTGCGCTACTGAGCGATACTATTGTTTCTTTATCGTTCACCTCTGCTTGCCTAAACCGTTAGCCACGCCTTCTGGTAGCTTGTGCGTCCTGCCTGTACATTATTTGAATTCAGTCTAGTGGTGGCTTTGACGGAGAGAGGTCCTGTGCTCAGAAGTGAAGAGAGGTCAGCTAGCATCCCAAGCTCCACAGAGTATCAGTTTCTTCAAACTCCCACCCCTGGGTGATACAAAGCATTCATCGACTGGTATTTCTTTGTGTATTTCCTAGTTTTAAGAGTTTAGTTAAGGTGTTTTTCCTAGGCGTAAGTATTTAGCTTCTGTGTGAGTGAGCGGTGCGTCTCATTTAATTGATTTGAATTGTAACGTTAAATTTATTTTTGTGATTAATAAATTTAACAGTTCCTTTCTTGAGCTTAATGTAAGTAAACTCTTGTTTCATTTAATCCAAATTAAGCTTATTTTCCATATAGCTCCTAGCTTGCATAAACATTTACTATTCATAACTGGTACTTAGACCAGTCTTGTTGTATTAACTTAAAATCCGTTGTGCCAGGAGTTAATGCATCAGCAAGAACCTGATGTTATTATTATTAATATTAGTTATTTATTGTCAGGGGTGATGTAACTTTCTCCAGAGGCTAACAGTACAGTAATTCAGCAATTGTGAGTAATTAGTCTCTGCTGTGTACTGTTGAGGAAGTTTATAAATTCTCGTTCTCAGAGAATCGTGCTAAGCCAGCGTAAAGTAATCGTTGCTTGATGTAGCAAGACAATCATTGTCTCTGCTCTTCAATATTATTGAATATTATTATCAATTTAAATAATATTTAAGCATTTATATCAAAATTACCGTGATATTATAAAAACCCGTGACACTTCCTCCTTGGCCTATGGCCCACCGTCCACAAAATTTCATTTAAATTCACTGAGAACTTTTGGAGATATTGTCTGGACAAACAGACAGAAATGAAACTGCCATAGGCAGAGCGTTTGCTGGATGGATCCCCCCCTCTTCCCCCCTCCCCCTTCCTCCCTCTTTCCCCGCCTTCCCCCTCTCGATTTTCCCCCTCCCCCTCTTCTCCCCCCTCTTCCCCTTCCCCATCTTCCTCCCCTTCCCCCTCCCCCCTTTTCCCCCTCCTCTCTTCCCCCTCTCTCCTCTTCACCTCTCTTCTCCCTTTCCCCCTCTTCCCCCTCTTCCCCCACTCTTTCCTCACTCTTCCCCCACCCTCTTTTTTCCCTCTTCCCCCTCCTCTCTTCCCGCCTCTTTTCCCCTGTCTTCCTACTTCCCCTCCTTCTCCTCTCTTCCTTCCCCTCCACCTTTTTTCCCCCTTCTTCCCCCCTTGCCGGATGGATCCGAGTTCTTACTTTTAACCGGCATGTCGGCAGTAGAGTCCTTGCTGGATGGATTCGAGTGTCTGTTTATTTTTCACCGGTGTGTTGGCAGTCATTTGGCGAAAAAATTCGTGCTTCATGCGAAGCACAGGATGGGTTTAGGAAGGTAAAAACTGCATTGTAAGGTGCTCCATACGTTGCTCTTCAATTTGGTAAGGAAAAAATTGGTTTTCCTAATTTGAAAAAATGGTGCCAGGGCAGGCCGGCTACTGGGTCCCGACGAATTCTGGACCAACGGCCACTGGGGGGTTTCAACCCCCCACCCACCCCAGGGTCTTTGACCGATTTTGATGATAAACAATAGCCTTTCAGAGTTTATCGATATCTACCTGCTATTTTTTTTTCTTTTCAGAACGACTGGGACAAAATTGTGACCCGTAGAGTGAAGACAAATAAACAGACAAGCACACGGAACTGACCAACATACTTGCCTAATCTTTCAGCAAGCAACAAACATAGGTGAATACATTACCTCCTCCAACTTCGTTGGCGGAAGTAACAATGATCTTGTGATCAAGGAGCCTTTTTCACTTCTACGGGTATCCAAACTTTCTTACATATTTCCAACAAATATTTCATTCAGCTCAATCGGTTACACTTAATCTAATCGTATCTGATGCCTTTTAATTCTCAGCTCCGCAGTCTTTACTTTTGCCAGAGTCTGCCAGAACATCATCTCTGCGCATCACCACAACTAATCATATACTTGCATATTATCGCTTTGCTCTCATAATTTTCTTTCGCCTACCAGTTCAAAACATTCTTTCCATCTGCTCCTTACTTCACTAATATTTTGTTACTGACCTTCCACTTTCATTCCTCAAACTTTTCCCTCCCCCATCTCTACAGTTTCAAAACTTTTCCAAAATAATTTCCTTTTTATCTCTTCTCAGAGTACGTACATTAACTTTCCTCCCAAGACAATCTGCCTCCTTCTTTTCTTTTAATTAGTTTTTTTGATGGTTCCTTTTTTTACACCCACTGTAGAATCTTTTTTCTCAACTCTTCCTCTTCACTTTCACCCTCGTGATCTCAAAAAGCTGCATTTTTTTATATAGTGGCTACTATTGCAACACCAAACACAATTTCAGCATTTCTAAGTCAATACTACTTTAATTTTGAACTCAACAATTTTTCAAATGGAATTGCTCCCAGATTATTCACATTAACCCCTCTTTTACATTTACCTAATATTTATCTCTCACTGCTCCGCTTCTTTTCTTCATTTTCCGTTTGTCACTCTGGGCAAACCAGTTTTCCTTAATTCATTGTTCTTAGTTTTACCCTGCATAACACGAAATCAGATATATGTCTGCATCGTCCTTTCACCACCTTCATAATAACAACACTCCCAAACATCTTACTTCCTACGAATTACTTTTAATACTCTTTAATTACTAATATGTCATGTATATTTGTGCTTTTTTTGTGCTGAAAATATAAAATACTGATGACCAGGTCTTGATATTGCTTCACAACTTAACATGTACATTCTCAATGACACCTCTCAATACAGCAAAATCCCACACCAAGGAAACTGCATCCCATCCTCCCCAAATATTACATCTTGTTCGACAACAGTTGCCAGCACTACCACCTGGGGAATGGAACCCGAACTCACTACAGAACATCTATCCATCACTATCACATCAAAAACACAATCCAAGCCAGAACAATCACGCTTCACGTACACAAACTACAAGAAAGCAGACAGGACAATGCAACAGACTTAGACACAGTTAATTCCCCTCTCCCACGCACTTAAGACATTGGCACAAGGCTCAGAGAACTAAACAATGAAATCAGCAACAAAATTAGTACACAAAAAAAAATGGAAATTTGGAAGACTTTTGTAACGACACTTGAACACTCCACAGATCCCTTTCGTCTCAACAGAATACTTGAGAACAATATTATATCACAAACAAACACCTTCAAAACCCACGCCACCATCACCTCCAACACTAAACACATCCCTTCCTATAAAGAACATGTAAATATACTGTTGAATCACTACGCAAACAGCACCAATAAATCACAAACAGTCATCTCCAAAAACCATGCTACCATCACCTCCAACACCCAGCACTTCCCTTAATATACAGAACAAGTAAATATACTCTTCAGTAACTACGCAGACATTAGTTACGTAACACCAACACGCACTGAGTCTGAAGAAAACAATCCTCTCATCATAGGCAGTCCTTTTCATAGGACCACAACGCAACTCTCTTCACCACAGAACAAACACGTAACATTATCAAGAAAACAAAGAACTCAACAAGCACAGGGCCTGATGGCATCAACAAGCTGCACCTGATACACAGAGGGACTCAGAAACATCGGCACCTACTCATACTTACACTGTGGCCTTTCCAACATTTGGAAACGTGGAACAAATGTTGAACAAATGTCACTAAAATCAAACAAGGTCCCAACACACCTTTCACCATACATACCCATAACACTACCTAGCACAGAATCCAAAACTAGAGGAGCACTCAGTGGAGCGCGTCTCTCCTACAAGGGCAACGTAATTTCCAAACCGCTCCTCATAGTGGGGTTAGTTTTCTCATCATCGATTAGGGTTTCACAAAAAATGTCTTCTGGATCCAGAATCTGTAATCGGTCCTAAAGTCAATCAATTGTTCCCTGATACATGGGCTACCTACCCACCAAATTGGGTCCAGATCTCTCTTTTAGTTTTTGAGTAATCCTGCTAACAGACAGAATAAATAAATAAATAAATAACAAACAGGGGTGAAAACATACTCTTCTTGTCGGAGAGAATAATTGAACGTTTCATTATCAACAGTCACACTTCATGTCACGCTTGCTCCTTCTCAGCACAGATTTAGAGCGCTACACTCTACAATTACCATACTGATTTATCTAGCAATAAACATCTGACGTCATCAACTCCGTGACACTTGTACAGTGCACACTTCTCATAATAATCGATTCCAGTAAAGCCTTCTGTGCCATTCTTCGACGCAAACTAATCGCCAAGATATACAGTACAGTCACGTAAAACTGCGCCAAAATTTTGCTTGGCAAATATTTATCGGTCAGACAAGCACATGTTGCATTGAAATGCAAGTCATCACGAACAAAAGTTTCCCTAACGGAAATCCACAGGGCTCCGTTCTCTCCCCCATTCTCTTCAGCCTATACATGCATGATATTCCAACACCTTGCGCCCACAAACATTGCCTGATATGCAGATAACATCACCATAACAACCATTCACCACACTGCAGACACAGCTTGCACACTGCAGACTTGAGTCGAAGTCAACAGGTTGACAGTCTCTCCATCCAAATCCACCACCTCATTCTATCTATCTATCTATTGCCAGACGCCTCAATCCCGTTTGGGGTGGCCACAAACAAATCGCCTCCAAGTCGCACTGTCCCCCGCCATTTCACTGCCCTGCTCCCAACTCACACCCCCCTCTCTCATATACCTCTCCACCCCATCCCTCCATCTCATCATCGGCCTCCCCCTCCCTCTTCCCCTCTCCACCTCACTCACATACACTCTCCTCGTCAGTCTTTCACCCTCCATCCTCTCCACATGGCCAAACCACCTCAGTGTGTTCCTCATAACGCTTCCTATCACATCCACATCCACACCACAACGCTCCTTCATATCCTCATTCGTCAGCCTGTCTCTCCATGTGACTCCACAGGCTCCTCTTAAAAAACTCATTTCCACTGCTCTCACTCTTGACTTGTGTCCTTCCAACAACGTCCAAGCTTCACTTCCATACGTTAGAGTTGGTATCACAATACTGTCATGTAGTAACTTTTTCACTTCCATGCTCACTTCCCTGTTTCTTATCACTGCTTTCAAAGAACCAGCAACCTTTCTTCCCTGCTGTACTCTTTCAAGCACTTCACCCTCCAAACCTCCATTCTTACTCATCACACTACCCAAGTACTTAAACGTACTCACATTTTCCAATTCCTCACCATCCAACCTCGCTGTACATTCACTGACTTCACTTCTCTCAAAGACCATCACTTTACTCTTCCCTACATTCACCTTTAGATTCCGTTTCTTACACACTCTCCCAAACTCATCCACCAAGCCTTGCAGCTCCCCTTCGTCTTCACTCAACAACACAGTATCATCTGCAAACAACAGTACAGGGAGTTTCCAAACACTATCCTCTCTCACCAGGGCCACTCCAACATCCACTGCCCTACCTTGTACCTCTTTTATTACCCCATCCATGTACAGATTGAACAACCATGGAGACATGACACATCCCTGTTTCAACCCAACTTTCAAACAGAAAAATTCACTTAGTTCACCATTCACAAGCACTGCAGCCTTCGCACCATCGTACATACTCTTCACAGCATTCAACAACTTCCCATCTACTCCATATATTCTTAACACTTTCCACAATCCTTGTTTATCCACCCTGTCATATGCTTTCTCGAAATCCATGAAAGCCGCATACAACTTCTTTCCCTTCTCTAGAAACTTTTCCACTAAAGATCTAAGAATGAATATCTGATCTACACAACCTCTTCCCTTCCTAAAGCCTCCCTGTTCTTCTCCAACTAATTTCTCTGTTCTTTCTCTAACTCTGTCAATAAGTATCCTACCATACACTTTTCCTATTATACTAAGAAGACAAATGCCCCTGTGATTACCATACACTTCTTTTTCCCCTTTTCCTTTGTACAAGGGAATAATTATACCTGACTTCCAATCCTCCGGGACTCTACCTTCCTCCCAGGCCAATCTGCACATCTTCCACATCCATTCTACTACTATCTCTCCCCCATGCTTCAGCATTTCACCACACACTCCATCAATTCCTGGGGCTTTCCCCGATTTAACTTTCTTCATTGCTTCCACAACTTCTATCCTACTGATTTCTTCCTGACTTCTCACCTCCCTCCTTCTCCCGGCCATTCCCCAGCCACTTATACTCGCATTACTTCCATTCTCTATGTTCAACAATTCCTTAAAGTGTTCTCTCCATCTGCTCACTTTTTCTCCCTTCTCCACTAGTAATCTACCATTTTTATCTTTCACTCCTCTGCTAACTTCACTTCCACCCTGTCTTACTCTTTTCACCTCATTCCAGAACATTTTCTTGCAGTCCCTCCACTTTACACTCAAATTCCTTCCACCTCATTACTAGCAATAAATTTGAACACAGGTACTCTCCTCATATCACACTCAATAGTGTACGTGTGCCTCATCCCTCCCCTTCTAATAAGATGCTTGGAGTGATCTGTGACACCGGACTCATCTTCGCACACCACATACATGAAGAGGTGGTGTACCCTCAGATTAAATGTACTCAGGGCAACTAGAGGACCAGAATTTGAGAAGGAAAAAGAAACACTCTCCTTACCCTACAAACAGTACATTATATCAGTGTTTTTCTATGACTCCCTGGCATGGACTCTCATTAAGTTTGTCCATAGTTATCGGCTGGGGGGGGGGGGAATCATGTTTTAGTTTTTATCGCTCCCATGTCTCAATATACCTTTTATGGATAATAATAACTGCACGCAAGTTTTGATGAAGATTCATGCATATTTAGGGGTTGCACACAAGCCCTGAACTTGCAACGCAGGCTGATGAACTCTGGTCCCCTTGCATGGACCCTCCATGGATGTACAGTACTGTATCTCCTCGAAGACGTATGATGTCCTCTTTAAAGTTCTCAACCTCCTGTATCATGTGATCTCCCCTTTGTGTGGGGATCCTAGCACATAAATCAGAATTCTGAAATTATATTGCATGTTTTGCCTACCGCTTCACAAACGGCTTGTTTCTTCTCAATGAGGAGATGCAGAAAAGTTCCCAACACATCCCCATTTGATGGGTGTTTCGCCTCCTTGGTGGTCTCTTAGGAATTAATGTGATAATATTTTCTACTTTAGCTCGCCATTTTCTACCGTTACCTGAGAGATAATGAAAAAAAAAAAGAACTAAAAATAGCAAAACCATTATCTGTGATATTCAGCAACTCATTGAGTAGCCGGGATGCAGCTGTAGATTGGAAGTTAGCCAATGTTACACTGCTGCATCACTGTAAATTCAGTGTTATGGATTATGTAAAGCTAGCAGCTAAAATAGGTCATATAGTCATATGTTAATGTGCTTTCTATTTGGGCAGCTAAATGGCAAGAGTCATTCAACAATTAATAAATCTATGGTTAAAGGTAATGTACATAGCAAATAAAAATCAGATAGAACATTGCGACTTAGGTGGAAACAATATAAATAGCACTTTTACTGAAACAGATTTGGGAGTAACAATAACTTACCTAATAACTGTGTTTATCCAACACAGTATTATCTAGCAATTAGTCATTTGACACAGACACCAAAAAGCCAGCCAGGAGACAGGGCGTGTGTGCTGGGCAATTCCCAGGCCCTGTCTCCCCCCTTACTGTTTTTTTTAATCAGCCCATACCCCACTGACCGGGCTGCGCTATAGGTGCAGGAAATCTTTTAAAGAAAACAAGTCAACTGAAAAATTTAAAAATAGGTTAGATAAGGCACTGAGGCTATGTTATGTTATATTATGTTAATCAGACGCCCTAGATGTCATTCACAATATAGTTGACTCCTCACAGCAACCTAAGTAAAACTCAACTGTACTGTAGTGTGTAACCCCTAAATGTAATTAAATACCGATGAATTTTTTACAGTAGAGTTCCCTCTTACAGTGTTGCAGTTTGCATCACTAAGAACATATTATTTACTACATCAGATTTTAAGGACAACCGTAGGTCCCATCCTATCAGATACTCACCACAAAACTTTGCAAACCATACAGACAACGCCCTACATATTACTACTGGCTCCACCAAAACTATTCTCTCTGCTCACTTCAGTCTAAAACTAATGTCATCTCTGTCGGAGATCACCTTGATATGAGAGGCACACAATTCTAAGTAGCAGCCTGTGCTAATCAACAACACCTTTGTCATTACCTGACAGAGACACACAACACACCTAGGCACAAAACAGTCACTACAACATTATCAAACCCTCTGTAATAGCATCCCACCTCAGCATATTCCAACGCTAGCTATGATGAAATATCTGCATACCCACTTTACGCGCAGAGCAATACAACACCTTGATCAGAACATATTTCAAGCCCGTCCTCCCCCTCTCCTCCTGATATCCACATTATAGGATGTGCCCTTAAATGCGGAGCACCATTGCAGTAGGTCAGTTTTTTTTATTTTTTTTATTTACCAATATCTCCTTCATGGGTTATTGGAGCGGGCCTTTGCCTTTAGGTGGCCCATGGTTAAGCTGAACCCATCGTCTTGCCTATCGTGGTGGGGGTCTGACAGAGACGAGCTTTACAAGCTCAGCTGTTGGTGTCGTTGCAATGGGCCTGGCAGCCGCTGTTGATGCCTCCCTAGCGGTGGTTGGTGGTGAAGCTGGAAAGCCTGTCCTGAGAGTGGTAGCATCAGGACACCTGAGAAGGTAGTGAAGAAGAGGTTCGTTGGACATTTCTTTGCAATACTGACATTCCTCTTCTTTGTTGGTGTCCAGCATTTGACGTGCTCCTTTGCATCCCAGGCGAAGACGGTGTAGGTAAGTGCAAACATGGGCAGGGACCGCCTTGTCAACACTGAGAGGCTGGTACTGGGTGGCCGTAGCATACCAGGTTGCTGATGGTGAACCCGATGCCACGCATGACTCGTGTTGGCATCGAGAAAGAAGATATGCATGGCTTTTGGCTTTTGCCTTGGTCTGTGCCAGGCTTGGGGGAATGTTCATGTCGACATTAAGCCTCTTGGTAGCATGTTTGGCAGCACAGTCCGCTCTTTCGTTCCCTCTAATACCAACATGGCTAGGTATCCAGTTCAGGGTGATGTGTTTGTCTTGTTCTTTCAGTTCCTGAGCAAGGGAGAGTACATGGGTAATGAGGTGTATGTTATCTTTTGGTTGAGTGGAGGCAAGTGTCTGTATGGCTGTCAGATAATATGTGTGTATTACGTGGTGTGACTGTGGTTGGTCAAGAGCATGCTGAAGGGCACCTGCAATAACAACCAGCTCAGTCTGTAACGTGAAGGCTCCATCTGAGAGTCTCCACACTTTAACAGTTTCATTACAGATCATGGCTGCCCTAGCAGTGCTGTTGAGGAGGTCTACCAAGCCATCAGTATAGTATGTCTGGGCTCCATCCAGGGAGGCAGCATGCATGCTTTGGAGGGCTTCTTGGCGTAGCTGAGCTGTTGCAGATGTTGCCTTGGAACTGGTGGGGGTGATGGTATGCAGGTGAATGGTTGGTGGTGCCCAGGGTGGAGGGATAGTACTGTATAGCTGGGGTGAGGTGTGACCTTTCCCTTTGCAATTATGAGGTCTTTGATACCAACAACTGAGATTGCTGCCGCCACACGTTGTGCCCATGTTTCTCTATAAGAAGCAGTCTGTCGATGCAGCACTGCAGTTACTGTATCAGCAGGAGGTGATGGCCTGGGAAGATGTATCATTTTAGCAAGAAGCAAGCTGTACGTTGCTGTATGCGAATCCCTAAAGGCATAATGCCAGTTTCTTGTTGGAGGTTGCACAGTTTGGTCCACATGGGGGCTCCAAGTATGTCGGAGTGCATTGTTTTGTATTACCTCCAGTCAGGCTAACAGATGTTCACTGAGAGTTACAAGACATGGGGCAGAATAGTCAACCAAGGATCTGATGGCATGGGTCTAGTAGGTGAGAAGTACGTTGTAGCTGGCACCTCCCTTCAGGCTTGTGATGGATCTCATGACCCTGGTCCTAGTGGTTGCTCTTTCCCGCAGGTACCTTACCTGTGCATCAAAGGACATCTTCTTATCAAACCAGACACCTAGGTACTGGTGGCTGAAGACACACTCAGGCTCTGTGCCTTGGATGGAGAGTGGGTGCTCAGGGTCTGGGTTTTTAACCTTTACACCGTGAGCTTGTTTTCCTATGTTTTGCATGTCCAGCGGGCATATTCGGGCTCCGACAGACTCTCAAAAAATATTTGCCAAAAATCAGTTATTAGTCCTAGAATATTAAAATTATATATGCATATGGCATATACATTCAGCTTTCTCCTGAGATGTTTTTTGAGCCTTCGTCGATTACCGTAGGACTTGTGGAGACCTCTGAAGTTGGGTAACGAAGTCTCCACTTTACTTTTCCCGACAACCCGTAATATGATTACCACAGCCAGATATTATCACTAGAAACACTATTCTCTGATTATCAAGTAGTTTGGGATCCATACTCCAAAAAAAAAACACTGTGAAAGCAATGAAAATTACGAGTGCGTATGACCTTCCCACTTGCGATAGTTCGCTGTTGATATTCTGTCATTTATTATTCATAAAACCCCTCACACTTTATATTTCTATTACTATATAACACTTATATATATCTGCAGTCTTTATCCATAAGTTTCTTTCAGTAGTATTAGTTTATTGTTACTGAAGTCATTCAATTTTTCATTCAGTAAAATACGTAGAGAGCCACTGTTATAACCTCAAGTATTTGTACTCATATTCTTATATTACTAATTATTTACATTTCTATTTATATTTTCTATTGTATTTTCAATATTTACACTTCTATTTTACTTACACTATGTTATTCACTGTCACTTGAAGTAACATAAAACTATATTACACTGTTCAATCATATGTAATGTACATCCATTGCTTTCACTTGCTATTTACACATTATTTACACATTACACATTATTTTCATTTCCCACTTGCACTTTTAGAACTGCTTCTGGCTGTGGTAATCAAAGAAGCAGGTAACACAGAGGGGAACCTGGCACTCAGCGCACTGCCAAGAAGTGCGTTTGTGCTCAGGTGTGCGTCGGGTGGTATGTGCACACACCTGTCACCTGCGGATGGCAGCCTTCCTCTTGGTTGTGGCAGGCATTTGCACCAGTCTGTGCCAATCCATGTACGCCCTCTGCTCAAGTCTGTCGGGAAGTGTTACTGCATGGTGCCTTGGAGTTCCTGCTGTCACCCTACCAGATCTTTCAAGCAGCTGCTGAACACAAGTCCTGGCGAACAACCTCAGGGAGAAGGACTTGAGTGGCTTGACCTTCATCTTGCACAGGATGAAGGCGTTCAGCATCGTCATGTCTATGAGATCAAGAAAAACTTTCATGTACCACCTAGTATTCTTGCTGAGGCACTCAATCTCTCCAATCATCATGTCGGACTTGTCCACCAGCCGCATGTTGATATTGTAGTCTAAGACAGCATCAGGTTTCCTCACAGGTTCGCCTGTCCTACGGTCGACCTTCCCACTGTCTGTTGTTTCCCCCTTGTGTACGGTGGTGATCATGTGCACGACCCTCTCGTCATGCCACCGTATTGCCAGCATCTTCTCAGACTTGCGTAGGTCCACGTCTCCTCACTGCGAGGTTCCTGCCTCTGGGAATTTAGGGAAGTGGGCACGATTACTCTTGACAGTGCCGCAGGAGTCGATGCCGTGCTCTGAAAGGTATTTGGCAAGTTTCGGTGCTGTATAATAGTTGTCTGTATACAGCACATGATTCCCACCAAAATACCTCTCAAGGAGCACTTTCACTACACAGCCTGAGAAGCCAAGGGGGTGTGTTTTATCAAGGTCGACAGTGCTGGCTGAATAAATGATGAAGTCAAGGATGTACCCCATCTTACAGTCGCACAGTACAAAGAACTTGATTCCAAAGCGATGGCATTTGCTTGGAATGTACTGCACAAACCTAAGATGTCCTCTGAACAAAACCAAGGATTCGTCAATGACAACCTTCTGAAAGGGGTGGAAGAATGTTATAAACTTATCCTTCATTCTGCTCAGAATCTGCCGGATCTTCCAGAGTCGGTCGGTTTGGGAAGGTACATCGTTGTTGGCAAAGTGCAGGTTTCCCATGATGTTCCGGAAGCGATCTCTGGCCATGTACTTACTGAAGGTGGGTGAGGGTAGTAAGGGGTCCATGGACCAGTATTCTTCCAACTCATGCTTCTTTGAGTGTGGCATGAGAAGCATGAGGGCGAAGAACACATACAGCTCCTGCACTCCCAGCATGGACCACTGTTGCATCTTGGCTGCACTTGTGCCACTTGCAGCATGTTGTGATTCGTACCTGTTGGTCTCATCACATATGTGCTGCATGACTTCGTCATCGAGGAAGGCCAAAAGGAAGTCCACACACTCAGCATCCTCGTCAAGAGTGAAGGCAGGCTGTATTCCTGAGGAACTCTCGTCGAAATGGAGATGTTCAGGGACAATATCGGACCCTTTTGTCCACGCGAAGGCGTCAAGGATTCCCTGTCGTGGCGGTGTAGGGTGGGTGAGGGTGGAGGGTGGCTGTGAGGCAGATTTTTCTGGTTCAAGGTCACTTGCACTGACCCTGGGTTGCCGTACAGCACTAGCAGCCCTTACTCTACTGGCAACTCTACTTTTACGGGTCAGGGATTTACCTCTTCCTCTACGGCCTGCCTTCACTGTTGATGCTGGTGGTGACTCCGACGATGAAGACTCTGGAGAAATTTCAGCAGAAGAAGAGGAAGAAATGGGTGAAGTGGGGCTTGGGGAACGGGGAGGTGATTCACCTCGGGACTCATGGCGGGCTGGGTCACGCGGGGCCATTGTTCCGGGGCCAACCTGCTGCCTTTTCATTCCCTTCCCAAATTCCTTCCCTTGCTGCACTAACGGCTCCTTTCTCTTGGAGCTAGGGATAACTTGGGACACTGAAGCACTCATACTAGTAGTTTCTGGCACGATTTCCTCACCTGGCTCATCACACGAATCCCTCGAAGGGTCATAGTCACTATCCATCATTATCATTGATAATTCGGCTAGTTCACGTTCCACTGCAGAGTCACTTAGTCCTTTCCTGCTTCCTCCACGAGTTTTTCTGGGTGTAGAGGTCACGGGGCCCTTTGCAATGGGCGCAGAAGCGGCAGAAATGGTGGGGCGTGAGTGCGACATGCTTTGACCACAGAGGAGGACAAGGAACTAAATGGCGCGGCTTATCTAAGAAGGCAAGGGTTGACAGTGACAATGGGGCTGACAGCTGCTAACTTACATGCTAAGAAATTATTGGTAGGAAATCTTGGCAATATATAAAGAAATAGGTAGTTCCAGGTGAGTGTAAATGTCACTTAGGCTTCTCCCTTCCTTTCTGATATATATTTTTATTACAGAAATAGATTACAAGGCATAATTCAAAGGGGAAATTACCGTATGAATGCATGTGAGGTGTTGTCAGGTGATAATTAGCCAATTCCTGGTGTATACCACTATCACTTACCTTATTTTTTTTTGGTATTTATTATTTTGTATAAGTATAGGGCATATGGCTTATTTCAATGGATGAAATCTGTGGAAAAATCCGGGGGAGATTTGTTTAGCGCAGCGCGGCAGGGCAGGCGATAGGAATGGGTAAAGGAGGTGAAGCAGGGAGTGGTGAGAGGGTACTGGAGGTGAGGTAGGGAGGGGAGTCAAGAACGGGGGAAAATGGCTAAATTGTCAACAATGGATGGTAGTACAGATGAGATTAGGAGTGCGGACTATTGGTGGACAGTAGCAGTACATGCTAAAAAATGATTAGTAGGAAATCTCGAAAATACAGAAAAAAGTAGGTAGATCCAGGTGAATGTAAATGTCACTTTGGCTTCTCCCTTCCTTTCTTATATAATTTTTCTTTACAAGAATAGATTATACGGCAAATTTCAAAGGGGAAATTTCCGTGGGAAATTAGCGAACGAGTGCACGTGAGGTGTTGTCAGATGATAATTAGCCAAATCAAGGTGTATAGCACTATCACTTACCTTATTTCTTTTTAGTATATATTATTTTGTATAAGAATAGGGCATAGGGCTTATTTCAATGGATGAAATCAGTGGATAATTCCGGGGGAAATTTGCTTTAGCGCAGCGAGGCCGGGGAGGTGAGAGGACAGGGTAATGGAGGGGAGGTAGGGAGGGGAGTCAGGAATGGGGAAAAATGGCTAAATTGTCAACAATGGATGGGAGTACAGATGAGATTTGGAGTGCTGACTAGTGCTGGACATTGGCAGTAATGATAGATGATATAAGCCACCACTTGTAAGCCCGGGATAATTCAAAATAACACAGAATCACAAAAGTGACGCCCTGCAGTATGATCCATTGCGCCCGAGCGTCACGAAAGTGACGCCCTGCGGTTAAGGGGTTAAAAGTGATGGCTCTCGATTTGCAGGGATTAATCTTTAGCCCCAACTCCAGACATCGCTCATGGATCAGCTGTAGGGTATGCTGAGAATTGTGCTCATTATCTGGCCCTGTAGATACAATGGCCGGGTCATCTGCATAGCAAAGGATCTTTACCTCTGGTTGCAGGGGTATGTTTAGCAGCTCATCCATGAGTATATTGAAGAGGTAGGGGCTCAAGATACTGCCTTGGGGGGTTCCGTTTTCATGGCGATGAAAGGAGGAGGAGTGCCCTGGAAAGCGAACAAGTGCACTACGTCCTTTTAAAAAGTCCCTGAGCCATCCAGCTCAGGGACTTACCAGCAACACCTCTACATGCTAGGATAGAAAGAAGAGATGTTGCATTGGCAAGCTCAAAGGCTTCTTCAAAGTCAAGGAACACAGCAGTGCAGCGACCATTGCTAATTCTGTTAAGGAAGGTGGTGAGGCATTCAGCCGTACCAACGATTTTGGTGTAAGCAAAGAGGGCAGGGTTCAGGGGGCCAACCTTCCATTTTAGTCTGCTTAAGACCATACGCTCTGCTGTTTTCGCAACACAACTGAGGAGGGAGATGGGACGCCAGTTATTTGGATCTCGTGGTTTTGGGATAGGCACAATTTCTGCTTTTTTCCAGCGGTGGGGCAAGATAGCTGCAGCCCATGATGCATTTATAAAAGAAAGCAGAGCAGCTTGTCCAACTGGGCCAGAAAGCCGTAACATGCTATATGTGATTTCATCAGCCCCAGGTGGGGTATCTTTACTCTTCTTCTGGGATCTTTGGAGTTCTTGGGATGTGAAGGGCAGATCAGTTTCAGCATCACTCTGACACTCCACCTCTATTTCTTTGTCTCTGCCTGGTTGTAACCTGGCAAGCTTTTGGACAGTCTCCCTTGGGAGTTGATCTGAGCTAGCACGGGATGCAAAGAAGGCTGCAAGGTGCTCAGCTTTTCCCTCAGGGTCGGGGTGGGGAGGAATTGTAGGGTGCTTTTTCCCTGCTATTTTCTTTAGCCTCCCCCACATGGTGCTCAGAGAAGTGTGTGCATCAATATTCTGGCACCACTTGATCCATTTTTCCTCTCGAATGATTTTCATTTCCTCAGTGCTGTGACGAACAAATGCCTGCAGAAGTGCTCTGTTGTGGACAGTTCGGTGGCACCTAAAAAGTCTTTGAGCAGCATTCACTCTGTTGTTGAGTGTTTTCACTCTTTCTTCGTAAAACTATTGGTCTTTGTGTATCTTTGTCTGCAACTTGATCTTGGGGATGGCGATGTTTGTTGTATCATGAAAAGCAGCTACAAAGGCTTCCTCATGTTGGTTGATATCAGGTGGAGACCTCAGCAATGCTGGTTGCTGTGATAAGGCAGAACTAAATTTTTTCCAGTCTGACCTCTTTATTTTCCACCTCGGAGGGTGGTGTGGTGTTGGAGGCAGTGGCTGGATATTTAAGTGACAGGTGACTACAAAGTGGTCAGTAGTGAGTGTAGGATGTAGGCTCCAGTCTGCATCTGATCCGAGATTCGTTGATACAAAGGATAGGTCTAGCCTGCCACCTAGGATGTGTGTTGGCTCCCCAGTGTTGAGAAGTGTTACACCTACACTGTCAGTCAAAACCTCAGCAAGGTGCCTTCCATTACGATTTGGAGGAGACGGAGACTGAAGAACGGGATGATGGCAGTTAAAGTCTCCACCAATGAAGGCATATTCTGTTGAAGCTTGATGGAATAGTTCCCCGAGTTCTAGGTGTCCTCCGGTGGGACTAACATATATGTTGTAGATGGTAAGTCTTAATTGTGCAAGATGCAGAGTGATGCCCTGCATTTCGACTCCCTCGCCACAATGAGGAAGGTTCTCAACCTGAGAGCATCTAATGTTTTCCCTAACCATTATCATGATTCCTCTTGCCTGGCGTTGTATATGGGGCAGAGAGATTTGATATCCTCTTAAGGACATGGGGCAGGTTGCAGGAAGCAAGGTTTCCTGAAGGAGGAAGATACTGATGTCATCCCTCTTACTAGTCTCCTGGAGAAGATGGAGCTTACTCCTTGTGCCACATATGTTCCACTGGAGGATTCGGAGACCCTGCAATGGAGCACTGATGAATCTGTCATTTCTATGAGATGCTCTGTTTCTGCAAGGACCTCAGTCTGTCTGGGGAGTTGAGTTTCTACTGCCTGTCTGTTTTCTGGCACAGGTGTTTTTGTCAGATCTGACTTCTCTGCAGGAGTTTCTGCTGTTTTTGCTCCTGTGTCCTCTGTAGGTGGTGCTGCTGTCAGGCACATTGGTTTGAATCCAAGAGCCTTCTTCTCCTTCTCTATCTGAGCTGTTGCAGGAGTATCTCCTGGGAGCCTCCTCACCAGGGAAGGCTGTCATTGAGATGTGAGATGTTGGGAGCTGAGTGACTGCTGCTGTAACTCTGGTGTGACTGACGCTTGGAAGTGTGTGCTGGGTGACTGGGCTATCACTGCTGTGTTGATAACTGAGTTGCATACCTGGTCGAGTTCACTGTCGTGAAGTGTTCTGTTCAACAAGTCCACTAGAGTTGATGCAAATGTTCGGAAAAGGTTTCTTAGATCGGCTCTGGTCAAGGTTACCATTTCTTGGCAGTCCAGGTCTGGTATCTGTGGGCTTTCTTGCATCATCTTGGAGGGGCGAACTATTGTTGGTTTTGGTAAGGAGTGCTGATTTGTTGGCCAGGGAGGGGATGTAATGGGAGGTACTTGCTGAAGAGGGATTGGAGCAGGTATTGAGTGCAAGGCTGGTGCTGACTGGGGATGGTTGAAAGGTGTTTTGGGTCTGGTTGCCTGCACTAGGGAAGGATAGTCTGCATCTCTGTCGGCCTGTGGAGTCAGTGTTTGCTGGTGCAGCTGCTGCTTCTGTTCTACTTGAGTGGGCTTGTTCCCCATGTATGATGGTGGTGGGATTGTTCGGTGTGTGGCTATCCAAGCTTCCTGTTTCTCTCTTCCTGCCTGTATTAGGGCTAGACGAGCAGTGCATTTTTTGTTCCAGGCATGATGTGGTTCCTGGCAATTTGGGCACTTTGGGTTTGTAGCTTGGCCATCTTTGTGCTTTTGTAGGCACACTTCTGTGGCATGAGGGCCGCTGCAGATACCGCATCTCTCTTGCTGGTGACATGCTGTTTTGTGGTGCCCAAATCGCTGGCATCTGTAACACCTGAGAGGCTCCTTGGTGTAGGAACGGGTGTAAAATGTTCCCCAGTTCCCAAGTTCTAGGTGTCCAGGAAGAGCCCCTTTGACAGTGATGATCACTTGTATGGCTGGTTCTCCAGAGGTGGTGGTGCAGCGCTTGGCCTGGGTTACCTTGGGATGCTGTAAGATGGGTTGGAGTGGCGTATTGATTGGAAAGTGGAGGAGAATGGCTTGGGTGGTTGGAGGTTCTGATGTTGTGAGGGAAACAGGCTGGCCTTCCAGCTCTGTGATATTCTTGAGAAGCTGGAGTGTAGCCATATCTGGAGGAGTCACGAGGATGTTCCCAGCAGGTGTCATTTTTAGCCCCATTTTGATGGTAGGATGAGCCTTTTCCAGTGCTATTATGACGTCGTAGGGAGTTGGAAAATTTGGAGTTGGAGTGATGAGGAGCCTGGCAATGGAGGAGGTGGGAACAGTGTTCTCCTGGTCTGCGTTAGTGGGAGTTGTGGGCTGGGACTAGTGGTGAGATGATGTGCTAGTAGTGGTTGAGGGAGCTGTCCGATTATCCTTTTTCTTGGCCTTCTTGCTTTTTACTTCTTCCCATCCGTCTTGTGTGCAGTGTTGACTGTCAGAGTCATGGGTGGCAGAGAGGATAGAATCGATTGCAGAGACATGACTAGGGATGATGGATGTTGCTGTAGCAGGGGGAGTAGCACTGGTATAATCCTGGGGAGTGATAGTGTTGTCATCCTGAATGGTGACAGTGTTGCTGTGCTGAAGCACTTCAGTGTTCCGGTAAGATGAGACAGAGGGTTGTCCTGAGGAGCTGTTGTGTCGTTTCCATCGATAGTTTTAATCTGGATGGAGGCAGAGCACTCTCCCCACATCATGACTGGTTCGTCTTCAGAAAGCTCAGCAACTTCCTCATCTGTTGAGTGAAGGGCGAAGTTGGTATCCCCCGTGTAGAAACGGGCTGGGCAGCAGCAGTGTTGTGTGATATACTCCTAGTGACTTTACTCCCAGTGACTTTGCGACTAAGTGAGCCCTTCCTTGACGTGCCCTTTTTCATGGTGATAGACTATAGGAGAAAAAGTGATAGTGCTCGAAGGCCTGCCTATCCCTGTGCACCTAGCCCCGGGTTGGGCCTTCCCCCTCACACGGAGGTCGTGGGAAGGGACCCTGGGGAAAGCACAGGACGCCCAGCAAGTGGGAGCCTATTCCTGTCCCTATCAGCTTTTTGCCTGTCTATCACTATTGGCTCCCCACTCGGCTATTCGAGCCCCATCATGGCGGACCCTAAGCAGTCCTGCCTTCAGGGTTCAGTTTACCAGTATTTAGTGACAGACAATCTATGCCGGGTTGAGCAAGTTAAAGAATGAAAGAGGAAAATGAAAAGAATACAAATTATGAATAGTGCTGTGGGTGGAAAGCGAAAGTCTAAGAATTGTTAGGGGAAAAAAAAAAAAAAAGAGGAAAAGTGGAGGAAATGACAGAGAGGAAGGAACAGATAAACAGACTGAGAAGGGGTGAAAGCGAAACGGAAAACAGCCAAACAAACAAACAAAAAAACGAGAAAAGGAGGGCAGCAGGTACGGCAACAGCGTCCAACGGTCAAACTCGGGTGGGGAGCAGCGAGAGCGTACATCCTACCCGCATGACGGCTGACTCTGATCTGAGTAGGTCAGTAGCTCAGGGTTCCCAGATTGTTGTCAGGTTTCCCCGCAAAACTCGGCTCAAAAACAGCCAAAATCCCCCAAAATTCTCCAGACAAATACCCCTAGAAACCGCCAAAAATCGCAACCCAAACCAGTTTTTGTGTTTATAATACCGGAATTCAAAATCAATCTCAATTTCCTAGCAAATGATGGAAAAAACTGTCTAACTCTCTGATGCAAGAATTAACGGTTACTCTTAGTCTTTTATATACACCGTAAGTCAACTCTGGAACTCTCTTCCTCTATTTGTTTTTCCTTCTGTCTACGATCTCCAGTCTATTAAATGCAATGTGTTCAGGTATCTTGAATTAGACGAATCTTAAAGTTGTATCTCCTTTTTTCTCTTTATTTTCCTTGAAAGAAACAGTTTCCCATGCTTTCATTCTTTTGGTTCCTCCTTTACTGCATGAAAAAAAAAAAAACTACTTAAACAGTACTCATCCAATGCAATTAATAACTGAAACAAATATAAGAAATGAACAGGCATACTGATTATATGCAGGGTGCGAACATTCAAACTACTGATATATACCAGATGTAAACTTCTCCAACATCTGGTGATCTGGGGTTGAAGCTTCCACAACAATCACACAGACCAAAATAACACAAACGTGATCACGAATTATGGACATGAAAGTAAGCGGTGGATGAGGAAACGGTAGCTTGTTGTAGCTGCCAATTTTAGTATTAATGATGACAGTTGGCAGTTTGGAGGTTTCAACTTTTCACTGAAAACAGTTTTCTATCATTTTCAGCACATTTTTACAAACCCGCCAAATTCCCCGCCAAACCGCCACATACGAATTATCCCGCTAAGTAGAAAAAAAAAAAAAGCCAAATTTAGCGGGAAAACCGCCAATCTGGTAACCCTGCAGTAGCTATGAACCCTTTACTATGGTAATGGCGTACCTTGAGGTGAGTGGCTTTCAGACGGAAATAACTCTGAAATGTAATAATGCTTAATGCACACCACACTCATAGAATGTTTCAGTAGATACCGATGATAAAAATAACGTTTTGATTTGACTGTGGTAGTAATTAATAATAAACTGAAGTGGTGATAAAGTATTTAAAGGCAACCTTATCTAAAAAAATGAGAAATTTGATGAGAATATTCGTATTCACAGGAACAAAAAACTGATGATTAGGAATGGTGAGTTGTGAGAGTTTCATATTCAGAGACAAAACACACTGATAACAATTCTGGCTTACAAAGTTAGTTAAGGGAAACGTGAGAAAAATGTCATCTGGTTAACGATCGAGAGTAGCAGAATCAGTGTAGACATTGCTGATCCAGTCCCTCCAGTCATTTTAGGGGTTATTATTCGAGTAATAGGCAAAATTAGAGTAAACTTGTGGGTCCTGAACCAATTAACATTTATTCCTAATCATTGCTTTTTTTTTTCCTTTTTTTGGAGCGGTTTTGTCACCGCTATAGTTTGGCGTGTCCAATTAATTAACCGTGATCACTTGGAATAGACTGGTGTTTATGCTTGACACCACCACTGACACTTGCATCTCTTTTGGAAACCATAATATGAAGTAAGGATAATGAAATAGGAATAAGACAAAATATGGGGATCACAACCGAGAAAGGCAGTGTAAGCAATCCAGGTGATTACAAGCTAAACTCATCGCTATCTGTTGCTGCCCTGTAAACTAGTCTGGCGGACGCTGAAAATTCAAGTGCCCTCTCGCACTTTTGTCCGGATTTAAATCGGTGCTGGACAGTCCGATATTGGAAAATTGATGATATATATATATATATATATATATATATATATATATATATATATATATATATATATATATATATATATATATATATATATATATATCATCATCATCGTCAGCCGTTTAGGACCACTGCAGGACCGGCCTATCCCTACCGAAGCAGGGACGATACAACCAATGTCTCTCTACCCAGTGGCTTAGGCTGTCTGGTAGAGACTGTTTGTAAGGTCAGAAGTGCTTATGAGTGTAACTGTAGTGTTGCAGTGGCTTTGGATGTGTGTGTAGTCCTGTGAACCAAGTGTAATGTAATGGTTTCCTGGTGTACAGGAAACCATTTGGCTTGTCACTCCGTGTAGAGTCACCCACAGGCAGAAGGGAGACTTTACACTGAGTGACAAGCCAAATGGTTTCCTGTACACCAGGAAACCATTTACTACGCTGGGTGGTAACCATATAACCAAATTTTGGCACCTGGTTTATTATTATTATTATTAGTAGTAGTAGTAGTAGTAGTGGCAGTAGTAGTATATAGTAAATAGGAAGGCTAATGATATCCTGCAGCTTAGAAAACCATCTGCATTGCTTGGATGGTAACCTTAAATCCAGTCCCTAGGATAATGAGAAAGAATATTGTTTCCAGTAAGCTCTGCGATCTTGAGGGTAACGGGAGAGTCTGGCAGAGATTATGGTCCCTTCACCCTCAACCATTAATCCCTGCCTGAGGTTCGGAGTGCCTGGGACGTGACCATGGCCCAGGGGAAAAAAAAAACAGGTTGGAATGGCTGAATAGAATATAAAGGCTGCGAATTACAAATGTGAAATTGTGGAAGTAGTCACTGTGATAGAAGATGCAAAGGACGCTGTGATGTGGTGTGAAGCTAAGGTGTGATCTGGATGAGTCAGAGGCTACAACGCGCGTGGATAAAGTATGGAAGAATTTTCTTTCTGGATGAATGACAGAGCAATGAAACCCCTCAAATGCATCGGCTTGGGGTGTACGGGCACGTAAGTTAATTTGATTTGATGATAGTTAAGATGGTGTTACCTGTAATGATAGGACTGAGGACGTGAAAACAGGTTTTGGGACCATTAATACGGAGTGATAGAAAAGATGCCCAGAGCCATCAATGTGTCTGATAGGAGACACGAATGGGTTAGCTGATACTGGTCTTGGAAATGATGTAATTGGTGTTAGAGTAACAGGGGAAGACGAAAATGGACGGCTACTGAAGAACAATTTTCAGAAAAGGATCAACGACCATATGTTGATTCATTCCTTAAGCACAGAAAGCACAAAACTGTGTGGCACATAGACAGACGAGTGTTGAAAGGAGCTTTTGGAAAGTATGATATCTCGGAGTGCCATTGACACGAGGGAGGAGATAGGACGATGCATCTATTTTTCTGACCACATATTACTGTTACATGAAGTAAAATTGAGAAAGTCGGTGTGCATAACGGGAGACTGGTCTACACAAAAGTAAACGTTAAAAGTGGAGAAAATGAAAAACATATACAGTGGTACGTACATAACTACCAGGGAAATGTAGTGGAGGAGTTATAGTGAATGAACTGGGAGTGATTTAATTTGGTACACATCTGGACTACAGTGAAAGTGTGTTTGGCTGGGAATGTTAAAGATATATTTCTAGGTCTGACGGTAACAAGTACAGAGAAATTAAGGGTTTGTGAGATGCGGAGGCTGAAAGAGAAGGAGGTGCGAACAGTGTGGCCAGACTGGATGCAAGGAAATAATTTAAATCAATGAAGGAATGAATATATTGAGAAAAAGAATCGTCTGAGGAGACTAATTAAAAAAGAACAGTGTGGTGAAGAACTCAAAGGAACTAAGAAACGGAAATGAAGTAAGGAACAGATGAGAAAATTATTTTGAAAAGTTGGTGAATGAAAATTATGGGTGCAAAATTGAGGTAGCCTACATGCTCTTATATCTGTTGCTGTGCAGATGGGCAATGTTGTGCCAGACACTGGCAGAAATAAAGACATCTGTGAAGGTGGTGAATAATCATAGTGAAACAGGTGTTGATGAGATATATGCAGAGAAGTTTAAGTGGAACTGAGAGAGTTTAATGGAATGTTTGTTGGAGACATATATGAAAGCTTGGATGACTAGAACTGTACAAGTGGAAAGAAGTCTTCCTGAACACAGGACCATCGCTGATCATGTGCCTGGGGAGATTTTTTCAGATGTTCGTTACCTATGACGTCACTCATTACCAGGCACTGGCATTTTTTTTTTTTAATGAAAGGAAGAATGTACCAAAGGCTAGAAGACCGCAAGATTGTTTCCTTCAACAAAAAAATAAAAAAAAACAAGAGAAAGAATTAAATTCAAGATCCGTTCATTTTGTGATGCCTGGACAAACTGTTTAAATGACTATAGGTCATAGGAAGCAGGGACATACAGAGGAGGACAGCTACATAGTTAAACTGTTACATACATGAAGGACTGGGAGTAACGGTTAACTCATGCATTAGAAAGTCGAACAGAAAAGGGATGAGAGCTTGCTGCTAGACGGGGATATGTACCCACCATAGTGGTAGGGGGATGCAGGTAGACAGTTCAGAGGAGAAAATAATGACCATTGAACTAGCAACAGAAAAGAGATAAAGTTGCAACAGTGTGATGAAGAGACGCAGGTTAAAGGGAGCCAGTACGAGGAGGAGAGTTAATAAGATGAAAAGCCTTTGATTCCACGTTGTTGAGAAGAGCTGAATGTGGGGAGCCTCGCCACACATGAGAATTGTACTCTATACAGGAGCGAATAAAACCCGTGTATAAAGTCAACAACTGTGCAAGGGTGAAGAAGGCACCGAGTCATCTTAGCACACCTAATCTCTTGGAAACAGATTTTACAAGAGAAGTATTATGATCATTCCAAGATAAATTCCGAGAGAATGAAACCCCACGTATGTTCAAGATTAGCCGTTGCTAAAAATTGGTGGGTACTCCTGTGGAAGATTTTGATGGGTTGAAAGATGTAAGAACTGAGTTTTTGTTGCACTATAAACAACACGGTTACCTTTACCCCAGTCAGAGATATTAAAAGTGCCATAGCCTCATCCCTTGACTGTTAATTCAACAGCTGAGATGGATGCTGCGGGACGTGGATGGAAAGGCGAAGGGTGGAGTCATCAGCGTATGAATGGACAGGGTTACTTGTACAGCTTAGGTCACTGATGAACTGAAGGAAGATAGTTGGTGATAGGACAGAACCCTACGAAACACCACTACTGATAGCCCTAGGAGAAGATCAGTGGCCGTCTACAACAGCAGCTATAGAAAAACCAGAAAGGAAGCAAGAGAAAAAGGCACAGATAGAAGGAACGAAACTATTAGAGGGCAGTTTAGAAAATAAAGATTTATACCAGACTCGATCAAAAGCCTTTGAAATGTCAAGTGCAATGGCTAAGCTTTCGTCAAAGTCCCAATAGGAGTATGACCATGTGTCTGAAAGAATAACGAAAAGATCGCCAGTGGAGGGTCCCTGTCGGAATACACTGATGGTCGAAAAGATGGCTATGATAGGGAAGGGAGCTTTATTTATTTATTTATTTTGTTAAGAATAGACCCAAAAACTTTAGAAATACAGGATGTTAAGGAATTAGGCGACAGTCAGAGGGCTGGGAATGGTCACCCTTCCTTGTGACAGACTAAAACAAACTTCCAGGAAGAAGGAAAGGTAGAAATTGTCAGACAAAGGCGACAGAGTTTGCCTAGGCAGGGTGTAAGTACAGAAGCACAGTTCTTGGGGACAACAGGAGGGACTCCATCAGACCCATATGCCTTGTTAATATTGAGGTAAATGATGGCAGAAAACACATCAAAATTTAAGAAATTTCAATGAGAGTAAGGGGGGAAGAGAGTGATGGAGGAACAGCATCAGAATCGTCTAAGATGGAACTGGAGGAGCAGGTCTGAGCAAAGGGTTCTGCATCATCATGGACGAAACAGCTACAGCATCAGGGCAGAAAAGAGGAGGGAATGATGATGAAGGGAAGTTGTTAGAAAGGTTTTTAGCAAGGTGTCAGAAGGAGCAGGAAGAATCTGAGTTGGAGAGATCAGAGCATTTGAAATGAATGATACTATTTCTAGCAGCACGAACGACGAACTTAGCAAGAGTGTTGGCACAAACATAAAAGGATGAGATTCAGAGGTAGGATGGCTCCGGTACCTTTTGTAGGCCCTCTCCTTGTTGTGGACAGCATCAGAATAAGTGTTTTAAACAAAGGCTTGTTTGTATTAGTCAAAGGAGAAGAAAGAGGATTTTATGTTTCCATGCTTGAGAGAGTAACTTCCATAATGCATGAGGCACAGTCAGATGGCTCTCGGCCATGGAAACAATTATCATTCCAGGAAAAATCAAAGAAGTACTGTGCTGCATGAGGATCTACCAGTCAGCAGTTCCAAAGTGCCAAAGCCGCCACTTCTTGAAAGGATCCTTACTGGAGCAATTGGACAGGTTAATGTGGTAAGGTTGTGATCGGAGGAGCCCATTGTAGGGAAAAGATTAACAGTGTAAGCAGACGGATTAGTTGTAAGGGAAACGTTAAGTACGCTAGAATTCTCTCCAAGGCTGCAGGGATGCAGGGTTGCTGTACAACTTTCTCTACGTCATTAAGGATAGAAAAAATGTTAGCTTGTTCACCAGGTGGATCAATGAAAGGAGAGGAGGGCCAAAGGTGGTGGTAAACATTGAAATTACTTAGAATGCAGATTTCAGAGAAAAGAGATATTGATAGAATGTGTTCTGTCTTAGAAGCGAGACAGTCGAAGAATATTTCATAATCAGTTGAACTAGCGGATAGCTACACAGCTAGAATATGTTCAGTCAGAGAATGCCAGGATAACCGAAGCCAGAGAATTGAGAATTCAGAAGATTCAAGTTCCGGATCACGAGAGCAATATATGTTGTTGCGAACATAATTATACACAACAGCCACCTTTGGCTTTGAAGTGAGTACAGAGAAGTAGGAGGATACAGAGAAGGGTTTGCTATCAGTCACCCAGACAGCTGACTCAGTAAGGAAGAGAAGATGAGGTTTATAGGAGGATAGGTGTTGTTAAACAGTGAGATAATTAGAGGAAAGGCTGGAAATATTGCAGAAATGAGAAAAAGCGAGTCAGACATTGGTTCCAAGCATCTGTTTTTTGCCGTCACCGGGAGAGTGATAGATGGTGGGGGCTTTTATGGTCCCTCCCTCCTTTCCCCTAGAGGAACTCCGAAGCCGGTTGTTGAAATGCTTTTTTATTTTCAATATAATATACATATATATATATATATATATATATATATATATATATATATATATATATATATATATATATATATATATATATATATATAAGGAAGTGTCATGTGCAATATGCATGTACTTTGGCGTTGACAGTTGGAAGAAATTGTATAGGGGAGTATGCTGGCTTACTGTGTTGCTGAAACAATGAAAAAGTTCAGCAAAGAGGAATGTTCAGAGCTAGTCCCGACGGTTGATGAAATCGGAGTTCCAGCTATCCCTATCATCAGCTTTCCATCCACCTTGGGATAACTGTCCTGTTTGACTTTTATCACTAATCCAGTCTAAGGTACCCTCGTGTGAACCTTTTGGTACGGATAAGGGTCATGGTGTGCACCCGTACTCCCTTGGTGATATTGTGGCCCGTCGGTCTGTATGTAAGTCTGCATGTTTGTCTGTGCCTGTATCAGTCTGACCAGGCTGTAATATTTAAAAGGCTTGGACAAAATAACATTGCCTCCGTGGAATTAGAAAATGACGGTCATTTATAAAAGATGATACTGGCTGTAGATAAAATTAATACTCCCAGTGGGAACAGTAAGCCTCCATCCGGGTACATGTAAGATTCACTGAATGATTGGAATATGAATATATAGGCTACTGCTCAACTGCCCACTCCTGTTTTGCCTTTAACAACATAGCTCCGCAGAGTGCATGGGTTTGTGCTGTAAAACAAAGATACTCTCTCTCTCTCTCTCTCTCTCTCTCTCTCTCTCTCTCTCTCAAGATGCCACCCTCAAACCTCATAATGTTTGGCTTTCGCTTTTATAGAAGGGACGAGGAGGAAAATGGTAGAAGGAGGGAATAGTGAGTAAAATATGGAGAGGAAAAAGGGAGGAAAGGGAAGCCGATGGAAGAAGTGAAGAATTAAGAATAGCATTACCGCAGAATTAGAAAGACGAAAACAGTGCTTGAATATCGAGGGGAGAGAGAGAGAGAGAGAGAGAGAGAGAGAGAGAGACAGGTTTGACTGGGGGAAAGTGGAGAGAAGAAGAAAGAAAATATAAGACGATACACTGACAGCTAGGCTCATGATCGACAGAAAATTGGAGGAAGGAATGAAGGGCCGGGGAGGAAAGAGGGAGGCTGAGTATGAGAAGATGGGAGGGAAAGTGAAGGATTGCGATTATTTGTGAGAGAGGAGGGTAAAGGGATATTGGAAAAGATGGATGAAGGAGGGAAAAGGAGGAGGAAATGGGTTGATCAGAATGGAGGAGGTAAGGTAAAATAGGTGAAAGAAATGCATGGTGACTGAGAAGCAGAGGGAAACAATGCAAGATGAAGGCAATGGATGAAAGCTATAGTAGGACTCGTCCACGTTTACGGCTATGGTGTGGCCCGCACCTGTGTACAGTGTTGCCACGTTTTCTATACCGTTCTCTCTCTCTCTCTCTCTCTCTCTCTCTCTCTCCTGGCGGGAGATGTGAGCCACCCTGAGTACTTTTGATTCTTTTATAAGTTGTTTATAATTGTGCTTTCATTTGTTATTTTGGTTTTGTTATATTTAGTGATATTTATCATTTTTTGTATACGGCGACAGATGACCCGTTATTGCAGTACCATGATTGATTTTCATTCATTTATTCTCTTTCCCCTTCCTCCATCTCTCTCTCCACACCACTCTTGAGGTCAAGGCCACCGACTGGGTGTGGAAGTGTTGCCGCTTGCGAGTGAATAATGTTTTTTTTTTTTTTTTTACTTCAGTATTGGCATATACTTACTATTTTGTCCTACATATTAGCTTATGATTATAAATGTGATTATTCCTCGCCCTTAAAATTACGGTAAAAGCCAGTAAATGTGAGCATTTTTCCCTAGCAACACCTGTACAAGCTATGGTTGGGTATACGGAGGGGTACGTACTTTACCTTAGGCCAGACTGGGTGTGTCAGTGCTGCCACTCACAAGAATTATATGAATTATTTCTTTTACTTTGGATATTGGCATATTTCTTCTTTTTTCAGGCTCATTCTCTTATATCCATAACTGTAATATTATTACCCACCCTAAAACTACGCTAAAAAACATTAAAAGTGACTACAATTTCTTTTAGCAACACTGTACAATATGTATGCCATGTTTCTGTGTTACTGTATAAATATTTTAGGCATAATAAGATTACTGTTGATTCATCCATCAAAATACACAAGTGTAAGTTTTATTCATCTGAATTTATCGAATTTGTGATGCCTTGTACATAAATAGCTTCCATTTCACATCGCAAGTTGGGGAAACGTGGTACCATTGTACACAGGTGCGGGCCACACCACAGCCGCAAACGGGCGCGAGTCCGACTATAGAGAGAGAGAGAGAGAGAGATAGGGAAAACTGTGTTATGCGAGGCAGAAAACCTAGAGTGGAGATACATTTAGTGCTGTATACTTGGGTAGAGCTTGACAGTTACACAAACATTGCCCCTGAAAAAATCCCCCCCTCGCCTACCTCACGGTCCCACACACACCCAGATACATCCTCTTCGTGCCATGCCTTGTGTGAGGTCACTATGATTATTTTTGAACGAATAATTTGCAGCTTGGTTCGTCTGTGCTTATTTTTGAATTAGTCAAAATTATATTTACGAACCTCAGAAAGATGACCTTATTGTGACTTTCTTTTCTTGTAATAGGCGAGTCTTGAGTTTTTATTGTTATTTTGATAATTGAAGAGCAGGAGGAGTTAAAGATGAAATACAGGGAGTTGATCTTGATTTATTATCTTTAGAGGAAGTCTTAAGTTGAGCAGCATATAATACAGAGACAATATACTTAGCAAATCTAGTTGGACCCCTCTTCTTGTTCACTCTCTCCACTACCTGTCGGTTCTATGACTAACCTCCTTGTGAGCTCTGCTTCCTAAATTCTGGTGTAGCAGGGGTCGTGTCACGTGTGTTACACTGTTGTTGAAATGTTCTAGAAGCCTGTGTGTGAGTATGTGTGTATATGTGTGTATGGTCACTAGGCATTGTTCGTGTGCTTATCTCGCTGACACACTACCTACAGTATCTCATCCCCTGACTTGCTGCTTCCGGTGTATTGTCAACATTTCTTCACTTAGACTTGCAAGCTCATATCCTGTTCCCAGGCTTGCCTGGTGCTCTGTCTATCTATCTATCTATCTATTTATCATGTTTTCTATAATGAATTGTATTTATGATATGGAGTCCTTACATTGCTCGGTCACGCAGCTGGAGGTCCTCCTACAGCAATCATTATTGACATATGCTAATCCATTAATACATAATAGTCTTCTTCTTAACTCTTAATATATAATATTGATTATAATATTGTACAGGTATAATATTCATGGTAAATTGCAATGATCTAGTAATATTACATTTTAAAGAAGTTGTATACATAATTGAATAAATGCACTAAAGTTAAACTATTGAACTGTAATACAGTTTGTAAATTGGTTATTGCAGTAAAATGCATACATGCAAGAAAAAAAATAGTTTAAAGTTAAGAATATGGTAAGAGCTATTAATATTTCATTTAAAGATAATGCTACTGGTATAGCATACATCTATATCATGGGTCATTCATCTTTGTATTTTTTTTTATATATAATTAATACTATATACAAAATATGTACACTTCATTCGGTGAGGTTAACTTGGATGCTAACTCTACCCCCACTAAATACTGACTCCAAATTTGCAATTCTTGCATGCATTCTGTGCAATGCGAATAGCACTACTGCAAATACAATGCAGAAGATTATAAAGACAGTAGGTGCTGGACTATACACATAATATGGGTTGAACATACTCAAACTCAAACCTTCCCAGGGCTTCAATGTTTCATTTATCAGTTGCATAGTTTCAAACTTAGGTGAAGTCAGCTTAATACTTGTGCTCATGTTTAAGTCCATATCAGGCAGTGGGTGGAAATGTTTGTGTGTATGGTTGAGGATGGCGTAGTGATTGATGGTGGATAAAGTGGACATGGATGGTGTAAATACCGCACAGTAATCTGGTGCTATGTATAATCCTGAGGCTGAAGTATGAGATGGTGGTATATCTGGACAGACTATGTAAACTGATGTGTTATGAGTGAAATAAAAAAAACTGTGAGTGTCCAATGCGTTGATGGTGTACAAGCTTTTCTGGAGCAAAAGTGAAGTTACACTGATGATGCATATTGTTGTTTCTGATGATAGCCATTTCACAAGGGACTGTATCAATAGGCTGAAACGTGAAAATGTACGCAGGACAAAGATGAACAGCATGTAAGGATGTGCGGCACTTTCGTTCAATCGTTGATTTACTTGCGAAAGTGACAGTGTTCCGTCTCTTGGAGACCATGATGAGTTCGGTGTCTGTGTTGACGTTGATGATGACCGAAGTGTTATTATTCTTAGAAGGGAAAGGGTGTATTTGGTATACTGTGAACAGGTCTTCAGTTATGAATGGTACATGAACTACTACTGATGTTGGTGTTAGTGTTGCTGCTAAATATGGATAATATTGCATGAATTCCCTACTTCGGAACAAAGGCTTCAATTTATATTTGTGTATGCCTTGACTAATTATCTGACGTAGCTCATGAACTGGAAGTAAGTCATTTGTGATCTTGCCATCACCAGCATTCGAAATTCCTTGCATAAGTGCCCTGTAACGAACTCTAGTGTTGTCTAATTGTAGTAGAATTGTCAATATGTTCTATGATGATGGAGAAGTGTTGGAAAAGTGTTATGTTACCTTCCATTTCATTTATTTTATCTACACTTTCGAGAGCTATGTTTTCTGCCTTTTTCAGATTTTTTCACAATTGTCTTCATTGCTGAGTTATGTCCTGTGATGAATTTATCTTGGTATGTTAGTACCTGAGCTATTTTATTAAATTTGTTGTTTATTTCTTTAAGGTCTTCCTCTGTAGCCAATCCAAAGATGTTCCCAAGAACTGCGCCACCCAGGTCGGACAAACCGCACTTTTGGCGAGTACGTGTGATGTTCTTGTTGCTCAATACCTCCATTCCATAAGATGGGAGATCTTGGATCATGATAAGCATAGTTAATTTAGCCTGTTCTATTTTCCATTTCGCTAACTTCACTATTTCATCCACTTCCTTTGTGTTATGTGCTTGTGAAACATAGCCTCCTATCATGAAGTCCAGGGTTCTCATGGGTTTTGCGATATTATCTAGATAAGAAGGTAATTCATACAAGTAATCCAGACTTATATCAGTACTCATGACATCTTTTACGATTGAAGTCGTGACCGTTGGAGCTATGAGACATCCTTGCCGTACTATGTGTTGGGAGTCTAAGTGAGCATATCCTCTTGCTATGTAGAGGGGAATCCATAGCATAAGTCCCTTCATCGCTACCTACCGACAAAAAAAAAAAAAAAAAAAAAATCTATTAATTTTCTAATATGGTCATGCTGTGATCGATGATAGTGATGATGTACGTTACGGTTGATTGTTATTTCTAAATCGATATTTAATTCTCGTAAATGATGTACTGTAGATTTTATTGGAACAGTTGCACCTATGTTTGATTGTTTGGTATATGACCTTAATTTATTTTTGTAATTATTGTAGTTTTCTCGATTGGTTTCATGAGTTACGTTCGCTTGTTCAGTTGTATCCGATGCTGAATAATTATTGGATAGTTCCCTTGAAACTCGTTTTAAATGGTCAATATGAACTTGTTTCTCTTCGCCACTAGACAGTGACTTAATTAAAACTTTGTTTGCTTTTATGTTAATTACTCTGTATGAGCCCTCAAATTTTGGGGATAATTTATTGTCTCGTATGAATGATACCATAAACAATGTCTCCTAAGCTGATAGGTGAATCTCTTGCCTTCTTGTTATGTGCCTCCGTCATTTCTTCCTTGGACATCGTTAATTGTTTTTTGACTCTTTTGTGTATGTCCTGGAATTCACGTAAACAGAGTTTAGAGTAATCATCGTAATTGTATATGGGCATACTGTCACCTTCTAGGAGCTCATACGGTAGTTTTTTATCTGTCCCATATATAATGAAATGTGGTGTGTCGCCTATGGATTTATTTATAGATCCATTTATTGAGGCTTCTACTCTGGGAATCCAATCATCCCAGCTTGCATAATTTTCATTGAGAATGTGTCGTAGCACATCTAATACTTTTTTGTTTTGTCTCTCTACTAACCCATTAGATGCTGGGTGATAAGCTAAAACATTAACCTTTTTGATGTTGTATTGTTTACATATTTCTTGTAAGATATCAGAATTATATTCTCCTCCATTATCACTTATTAGTACCTTTGGGGTAGTAAAGCGACATATTACATTATCTGTTATTGCCTTTGCTACTGTCTCTGCTGTTTTATCTTTAATTGGAGCTGAAATGACATAACGGGAAAATGATCCGTTGCTACAAACAGGTATAGGTTATTATTGTATGATAATGGTATCTTGAGTAAATCAACAGCGACAACGTCCCATGGTTGATGTGGTACAGGGTAATTACCCATCGGTGCAGGTGTGATTGGGTATCCTTTGTGTTTTGCACATGATTCGCATCTGTCTATATGATTGTTTATATCTTTTCGTAATGAAGGCCAGTCATAAAACAGCTGGACTTGTTTGAATGTTTTATCCTTTCCAGGATGTCCTGCATGTGGGCTATCGTGTATCGTTCGATTTACTTGGGGTATCATGTCATTAGGTACTACCAACTGGTTAGTATTTGTTTGATGTTTTGGTTGTTTCGGGTTGATCTTGTATAAAGTATTATTGACTATTGTGAATTGTTCGAGTGGTACATGCAGTTTGGGTAAGTGTATGTCATCTCCACTTTCTAACTTGTATATAACTTTAGACCATATTGGGTCAAGTCTTTGTGCTTTTGCGATATCATCGTGGTTTGGGATATTTCCTTTGAGATCTAATGCCGCCACCTGAATTGTGTTCGGGTTTCTAGATAATGCGTCGGCTACTATGTTCATTTTACCTTGTATATAATGAATTTGTACATTGTAGTTTTCAACTGTACATTTCCATCTTGCTTTCCTCCCAGAGAGGAGTTTTTCTTTAAACATACCCACTAGTGGTTTATGGTCGGTGAATAAGTGTATTTCGTAACCATATACCAAATCTCGAAACTTTTGTAATGCAAAAACCACTGCAAGTGCCTCTAAGTCTGTAGTGCAATAATTTTTCTCTGCACCTTCTGTTTGTCTGCTGGCAAATGCAATTGGTTGATTTTTTCCTCTTTTATCTTCCCGCATCAGTACAGCCCCTAATCCTTTAACTGATGCGTCTGTACAGATAATAAATGATTTTGTGAAATCTGGATTTGCCAAACAAGGTGTATTTGTTAGTTTAATTTTTAGATTGTTAAATGCTTTTATTTTGTTCTTCTTCCCATTGGAATATAGCATCTTTTTTGAGTAGTTGGAATAGAGGAAAGGCTATATGAGAGAATTGTGGTACGAATGACCTGTAGTACCCAGCTAGACCTAAAAATTGTCTAACTTCGTCAGTCGTAGTGGGTTCAGGAAAATCTCTCACTGCCTGTATTTTGTCACCAGTGGTGTGAATACCATCAGAACTTAATTTGTGGCCTAAGAAATTTATTTCTTTAAAGCAAAATTTGCATTTAGAAAGCTTAATTTTTGAACCAGCATCACTAAGCTTTTGTAAGAGTAAGTCTAATTTCTTGAGATGTTCTGTAATATTTTTCGTTGCGATTATAATATCGTCAAGATAAACAAATATCCCTTGTCCTAAAACTCCGGACAATACGTAATTCATAAGACGCTGGAATGTGCCTGGGGCTGTCCTCAGTCCCATCGGCATCTTTGTTTATTGGTAGTGTCCTCTATTTGTGGAAAAGGCAGTGTATTTACGTGACTCCTGTTCAACCGGTATTTGGTAATAACCATTTAATAGATAGATTGTGGAAAATACATTATTTTCCGGTCCAATATTCTGTAGGACGTCGCTTAACAATGGCATGGGAAATCGGTCTGGGATTGTGTGATTGTTTAGTTTACGGTAATCTACTATCGCATGCATTTCTCCATTCATTTGGGCACGAAGAATAATGAGGCATTCCACGGGGAGACTGATGGTTCAATAATTCCAAGTTTTAACATTTCATCGACATACTGATTTGGAAGTGTACGTTGAGATTGTGGGATGCGGTAGGCTGGTACGAAAATTGGTGGTGTTTCTGGGTGCACATTAATCTTGTAATTAATCGGGTTAGTACACCCTAATTGTTCTCCGGGTAATGTTGCGGTATCCCTGTGTGTTTCCAGCAGGGTTAACAAATCATTTTCTTCATCAAATTCACCTGAGTGAATTAAATTCACTTTCATGCTTTCTCTATCCGTAGATTTGATCTCACTTGTCACTCCAGCTATAACTATTTCCTTCACAGGGGCGGGACATTTTTCAATATTAACTATGCAAGTCCCGTTTTTCAATTGTACTTCCCCATTCATGTGATTAATTATGAATATCTGAGTTTGCCCTTCGTCGTTCATCTGACATAATGCGTTTTCTACTGACAATCCCTTTACATAATTCTTCTAAGACAAGAACAGTACTATTCCGTAATCTGCTCTTTATGGTAACTTTCATATTGGAATTAGGTGGTATAACTAAATCATTGGTGAGATAGGCGAGAAAAACTGATAAATCAGTACTGTTACCTGGGTCTCTAATCATGGAGGGTGGGGCTGGTGGTGTGAGTGGATCTATACACTCCTCTGTTTGTGTATGTTTGTTTAAGCTTTTAATATTACCAATTCTTTTTGGTTCTCTTTTACTAATCGGTGAGGGCTTTGATGGTATTTCCTCTATGAATTCATTGTCATAGTCTATTCCATTCATTTGTGGGAGTAAAGTTATTTTCTCTGTTCTCATGCATCTTAAGCCTAGTAACATATGAGCTTTAATTGCTAAGTTTTCAACGATATAGAAAAATGCAGAGATTGGTCTTGTAGTCTCTGTGAAACTGATATTTAACCTTATCATACCTTTTATTGTGATTTTTTTTTTCATCTACTGTATATAAATCTAAATCAGATTCTTCCAGAAAAGTTACTTTCATCTTATTTCTGAAAATTCTATTTATTTCTTCTTGTGTTATTAAGTTCACTGGAGAGCCTGTGTCTAAAAATAAGGAAACGTTTTGATCCTCACATACAGCTGGTATCAAGATACACTCATTTCCCAACATGCCTCCTATGTGAATTTTAGACTTGCTTTTCTTTACGTTTGTTTGTTTTTTGTCATGACTTGGTCTTCCCCCAATTTGAACATAGACACAATTTTTTCTACTGTTTTGCAGTTACTGGTCCAGTGCCCTTGGTATCTATGATGCCTACAGTATGGACCAAATCCTTGTGTCTTTTGTCTATCCTCTTTTGTTTTGATAAAGCATTCATTCCTTGTGTGTCCTGGTTTTGCACAATAATGACATAGAATGGACATATCTCTTGACTGTGACCTACGAGGTGATTTCTCATATGTAGTGTTGCCTGTGGCACGAGATCTGCTCGGGCTGCGAGGAAACTTATGAAACTGCCTGTAGCCTGGTGTTTGTGATCGAATCCTCGACACATTTAGTTGTTTGCTCTGCCTGCTTTCGGGTCGCGATCGATTTTGTTCTCTGTTTGGGGTCGTTGTAGATGTTTTCATAGCTGACACTGTCTCAGGTACTCTCATTTTACTAGAATGTGCTTCTGTGTCGATCATCCCTGCTTTACTGCACTGCATCTCTACCTCGTTCATTAAATCTAGTAAGCACATGCCTGGGGTTTACGCGATCGCCTTGGCGATCTTAAGGGTCCTATCACGTAATTTACACAAGGCAGCTACATAACCAATGATGTCCATGACGAGGTCCGGGGACATCTTTCCATCATCTGTTATCCAGTTTGAGTTTTCCAAAGTAGCTAATAATGTTCTTTTGATTGTGGAGACATCAGCAGTTATATCACTGAGCACATGGTTTGTAGTGTGCTCCCTTACAAGATCTACAACCTTATGTAATTCTGGAATTATACCTGGCAAGAAGTTCACACCTCCAGAAAATTTCTTCAAAAATTCAGTTTTAAATTCATCATGTGTCTTAGCCTTGAGGAGCTTATCTGACCTTAGTAAGTTGCTTGCTGGACATCTTTCATGGCTTATGCAAGAAGAAAAAATGGCAATTTTCTCTTGTTCATCTAGTATGTGTCTTTTGATAAAGATTTGTTCACATTGACTGACCAATGAAATGACGTCAATACGATCTTTTTCTGTGCCAGAGAATTTTGGGGCAGTTTTATCTTCATGGTAAACATAAACATGAGGTGAGGATGTTTGATCCACGGTATTTGTTGCGTTATTCATTTTCGCTGTTTGCTCTGGTAATTTAACTTGGACCTGTTAATCGTTGTTGAGGGAATTGTGGAATAGGTTCGGCCTGAACGGTGAACCCTGTCAAGTATATTGTCATATGTGTACAAGTTTGAGACAAAGTCCTCACTTGCTACGTCAGAGGGGGTTTCCCACTCATCATCTAGAACTGACGTATTTGTTTCTTGATCTTTAGTTTGTGTTGAGTTTTGTACAATGGGTGTGTTGACTTGGTGCTCTCCTAATTGTGGATCCACTGTGGGCACTAATTGTTTATCATCTGGTATTAACATGGGTGGTGATGAAAATATCCCTGTCACTAAGGTATGGTGTTATGAAATACACCTTTTGTTTATGTCCCAACTAAATAGATAAGTAAATGAGTTGTAAAAAATGATTGATAGTGAGTGTATAAGTGTATATATAGAAATAAGTAAAGGAGTTGAATATACCTAATTTTAGCACTGAGAAGAAATGAGTAAGTATAATTTCATCCACTTGATACAGATCGGAGAGGCGTGTCGATGCAACTGTCGATCTCGGAAAAAAATGCAGGGTTGAGTGAAGATCTCTCGATAATTCTAGGGCTGTGTTGATGGACGATATTACTCAGGAAATTCCATGGCCTGGTGCATGTAGTGGTTAACAGCTGTAGTCACAGGCAAATCTCAGCATAGAACGTCGAATTTCCAACTCAATACTGTGGAAATAAATGAGTATGAGTAGGAGCTATGTGAATAATGAGTAGTGGGTGAGAAGTGCCTGGTGTCAGTCGCACGTTGATTGGCGTGGCCTTGTGTCAGCAAACTCGCGTGGTGATGTCATCTCAGCAGATACACATGGTGATGTCGGCTTCCCACACTGGTAGCTGTGGTGAGTAACTAAGTAGCGATGCATAATCTGGGTGAAGAAAGGTGAGTAAGATGCGTTATAAATGTGGCTCTGGTGTTTTGCTGTATGTCTTGACCTCTGCGCCAGTGATGGAGGTAGGCGGGAGAGAGTGTTGGGGTTTTGTGTGCTTGTTGCTTTGGTCTTTCTTTTCCTTTACTTGCTTTGTTTTTATTCTTCTTGCTGCTGCTTGAAGTTACGTGAAGATTATAGAGTTGTTTTGTAGACTTGTAGACTCATAGGCTCGTAGGCTCGTAGGCTCGTAGGAATTCACTGTAGAACTGAAGCTAATCTTGTAGAGTCTCGCCTGCTTTTGTAGAAATTCGCTGTAGATTCGTAGACGAGGTTCGTACGTTTGATGCCGCCAATGTGACTCTGTTCTTGTAATAAGTGAGTCTTGAGTTTTTACTGTTATTTTGATAATTGAAGAGCAGGAGGAGTTAAAGATGAAATACAGGGAGTTGATCTTGATTTATTAAATTCAGAGAAAGTCTTAAGTTGAGCAGTGTTTAATACAGAGACAATATACTTAGTAAATCTGGTTGGACCCCTCTTCTTGTTCATTCTCTCCACTACCTGTCGGTTCTATGGCTAACCTCCTTCTGAGCTCTGCTTCCTAAATTCTGGTGTAGCAGGGGTCGTGTCACGTGTGTTACACTGTTGTTGAAATGTTCTAGAAACCTGTGTGTAAGTATGTGTGTATGTGTGTGTATGGTCACTAGGCATTGTTTGTGTGCTTATCTCGCTGACACACTACCTATCTCATCCCCTGACTTGCTGCTTCTGGTGTATTGTCAACATTTCTTCACTTAGACTTGCAAGCTCATATCCCGTTCCCAGGCTTGCCTGGTGCTCTGTCTATCTATCTATCTATCTATCTATCATGTTTTCTATAATGAATTGTTTTTATAAATTGTATTTATAAATTGTATTTATAATATGAATTGTATTTATAATACGCAGCTTGGTGCGTCTGTGCTTATTTTTGAATTAGTCAAAATTATATTTACGAACCTCAGAAAGATGACCTTATTAACTATGTATACTGCCTAAACTCTTGCGTAACGAAAATCTACCCAGACCCAGTTAAAATCATTTGCCTAGTAAGATTAAGGAAAACAACCTTTAATCGTACTGCACTGGTATTTGGAGATTCTAAGAGAGTTAGTATTACATGTCAGTCCTAGCATGAATGTAAATGTGTAAGAGTGATAAATTACACAGTTATGTCGTAATACTAACAGTGTTAATGGCTGCTGTATCTAACACTACCCCATTCAAAGTCTCCACTAACCTTCATTAATCGAAGTGTGGTTTCTGAAACTAGAGTGAACCATTTTGAGATGACACTTGTAGTCTTTTGTATGGTGGTGTACAAAATGAAGTAAAACAATGTACCACAAGTAATGCTGATTAAATAAGGATTTACGTTGTACAACTCTTATAATACAAAAGACAGTCATAACTTCACTCGGTGTGAAAAGTTGTGTGACTGGGACAACGATGGATTAAGTGAGTAACGGTGAAGTAGTTTACCCGCTTCGTAAACCCAGGGATCATTATCCATGTTGATTTTCAATCCCCGCCTCTAACAAGGGGGATGGAGGAGGAGGGTAGAGAAGAGGGGGTGACGATGGTTTGGCTATAGGGAAGGTATAGTGACAGATGAAGGATGAAAGTGGAACAGTGAGAAAGGTTTACCGAAAATGGGATGGAATGATGATACCTCATCTGGGGAAAAGGGTGAAACAAACAGATTCTGTGTGTGTGTGTGTGTGTGTGTGTGTGTGTGTGTGTGTGTGTGTGTGTGTGTGTGTGCGCGTGCGCGCATCAGCACTGTGTATATGATAGGAGTACATACATAATGGTAGGCCGAAGAGGTAAGATAGTATGTACGCAACAAGAGTGAGTTAGCAGGGAGGAAGGGAAGAAAGACGGAGGTGGCGTAGACAGAAATAGGTCAGCAGGGAGGGATAAAAAGTGGAAGAGAGAAAAAGAGAGAGATGAAAAGGGACATGTAGGCCGGGAGACGTAAGTAAGCATGATGAAGGAGAGGCAGGAGACGGACTTTCCAGAAAAAAGAGAAAAGAGAGCACGAGAGGCAGAGAGAGAGAGAGAGACATTCGTCGTGAGTGGAATGTGTATAGGTAGGTAGCAGATGATAAAGCAGGTAGGGGAGGAAAGAGTGGCAGATGCCAAAGGGGGAAGGAAACAGAAGGAAAGCTAGCAAGGCAGACTGGCGCGTAAGACGGACGCAGGGAAAAAGAGACAGAAAAAATTTGAGAAGGAATACTGAACAGGTAGGGAAAGAAGAGGAGAAGATAAAGTAATGATGCAAAGAAATGAAGAAGAAAGGAGAGAGAAGAAGAAGAATGAGACAATTGGGCACAGTGGAATCGAGGAGATGAAAGGAGAGAAAATAAGTAGACATGTAGGTTAAGGAGACAGTGAATAAATAAAAAAAAATCGAAAGGATGGGGAAGAAATTAGACAAAAAGTTCAAATAAAAGTGACCAAATAACAGGTAGAAAGAACGACAAAAGAAAAAATAAAGGGACCAACACGTGAAGGGTATGAAGGACAAAAAAGAATAGAGTAGAACAGAGGCAGAAACAGAGACAATATGCCACACACACACACACACACACACACACACACACACACACACACACACACACACACACAGAAATGGGGAAAACAATGCTATGAGAGGCACAGAACCAGAAATGAAGGAAAATTTAGGACCGTAAACTTAGGCAGAGTTTAACAGTTATACAAACATTATGCTCATAAAAGCCCCCCCTCCCCTACCTCACAATCCCACCCACCGCAGATTTTAACCCTTTCATTATCATGCCTTGTGTGAGCTCATTATAATTACTTCAGAGCGAATTTATTGCAGCTTGATGTGTGTGTGTGTGTGTGTGTGTGTGTCAGTAGGCTACAATGCCATTGTACAAACATAATGGTTGGCCGAGGAGGTAAGGTAGTATGCACGCAGCAAGGAGTGAGTCAGCAGGGAGGAAGGGAAGAAAAGACGGAGGTGGTGTAGACAGAAATAGGTCTGCAGGGGGGGGGGGGATAAAAAGAGGAAGAGAGAATAAGAGGGAAATGAAAAAGGACATGTAGGCAGGGGAAGGTAAGTAGGCATGATGAAGGAAAGGCTGGAGACGGACTTTCCAGAAAAAAAAGAAAAAAAGAAAAAAAGAGAGCACGAGAGGCAGAGAGGGAGATATTCAACATAGGTGGAGAATGTGTAAAGAGGGGTAGGTAGTAGATGGGAAAGCTGGTAGGGGAGGAAAGTATGGCAGAATAAGGGAGAAAAATATGCAAAACAGGGAAGGAAACGGAAGGAAAGCTAGCGAGACAGACTGGCACGTAAGATGGGAAGCAGGAACAAGAGACAGAAAAAAATCGAGCAATAATAGTTAACAGATAGGAAAAGAAGGAGGGAAGATAAAGTCATGATGCAAAGAAATCAAGAAGAAAGGAGCGAGAAGAAGAACGAGGCAGTTGGACACAAAGAAATCGAGGACATCAAAGGAAAGAAAATAGGTAGACGAGTAAGTAACGAAGACAATGAGTGAATAAAAAAAAAAAAAAAAAAGGTACAAAAAAATAGGAGAGGAAAAATTAGACAGAATTTAAATAAAAATGTTCCAATTAAAAGTAAAAAGAAAGACAAAAATGAAAAAAAAAAAAAAAAGCCACCACTTAGGGTATGAGGGACAAAAAAGAATAGAGTAGAAATGAGGCAATCAATGTGAGATAATACGTAAAACGAGAAGAATCCAATAAATCAGAGAGAGAGAGAGAGAGAGAGAGAGAGAGAGAGAGAGAGAGAGAGACTGCAGTAGGATAAAAGATAAAAAAAAAAATAGAGGGTGAGGAAGTTAAGAACAGAGGAAGGAGAGGAGGAAATACGAGGAACAACGCTAGTCATTAGGACGAGGATAAGGAAGGAAGAACGGAAAGACCACAGTGGGAGTGGAGAAAAGTGCGGCAGACTGGTAAAGAGAGCATGGAGGAAAAAAAAAAAGACGAAAAAGAGGAGGCAGGGAAGGAGGAAGGCAAGGTCCAAAGCAGAAGAGAAAGACAAGAGACTCGAGGGATGATATGACTAGATGGAGGCAAGGGGACAGATAAGGTAACTGGAAACCAACGAGAAGGTTATGAGAAAGATGAAGTTAAAATACAGGTCAAAGAAAATGCACGATCTGGTGAAGGATGGTAAGAAGGGGGCTTGAAGTAGCGAAAGGATGCGGCAGGGAGGGAGAGAGGTTGTAGAAGTAGACTGGGAAGAATGAAGAAAGAGAAGCAGGGAATGATGAAGATAGGAATGGAAGGTAAGCAGAGGGGAAAATATGAAGAGATGAGGATATGAAGGAAGATTGAAAATGAGGCACTTAAAGATTGAAGGGGCGGGAGGGGGCACAAGGAGGAAGTGAGTATCGGAGGAAAAATATTTTTATTCCTGGCTGGACAGGAAAACCTTTCACACAAATAACACTAACGGGCAGCAAGCAAGCAGGCGAGTGTGTCAAAAACAGGCAGACAGGCCACTGGGTCAAAACAGGCAGACTGATGAATTGGCAGGCAGGAAGAATGGCGTGCCATACCTGGAGGAGTAGGCTGCGTCAATTTTTCGAACTTACTAATATAAAGATGCTGTGCGTTAAAATTGTACGTTTACACATCAGATGCTCACAAACACTTTAGGTACAGCTCCGGACAGATGAAACGGCTACACCCCATCCGCCAGCGACTTGGTTTGGGTCTCAGTGGTTCTGGTAACAGTTGCAGGTGGAGGGAGGGGGGATGTGGGAGGGTGAGGAGGGGAGAAATGTGGGCGGAGTTCTATAGGGGGTAGTGTGGGAGGGTGAAGAAGCACCACAGTCTGGCTGGTGGGAGGGGGAGACGAATGGTTGGGTAGCGGAGACGAGAGTCTGCTGGAGGGTAAGACAGGTGAGTGTGATTAGATGAAAAGAAATTACAAAAAATGAATTATTATAATATCTGCTGCATATATTGCATTTTATCTACAAAATAAAAACACTGTCTATTATTCACCACCGTATTTGGGTATCCTACTCATTATTATTATCCTTTGGTTATTAGGCAATAAATAAAGATATTGGACGGTCTTTCGGACCCGAACCAATTTTTTCATAACTTTTTTCTTCAGCTATTTCCGTATTCCTATTATCCCTCGTGCTTGAAGTCCCCCTTTTTATCACTTTCTCCTACGCCCTACATTTTTTTTTAGGCATAAGACAGTTTAACTTTCTCTTTAAATAACCATATTTGTCAACAAATATTCCTTTCATTAATCTATTTAATTGCCTGTTTTCTTTCAATATGCATTTGTCTAATAATGGGTGTTACACCTTAATTGGCGCCGCTATTTGACGTTGTGAATAAATTTGGTCTAAATTTACGCATATATTGCAGTCTCTCTCAAGTAGGCTGGCAACCTCACACATCCTCCCTCCTGCTTTCTCCTTCTCTCGCTACCCTTCCTCCTTTCCTTGTAGTACTGTTTATCTATTCTTTCTCATATTTTTACCTCATTCCTTCTTACAAACTTTTAGTGCCATAGGAATTTCTCCTTATCACCTACAGTCCTACTACATGAAAGTGGAAAAAACTGCCATCGGGAAAAGAATAACTGGAAATTTATGGCGAAGGTTACGATATTAGTTATTTAGAATGAAAGTGTTGGCAGATACGCATTCTTGACGTGATTATCGCAGCCACAGCATTTCGCCTTCATAAAACAGAAGGACTATAGGTTTCATGCATTACCTCCTTACGTCCAGCATTACTGTGCAGAACGCCATGTATAACACATTAAGGACCACAAGGACAGTACTGGTAGTCATCGTGATTCTCATGAATCTCTCCATAGGCTATTGAAAACAGTGCTTTATGCTCAACTTCAGAATTATGTTCTCATCATGGCAATGATAGGCAAAGATAATAAAAACAATATATACAACCAAATTATCATTTATTATACAACAAAGCTCAAACTGCCTCCGTGCTGCAATCTCAAGGGTGTAACCAGCTCACACAATCACATGTAACCAGAAGAAATTAAATACATGATCCTATATATATATATATATTAATAACCATGAACAACACTGTTTGATCTAAAATTTTTTGTGTTGGGTAAAGCAGAGGACACTAACTAGCATGGCAACCTACCACACGGAAACCACCATGTTGCACTACACGCCACAGAAACCGATGCACAGACCATGATATCAGCGAAAAGACTATGAGAAGAGTATTGCACGAAGCAGGGTTGCATCACAGGACCCTAGCAAACGTTATGTTGACAAGCCAGAGGATTTTTGAAAGTGTGTCACTGAAGGCGCAACTACTGGAGAAGGAATAATACTCGGTGAATATTATTTATGAGGTTTTCGCTTGTATAAACTAAACTATTCAGTCATACATGACCATAAAAATATATTAATAATTACTGCAGGGGGACAACCAGTTTCGTTACAACGTCAGTCCATGCAAAGGAAATTACTTTGGGCATATAGGGTCACTCGATGTTAAATTTCATAAGTGTAGAGCCTGTATGATTATATATATATATATATATATATATATATATATATATATATATATATATATATATATATATATATATATATGATCAGGTATTTAATTTTTTTCAGGTAGCACGGAGGCAGTTTGAGCTTTGTTGTTTAATAAATGATAATTTGGTTGTATATATTGTTTTTATTATCTTTGCCTATCATTGCCATGATGAGAACATAATTCTGAAGTTGAGCATAAAGCACTGTTTTCAATAGCCTATGGAGAGATTCATGAGAATCACGATGACTACCAGTATTGTCCTTGTGGTCCTTAATGTGTTATACATGGCGTTCTGCACAGTAATGCTGGACGTAAGGAGGTAATGCATGAAACCTATAGTCCTTCTGTTTTATGAAGGCGAAATGCTGTGGCTGCGATAATCACGTCAAGAATGCGTATCTGCCAACACTTTCATTCTAAATAACTAATATCGTAACCTTCGCCATAAATTTCCAGTTATTCTTTTCCCGATGGCAGTTTTTTCCACTTTCATGTAGTAGGACTGTAGGTGATAAGGGAGAAATTCCTATGGCACTAAAAGTTTGTAAGAAGGAATGAGGTAAAAAATATGAGAAAGAATAGATAAACAGTACTACAAAAGGAAAGGAGGGAACGGGTAGCGAGAGAAGGAGAAAGCAGGGGGGAGGATGTGTGAGGTTGCCAGCCTACTTGAGAGAGACTGCAATACATGCGTAAATTTAGACCAAATTTATTCAAAACGTCAAATAGCGGCGCCAATTAAGGTGTAACACCCATTATTAGACAAATGCATATTGAAAGAAAACAGGCAATTAAATAGATTAATGAAAGGAATATTTGTTGACAAATATGGTTATTTAAAGAGAAAGTTAAACTGTCTTATGCCTTAAAAAAATGTAGGGCGTAGGAGAAAGTGATAAAAAGGGGGACTTCAAGCACGAGGGATAATAGGAATACGGAAATAGCTGAAGAAAAAAGTTATGAAAAAATTGGTTCGGGTCCGAAAGACCGTCCAATATCTTTATTTATTGCCTAATAACCAAAGGATAATAATAATGAGTAGGATACCCAAATACGGTGGCGAATAATAGACAGTGTTTTTATTTTGTAGATAAAATGCAATATATGCAGCAGATATTATAATAATTCATTTTTTGTAATTTCTTTTCATCTAATCACACTCACCTGTCTTACCCTCCAGCAGACTCTCGTCTCCGCTACCCAACCATTCGTCTCCCCCTCCCACCAGCCAGACTGTGGTGCTTCTTCACCCTCCCACACTACCCCCTATAGAACTCCGCCCACATTTCTCCCCTCCTCACCCTCCCACATTCCCCCTCCCTCCACCTGCAACTGTTACCAAAACCACTGAGACCCAAACCAAGTCGCTGGTGGATGGGGTGTAGCCGTTTCATCTGTCCGGAGCTGTACTTCAGTCCCATGTAGTTTTACTTGGTAAACTGTTTTGTAAATGTAAGGACTTTTTCTTTCTCGCTATTTTGTTGAATTTCATATGGGTAAACACTTCTTAGAGATGTAATTTCTTACAAGTCTCTCTTAAAACCACATACTTGAGCACTTTTGGATGACATGAAGCAATATCTTCAAGTGCGTGTACATTCTTCGGCCTATTTCACAGGTTAGAAAATCTTCACAAAAGTATTGGATAGGCTATGTGAACCGACTGCCTGACACAGTCATTAACAAAACTCTCTTCAACCACAGTTTAGACACAACTGAATCAGTACTCAAAGCCAGCAATACTGATACTCGACTGTCTTTCTACTGCAAAAGTTTAGACCATAAATTAATATTATTTCCCAATTATGGGACTCAGTGTTCAACATAACTTCAAAAAAGCGAACTAGACAATCAGCGTTTATGCATATGAGCAGTCTGTTGAGAAATGACAGACAGCTTCTGCAATTTGAACTTTCAACTCTCCAAGATAAACTGATATCTATCTATCTATCTATCTATCTATCTATCTATATATATATATATATATATATTTTTTTTTAAGAAAACAAAGCAGTCAGGGCGTGAAAAACTATCCAGTAGCCAGTCTCTCTTGGCAAAGGAAAACTCGGAATCAAGAAAACCTTATTATAAAGCTTGAAAAGCTCTTCGACATTCTTCATTACAAATGCGAAATTGTTGTCTGATGTAACTACAGTTGCCCTTATGGCTGCAAAAAAGGAAGCTTGCATTGACTGTCAGTGTCCTAAGGAGAGAAAGATTCCTTTGAGAGGAAGTTGCTTTTATCAAAGAACAAAGATACAAAACTGGCTACATTGGACCTCATCAGATGGGGCTTCCAGATGCTCCTGAACTTTACAGGCAAGTCGAGAAGCAAAAACGACATCAGGAAGAGAAGAGAAGAATCTTGGAAGGAAACAAGAAACCAAGATGAATAGAGATGAAGAAGATGATGATGTGCCTGTTCATGTTGTTCCATATGAGCTGTTTGAAACCCAAAGCACATCCATCAGTAAAATAAATACAGTACAACACTTTAGAAAAACCCAATGTTGTCCTGCAGAATATTAGGTATCACGCTGGCCTTTGACCTACACCTGCTATTGCTAAAACTGCATTGATGAACACAGAATTAATCATTAATGAGGGTAAGAGGATTGTAGTTGACCATAGCAAGGTAAAGAGGACACACAAAACTTGCGGAGACACTAAACCAGAAGTTTGATGATTGTTGCAAGGAAGAAAACGTTGACTATCTTTTATGATGGCCACCAAGACATAATAAATGGGATGTTCAAGGCAGAGGAATCAGATAGACAGCTTTCAATCATGGTCGAAGAGGAACATCATACTATGTACAATTAAAGACAAAAGTTGCGTCGTGAAATCTGGTGAAAACATCTGCTGCAAGGCTCAAATTTTGGTGCACTCTGCTTTGTGTCATACGGATTGGTAGCACGGACTTGAGATGCCATTTGTTGCACTCGACGAACCTGTGGATGCGAGCATAGTTTTAGTAACTAAGCGAAATGTATCTGTATAGTGTGTTTTTCCAACTGCTACTTATATATAAACAGTTTCTCGTGTCCCCCCCCCCTCTCTCTCTCTCTCTCTCTCTCTCTCTCTCTTACTGTCATGTCAGCAACACTGCAATTCAAATAGCTAAAGGACTGTCCTAAAATCGGTTCTCATTCTTATTTCATTTAACTTCTACACAGCTAAACTGATAATTATGAGCTGTTGTTTTCAGTATATCAGTGTCATCAAAAAATAATTGTTCAACTTATTTTTCATATGAGGAATGAGTTTCTTTATAATGAAAATTGAATGCTTTGTTATGAGTGACGAACTGAATCCCACAGACTGGAGTTCGAACACAACACAGAAGACCGAAGTCTACGCACAACTATTCGTTTGCTTCATTCTAGATACAAGGCGTCTCTTATGGCGCAAGCACTGCTTGCAGGTGCTGCCTTTCATCGGGGTTATTTCCTGGTCCTGTAATGGTGTGATAACACGAGGGCAACCTGAACGATGACAGCTCTCTATTGTTCCTTCCTCTCAAAATCACCTAATCTACCTTTCTACAATTCTGCTTACACAGAATGTTAGCACTGTCTTCAGAATTCTCTCCCACTAAATAAAGATAGATCATGCCACCTCTCGTCTCCGTAAAAGTTGGATAAAGTTGCTTTCCGCATCACACCAAGGTATTTACTAGGTCTGCTTGGCTTTTTTCTTTTTGTTGGGGCTTAATGGCTATCACACTCAATGTGGGGTATTAGGCCAGCCAGGATTGATGGACCAAAGTGAAGTCACTCCCTCACCGCACAATACCGACGATCTTGGGGGCCAGACGAGGTGGGAGCATGTGATAAAAAGCTCTCAGGTCAGGTAGACGCACCTTCTCCCCCCCGACAATCAGCACAGGTCTTATGTCCTCACCCAGATCGGCAGCTCAGAGCAGATCGTAAAGGGTGGAATATGTCGTTGCTCCGAGCTGGTACGACCGGGTGTGAGTGCTGAGAGCCAGGAGGTTTCTATAGGAGGCTATGTCTAGCCGATCCTTAAGGTCGATAATGGGAGGGAGAGATGGGGTGCCTTCCTCTGTCTGAGGAGGGGGGGACTCACCGACTTCCTCCTCGGCTGAGGAGCCGGTCAATGCTTCCTCGGCCAAGGAGGTGGTGTCAGTAGAGTCCCGCTCCTCCTCAGACATTGCTGGTGGCTGATGTACTTCTGCCATGGTCGTATCGGTGGTCGGGTCCGGGACTGGGTCTGAAACCTGTGAGGCAGTCCTTCACTTGAGGAGGGCTTCAAGCCTAAGCCTCTTCCTGTCTGACGAGGAGCAGCAGGTCGAGGCTGGCAAGCCCAACGCTCCCGTTGGCGAGGGACTGTGTGCACATCGTGGACAAAGCACTTGGGGGTGATAAGGTTAGGCAGCCCAATCACCTTGAAGATCTTAGGTAGAACACGCAAGGCCCCCTTATCACCCCCACAAAAAGCCTTCGCCGTCGTGATGCACATTTTGACAACGGTGCTCACTTACCCTAAACACCACTGATCCCTGGGCTGGCGCCGCCGAACTGTGGGACGCTGCCGTGCATAGGCAGAGTCCTGCACGGCAGCCCCTCCCGGTCCGGTGACGTCCTTAGCCTCAAGACCCTTGGGCATTCTGATGAGGGAAAACTTCACCGTCTCTCCATCACTGAGAGAGTGCTGGAGTTGCCGTGGATTTGGTTTAGCGATTGTCTAACTGTGCACGAAAATATCAATGCCAATGTCCTGGCGTTTGATAAAACCGTACCCCGCCCGAACGTTAAACCACACCACGGCACCTCTGATCTTCATCTGGGTTGTAGAAGGCCGAGGCCTGCTGTCTGCCCCCCTCAACGGGTCGTGAGCAACAGCAGGAGAGGTTGAACAGGATCTGAACGTCCGCACTCTTCCATGGTTCGTCACTCTCTCCTCTCTCCCTCTGCTTGGCGTTTTGAGGTAAGGTATATGGTGTAAAGGCCGGGTGATCATCGCCTGATCGAATATGATTCACATTTCGTCTCATATACGAAACCCGGATGCTGTAACTCTCTCTAATCGATGTTAAGGCTTCGGAATTTCATGGTTTCATTATCATTCCATTGGCAGCAGATAGGAAGCTTGAGGAAATCAGGCTAGCCAACCAAGAATATGTAACTGTGATAAAGCTGTCATAATATTTCACATGTTACACTTAATCTTCGGGCAAAACAGCGGCACGACTTTTGTCTGATTGAACAGCGAACCAGGAGGACTGTATTTTTTCTATTTCATTCCTGAGAAAGCCTCAAGGATATGGAAACAAGCTGAGATCATAGCAGACATTCTCACAGAATTCATGAAAAAAAAGGGGGGCGCTGACAAGAGTCATCATGCCATTGGTGGTGACTCGACAAACGTCAACACTGGCTGGGAGGGTGGCACTGTGTACTGGGTAGAGGTGAAGCTTGGTCATAAGCTAACCTGGCTGGTCTGTGTACTCTGTACCAAAGAGTTACCTCTGTGACACTTGATAACAGCACTTGAGAACAAAACCTTATCAAACAACAAGTGGACTTCCACTATCGAGAAGATGCGTAACTCTGCCACAGCTAAGTCACTCCTTTAATTGAAAAAATACAGTCCACATTGTACAACTTCTTGTCCACCTGGGCTATGAAATACTGAAGGGCCTCTGTGCTGATATAGGCTATGGTTACAACATTACACAGGCAATCAAACGTGGTTCTTGAGATTAACCCTCTACCTGTAAGTCACTGAGTGTCGTTGACAACAGCAGATTGTGCCAGATAAGGACATCAAAGCATGGCCTCAAACGAAAATATCTGAATAATCCGAGAATGATAATGGAAAACATTGTGGGTGGTTACATGAAAGTGAAACATACGGATACTGGACCATCGCCACATTCCGTTTCAATTGCAGCATCTAAAGCATCAGAAAAAGGTTGTGGTAGATATTGTCATGCCTATCATACAGTATTCAGCATGATTTGCCTTTAGTTTCATGATAATTCAAGCACCGATTTGCTCTGATCATAATGAGGTGAGGCGGCATGATGTCTAAAAGATTACTGACTTGAAAGGAGAAGAAAATAAAGACACTCGACTTGGAGATATTTCTGTCCGTACCAGGAAAACTTCTTTCACCAGCTCAGAGGCACCCTCACTCTTAAACCTGATTGATTGGTGTGACTGAGTCTACGAACCACCTTTAACCTGTGGACATACAACAACCGTAGTGAGGAAGTTCATAGTTGGGGAACTGCAAGTGCCTCAGTGGCCATGTTATGCTCAAGCCACAGAAAGATGAGTCAAGCAAGTCACAGCGGCTGCAGATAAACTATTTACAGTAGCTATGAGAATAGAGAAGGTTTCATTAGAGGCCAAGAAGCAGGCAAGTGGTTGATGTCCAATAATGAAACGAAGCAGAACTCGATGAAAGTGATACAGTGAACCAAAACATCGAGTCATAAGTTACATAATCTCTTGATTGTGTTTTTTCCTCTCATTAAAGGATGTTTTTAATGGAACAGTGAACACTGTAGATTCAGTATATTTCAGTCGATTTTTACTTAAAGGAAAATTAAGACTTGCATTACTATGTTTGCATTTAGGGGAGAACGACTTATTTTTTCAATATTACAGTCATTATATGTCATTATATACCAAGCGAAATGTGGTCCAATATCGGATGTGTTACTGGTTTTCGGCCTCCTTGAACAAATTGCATATTTATAGCACATTCAACAAGAAAATTTTTCAAAAATCGACTTTTACTCTCCAAATAAAAATTCAGTGCTGGTGGAAGGTGGGCAGGGAGAGATTCAGGCAAGCAGGGAGGATAGGAAAGGGGGGAAGCTGAGACTCTGACAGAGACAGGAAAGCAGTGTCAGCTGGAGGCAGGAAGTGAGTGCTGCAGCTACTCAGGGAGAAAGGCAGGGAGAGGGGAAGTTAGCTATGAAACCAAGTAAAAACAGAGAGAGAGAGAGAGAGAGAGAGAGAGAGCATTAGCATTAGCACTAGCATTAGCATTTTGATCACCCTGCCCTCCATGCAATAGATCTCATTTACTTTTTCCAGAGTTGTGCCTTAACGACCTGTTTGTAATTCCCTGCTTGTTGACCCAAGATTTTTTTTAATGAATGTGTGCAGAAAGGCCTCGTTTGCTTGTGTGTGTGTGTGTGTGTGTGTGTGTGTGTGTGTGTGTGTGTGTGTGTGTGTGTGTGTGTGTGTGTGTGTGTGTCCCTCTCTCTCTCTCTCTCTCTCTTTCACCGGTACAGCGTCCTAACTCAGTGGGTTAGAGTGTAGCGGTAAAGAGGTCTTAATTTGTTTCCAGAATGTGTGTGCATTTAACCTGCGCCTTCGACTACGGACCTGGTCTAAACAGTCCGTTCCCTGAAGTCCAACAACCCTCTTAGTCGTCTATGATGGCGGCATTTTGTATTATTAATTCTGTCTCCAGCGATTTAGTTATTTCCGCTCCCCTTTTTCACCCGTTTTTTTTTTTTTCCACGTGGGAATCGCTTTTTCACTCAGTTTCTTGAATATATGGTCTATAGCAGAGTACGTGCACTGACGGTAACATGAGCATTCGTGGTTCTACTCAGAAAACTGTGGCTAGTCAAGGGAAATATAGTTTAGATTATGTTAACGTCTTCCACTTAATATTCATGGGATTGGACTTGCTATTATCGGATCACCATTTCTGTGACTGAAGACTGATTTTCCTCTTGTCAGTCTTGGGCATATCTTGTTACCGCTAGATATGTCTGATCTATTTATCTGTGTTACTCTTTATCACTTTCATGACAACACATTTATACGCTGCCTTATAAACATATATGAGATGGAAGTTCTTTTTTATATCTGATATATATATACTGTATATATACATATTTTTCACACAAACTCTCTCTCTCTCTCTCTCTCTCTCTCTCTCTCTCTCCACCATCAGGTATCGGGTTTAGATATTGGAAATGGGTCACAAGGTCTCTATTGCTCCCGGCCCTGACTTCTTTACCTTCGTTCACTTGTACTCCCCTGTGTGGTCACACTTCATAAGTTTTCAGGTGCATATGTGCTATGTTTTTCCATCAACCTTCCAGTATTTTTCCAGTTATATAAGTGTGCACCATCCTTTTACTCGTGTAGTGCTGCTTTCTAAAGAATCTACACTGAGTGACAAAACGATTGGATTCGGTGATCTACATAAACATCTACTACTCCGGATGGTAATTATATAATTAAATAACGCCTGTTGGTCTTGTAAGTTAAGGAGCACCAATCGGATGCTGTCCCCAAGGGTTTACATTGGACGGCTGGTTAGGCTGGATTGTTCACACTGCCACACAGGGGTTAGTGAGGCTTATCACCCTCGCCTTAAATGTCAGGAACGAGTAGCCTCGCTTTGATCCCTTACGCCTTTATTGGGGCAGGTATTGATTGGACGCAGGGTGGATGGAAGAAGTGTCCTTCAAGATTTTTTCCTCACCCCGTTACTTCGTCTTGCCAGTTTCGTAAGTTTACCTATAATTGCGAATATTTTGACAACTGTTTCATCTTTCTCGTTAGGTCCGATATATAACGCTTCCTTCACTTTATCTCTATTTCCCATTTGTTTACGATTTATACGTTATCCTATTCTCTAGTTTAATTCTTATTACCTTATTGTTTGTCGTTTCCTGTACTCGCGTCTGGTTCAGTAGTTTGTTTTACTTACTTATATTCGGTCTTTCTGTCTACATAGCAACTGACAAACACCTTACCTACTGTGACGAATCACATCAGCAAGAGAACCTGCAGGCAACCAGTCAATGATCATTTATGACCAAACATGGCATCATCGTAATCAGGAATCGAAATAATGGGAATCGATTCCATGTTTTCTGAGGAGTCGTAATCATAATCGATGCCACTGTCTCCACAGCCAAAGTAATCGTAATCGTAATCAAGCCCACTGCGAAGGTTATCGTAATCATGATTACATTCTGATATGTGCCAGCTGTTAAAGTCAAGTGTATGTTCTCGACAAAAAAGAGTAAGTTTGGGGGAAAATATAAATTGGAATATTCCATCCATCCATCCATCATCCAATCCTATGTCGCCCCATGAGGAGCATAGGAGCCCGGTGCTAGGCAGTTGGTCCCGACATTTAAGATGAGAGTGACCAGCCTCACTCATCCCTGAGTGGCATTACGTGAGCAATCAACCCCAACCATCCCTTGGATATAAACCTTCACCGGCTCAATCTGATTGGAGCGCAATAATTACCCACTAAACCACCAGCGCCAAAATTTGGTTGTATGGTTACCACCCAGCGTAGTAAATGGTTTCCTGGTGTTCAGGAAACCATTTGGCTTGTCACTCAGTGTAGAGTCACCCACAGGCAGAAAGAAGAGGAAAGAATGAAGGAGAGAAAGACAGAAGAGGGAGTGTAAAGTCACCCGTAGACAGAAGGACAAGGAAAGAATGAAGGAAAGAAAGACAGAAGAGGATGAAAGGAAAGAAGGATGGAGGAAAGGAAAGGGCAGACATCCAACAGCAGCACTACATCGAGTGAGTGGATGGTGAGCGCCTTCACCCACCACTAACATACCCATATTAAAATTGTGAATGTGACTTACCTATAAGAATTATTTAAAAACTTTACAAGATACGTGTGCAACCTATTACGCTGATCAAACTTCACCAGTGGAAGGGAAAGCTGGGGACGAGAACTCATTACGTTGAGTTGCACTGCTGGACCGACACTATACTGACGAAATATTTCAGATTTGAAAATACCTGTGTAGACATTATTTTACATCGCTAATCTGATTATAGCTTTAGCCTTGAAACTATCCATCTATCTATCTATCTATTGCCAGACGCCTCAATCCCGTTTGGGGTGGCCACAAACAAATCGCCTCCAAGTCGCCCTGTCCCCCGCCATTTCACTGCCCTGCTCCCAGCTCACACCCCCCTCTCTCATATACCTCTCCACCCCATCCCTCCATCTGATCCTCGGCCTCCCCCTCCCTCTTCCCCCCTCCACCTCACTCACATACACTCTCTTCGTCAGTTTTTCACCCTCCATCCTCTCCACATGGCCAAACCACCTCAGTGTGTTCCTCATAACGCTTCCTATCACATCCACATCCACACCACAACGCTCCTTTATATCCTCATTCGTCAGCCTGTCTCTCCACGTGACTCCACAGGCTCCTCTTAAATAACTCATTTCCACTGCTCTCACTCTTGACTTGTGTCCTTCAAACAATGTCCAAGCTTCACTTGAAACGTTGGCATTATTTTAAATATACTCAGGAAAATAATGCTTCTTTTCGAGTACCAAAAATTAGGAATTTGTTAAAGTAAATCCATTGACCTGCCAATATATTTTGGAGTTAGAAGAGTGGCTGCCTGGAGCTGGCATGAAGGAACCTCCAGGGATGGAAGCGGGTGGTGAGTAAGTCTATGCCCTTCCACGTCATTTGCTGCTTTGATAAACTGATGACTTATATTAACTTTTACCTTTTATTACGACTAATATTCATAGTCGCATTTCAACCACTGAACTTCTGCTTGGTAAGGTCATAATTTCTTATTGTCCTAAAATTATGTATAATTTGTAATTGTAACCGATTACAAGCCTATGGAATCGTGATAGTAATCTATTCCATTGCTTTAATGGGTGGAATTGTAATCATGATCACAGTTTTCCTAAGCAGCCGTAATCATAATCGATTCCACTGGTAATGGAACCATAGCAAGTATGGTATTGGCGCCTCCTACCACGACACACCTCCCTCCATCGTTTGCATTACCACCACATCTCAACTCATCATTAGCGTTCCTCTCCCTTTCCCTTTCGAAGACAAAACAAAACTCTTACTTTCTCATTCAGCCACTCAAGACGCCATTTCAATCATGTCAGCCTTCTCATACGCGTGACAACTTTTCTCCTCCATTTCTTCCCTGTCTTGTTTTCCTTCGTCACTCCTTCATTACGATGATCTTTCCTCCAGGTTCTTCATAAACAAACATTACGATTATTTTTGCATTTTTCCTTCGTGCTGATATATATATATATATATATATATATATATATATATATATATATATATATATATATATATATATATATATATATATATATATATATATATATATATATATATACTCTGATCTTAGTGGTAGGTGGTGGCGACCATCATCCACTCACTTGATGTTGTGCTGCCTACTTCTTCCTTAAGCTTTATTTTTATTATTATTTTTTTTTCTGTGCCTGCCCTCCTCTCTTCCTCTTTCTCCCATGTTTCCTGTCACTTCTTATTTTTTTCTTTCCTTTACAGGTGGCTTTTCATTGAGTGACAAGCCAAATGGTTTCCTCTAAGCCAAGAAACCATTTACAACGCTGGGTGGTAACCATATAACCAAACCATACGTGTTCCCTACGTGTCAACAAGTGGGTTGGTGGAGGGTTAGTGCCCTTCCCCGTAAAACAAATAACTGAAAGTCAAATGGCCACCCCTTACGGGATTATGGCGTCTGGCAATAGTCAGTAGTAGTTAGTAGTACTCTGATCTCATTGCCTATTCTCTTATCAGTAATGAAACCACCAGTCATCTGTGACACCTCTTGCGTGATTACGACCTTACTTGATTCACTATGCCTGTCATATAGCACAACAAACCTTATATACATTTTAATCTGTAGCAATATGGTTCCTGCTTTTGTCAATTTACTTTCTGTTTAAACTGGTTACCTCACGTTTCTAGAGGCCCAGATGCAGGTGTTCGGTTACACATCATCAACAACACCATCATCATCTTCGACGCCTTACGTTCTCCTGGGAACCCCAGACACTGAATGATCATGACAACAGCCTTTAAGATACTTAATCTTCTTGAAACCTTAGTAATCACTCCCATTAACATCAATATCGTTAATATCAACATCATTAGCCCATTTATTTTTTAACAAATAGGGTTGGCATGATCTAAATTAAAAGTTAAAAGAGAATTGCTAAAGGAGAACTGGCTTGTCTTACAGGAACGCTAGTCTGTAGTTATCTACATCTGTATTGAGACATTTTATTTATCTTCCTCCTTCCCCTTGCCTTTGAAAACATTAACCCCCTTTTCTCATCCTTCTTCATCTGTCCCCACATATTTTCTCTCTCTTTTTCTCTTTAGCATTTTTGTCCATCCTTCCTAGTCCTCCACCTCCTGGTTCCATTTACCGTCTCCACTATTACCCTCTCACCTCATCCCCTTGGAAGCCCTTGTCTAAAAGCTCTATCGTGTCTAATTTCCAGCACCCTTTGAAGTATAATTCTTTCTGCCCTTCTCGCCCCCTCTTCGCCACCCCTTCTGTCCTCTCACATAGGCTTTAGACCCTTACTTCACTCTACCCATTATCAGGTTCTATCTCCCTCCCTCCTTCAGTTTTTTTTTCTTCTCATATTATCCATTACCCACAAATACTTGCGGATTATGTCTTTGTGTGTGTGTGTGTGTGTGTGTGTGTGTGTGTGTGTGTGTGTGTGTGTGTGTGTGTGTGTGTGTGTGTGTGTTTAATCCGTGTCTGTCAGGTCTGTTTGCCGCCTGCCTGTTCATCTCTCCGTCTATCTTTTCAGCAAGAGTACGGAGAAGTATTCAGTGGATCTCCACCAAAACTGAAGTCATAATTAACGAGCATTAGAGAAACAAGTGATTAATTTTCGTCTGTTTGTCCATAAAAGGGTCATCGGTTATGGGGGAAAAGCATCTCATCCAGCTTTGACCTGATTTAAACTATATTTATGGAAATGGAAGAGGATGAAGAGGTGGTGAAGTGATTAAGTTTTAAGAACAGTCACTAAAGGCTGATGGCCAAATGGTCGATCAATTACTCAAACCGATTTTAAGCCATAAGTATCAAACTTGGTGGAAGGATTTCAGGTCAGCAGTGGATCATTTAAATATATTTTGAGATCAAATACATCAAAGATCAAAGTCAAAAGGCAAGGTCAGCTTAAAGATACTGTATATTATCCATGGTGAGACAAATTTGGTTGAAGGGATTAGCTTCTGGCAAGGTTGAAGTAATTCGATTATGATGGCAGTTACGGACAGGTGAAGGTCACAGGGCCATTAGTGCATCCGTGTGCTCCTTGTTTATACCGTACTGTCTTCAGCACAGTCATCTCTCGCTCTCTCTCTCTCTCTCTCTCTATTTGTCTGTCTTCTCTCAGTCTGAGCGTCAAAGTATTCCAGTATGATTGACAAACCATGTTATTATTTTCCAGTAAGTGAACGCTTTCACTAACCAGCTGATGAAAACACACACACACACACACACACACAGTAAGGTATAGCACAGTCAGTACAGGAGGACTGAGAAATAGTTGCCCAGAAACACTGGAGTGATAACAGAAAAAAAAAAAGTTTTTATCACATGGACGCAAAATGCGTAGTGATCGTAAGCCGACATTACTAAAAAAAAAAAAAAATAAAAAAAAAAGGAATGAGGAAGGAGTGAAGGAATGTAATGTATGGAGGATAGGAAATGTCAGTAAGAAAAAGGTGAAAAAGGTAAAATATTCTGGATTTGATGGATTATCTAATGTCCATCACGTGTTAACATGTCTGAGGAAACAACACTGGATTTGATAGTGGCAGCTCATGAGATACCACGTGAACATTGTGAGATGCTGTTTGACTATGAATTGAAATCAGCAGCAAATATACCACGAAACAGGTGGGAATGCAGGTTGGCTTTGATAAGAGAGTCATTTGTATTTACTGCAAATACATGTTTGTGCACACACATGTATTAGTATTAATCTATTCTCTGAACTGTACAGTAAAAGGGTAATAGTGTTCAACATTTACTGGATAATTTCCTGTGGTGTGAACGGCCCTTAGCTCCCTCACTACGTGGTGTTTCTGTGTAGTTGAACGAAATTGTGGAGTGGTAACAGGAGTGATCTGAAAACGGTCATCATACTGAGGGGTTAAGGTTGGGAGTCACTGGGGATTTTGTTATCTAGTCGTTATCTTACCTCTATTTATCCTATTCTCTTCTTTACTGCAGTTGTGGGTATATTGAGTTTATTTAACGATAGATTATTGAATTTTGTTCTCTTCGCATATTAGATACAGGTCTTATTAAAGCAACAACAAATAAAACAATGTTAACAACAAGAATAATATTAAAAGAAACACTACTACTACTACTACTACTACTATTATTATTATTATTATTATTATGAAGGTGGTGTAGGGAAACGGGTCTGAGACAAAGTTTTGTTCCTGACCGGTTTGGAATAAACCTTTGTCTCAGATTCATGCTTCCCTGCACCATCCTCATAACTTTCCTAATGTAAAAAAAAATAATAATATTAATAATAATAACAACAACAACAAGAGTAATAATATGAATAATAATAATCTATCTATCTATCCATCTATTGCAAGACGCCTTAATCCGGTAAGGGGTGGCCACAAACAAATCGCCTCCATGTCACCCTGTCCCACTCGATTTTACTGCCCTGCTCCCAGCTCACACCCCTCTCTCTTATATACCTCTCCACTCCATCCCTCCATCTCATCCTATAATAATAATAAGCACAACATCACATATGGCCCCTAGCATTCAACATTTGGTTAAAAACAATTATTGCAACCATGTATAAGTTCTTTCAGCTTAAAGCAATGGCAAAACATGTAGATGCCTTGCCCTAATTATTACGTCCCAGCTCACCACTTGCTTTCCCTTTACTATCCAGCTTTGCTCGGTAGTCTGCTGTATTCGCAAGGGTGAAATAAACTTCGAAAATCACTCCCTTAAAAGAAGAAGAAGAAGAGAAGAAGGAAGAGGAGAAGGAAGAAGAAGAGGAGGGGGAGAAGAAGAAGAAGAAGAATGAGGAGGAGAAGGAGGAGGAGGAAGATTAAAAAGGGAAAGAAAAATAAGTTCTCTCTGGCCCTCCAGACACAGTAAAGCACCAGCCAAAACAACAACCCACATCCTGGAGTCCCGCCCCCGCCAGCTGATGTTATATTCTCGTCTTCAGGTGAGGGAGGGCTGGGGGGGTGCGCTTACACATATCTCTTAAATGAATAAAATCGAAATCCCCCACTCTAACATCTTCACTCCTCCCTCATTCTAATACCCCTCAGATAGAAGCCTATCGAAAATATGTGCAGATCACACACACACACACACACACACACACACACACACACACACACACACACATACACATACATACATATATATATATATATATATATATATATATATATATATATATATATATATATATATATATATATATATATATATACAGACAGTGCAAAAGAAACTGTCCATTCTGTCTCAAAATACAATGGCAAGGAGCGGCCTGTTTCATTTGGAAAGCACGCCTTGCTGTCAGATCGGTTTCTGTCTGGTGACATCTAGCTTCCCTCTACGCTTGCTTCTAGTGAACTCTGTGTTAAAGTCTAACTCTGTCACCCATTAGCTGAGCTATGGGATAGTACTGCAGACTTCACTCTCAGCCAGAACCCTTGGATATTGCTTGCCGCTGTATGTGATG
>NC_136956.1:4863363-4865863 GCF_032717465.1 Coenobita brevimanus
TTTGCATTGTGACCTTGACTTTGACTGACTGTTCTAAAAATCGAATTTCTTTATCCTCATTTTAACCTGGAGCCATCCACAAAATTTAGTCCAAAATTTAGTCTGCATCAAATAAAACTCTTTAAGTTGACCTTGCTATGTGACATAAATCTTTGACTTACTCTTCTCAAAAACAGTGGGTCGGCATCTTAGGTGACTGTCAACACATCCACCAGAATTAGTCCCGATCAGATATTAATGGTCTTCTTATTTTTGTTCACACTCATACACACGGGTCGAAGGTTGACTATGCCCTGTGATCTTGACCTCTTACTTAATATTTAAAAACTTAAATCTGTTCCTTTTTTTTTTTTTTTTTTTTTTTTTTTTTTTTTGCCGACCCTTAAACTTTCCACCAACTCTGGTTCAGATAAGACCTGAACGGTCTGAGTTTATCTTGACCTGCAAACTGAGTCTTTGACCTTTCCCTGTGTCCTTTGACCTTTGACTGCTTGTTGTCAAAATTGAATCCTTTAATTTTGCCTTATCTTCATCCCTTCCATAATTTGGTCTAAATCGAATGAAAAACGTTTTAAGCTGACCTTGGCTTGTGACATGTGCCAAACAAGGCACACGTGGTAAAATGTGTGAAAGTAAATCACTGAAGCCGAAAGAAGTGAGTGTATAAGAAAAAAAAAATTAAAAATAATGTGTAAGCCTGAATCATCTTTAAAACGATTGACACAGTAATTCAGTAATTATTAGATATACCTCAGGAAAGACAATGGAAAGGAATGAAACATTTTATCTTTTAGTTTCATTATCAAATGCCTTCTCTCAGTCAGCTCGACTGAATAAAAAAAAAAAAAAAAAAAAAAAAAAAAAAGAGGCATGTGCTATAATAAAGATGAAGTCGAGACTTATTACAGAAAATTATGAAACAATGTCAGAGAAGAAAGGTACTTTTGAAACAAAGTTCAAAATATTACCAGAGTCAAAGTGCTTGAAAGAAATGGATGAGTGAAAGGTGCAGTGAACAATGTACCATACCGGTACGCTTGCTGAGGTAAAGTGAGGGGCGGGGGAAAGTTATATCAGATCAGGACCTTATATTTGTACACACGTCTCTCTCTCTCTCTCTCTCTCTCTCCCCTTGTGTGTGTGTGTGTGTCTACCTCCTAGGCAGCACTGGCCTGGCCAGCGGCCAGGAAATGCGATGGTAGATAAGGTGAAAAACTGGCAGAGGACTGCTGGCTGGGTACCACTGGCAAAGGTATTTGAATGCTGGCAAGGGAACGGGAATACCTGCAAGGGAAAGAGGATAATGACATATGCTGGAAAAACTGACAAGGAAATACTGGAAGGGCAACCCACTGCAAATAACACTATAAGGGAAGAGGAACAATGGCAGGGTTAGGGGGAACACTGGCAGCATTAGCGACACACTGGAAGGCTAACACTATCGTGGGCGGGGTTACACTGGCTTTGGAAAGGAAATACTTACTTAGGAGCACTGTCGGGGGTAAGAAACACTAGCTGGGTAGGGTAACACTGGCAGGGGTATGTCGAGTTGACTTATGGTGTGCCATACATGCCTTCCTCATCATGATTTGTAATGTATGTGTACGCTGTAACGGTCAGTTTGCACAGTATTACGGGAACTGTGTTTCATGGCAACTAGCTCGTAAAGACATGGGAGATATCTGTTTTAAAAGTATCCGCCCTGTCCCTAGACTTTAAGCACTTGGATTAGTGGGGAAGACCTGCACTGAAAGTGATTCATTGTTAAAGCCTTAAATTAAAAGGTTACAATGCATAATATGGTTGGAAGAATTTAATGGAGTTCTTGTCTCTCCTTTTTTTGAGAGGGCTCCCCCTCCCTGCTTAGGGGTCTTTGTAAGCAGCATGTATGAGCAGCGTAATGCTGTACGGTAGCAAGACTTGACCTGTAAGGGAGGAGGATATTCGTAGGCTCAAACGTACAGAGATGAGAGTGATTTGATGAATGTATAGTGTGTCCTTGGATGACACGGTTAGAGGGCTTAGACTCGCAAATGAAGGGTTGAGAGGAAGGATGGGACTTAAGTGTATTTGTATTGTGATAAAATGGGGGTTGACTGAGATGGTTTGGGTAAGTGAAGCGGATGAAGGATGATAACTGGGTGCAGAGAGTGAAAGATGTGAGCATTCAGATAAGAGTTGCGAGAGATCATAAGGGACTTGGAGAGAGGTCATAGAGTGTGACCTCATGGATAAGGTACTGAAAAGAGAGACAACTGAAGATCGAGTAGCGTGGAGAGCTGACATTAGGTGACGAAGATCAACGCAATGGAGCATGCTGGAGACTTTTTAGTGAAGCAAAGCGAAGCGAGGCTTCTCGGCCAAAATTGTGAGGTAGAATCGTCCGTCGTGAAGGTTGGAACATTATGTTCCACGCTACTCGCAAAGTACTTGCATTACCTGCTCGAATTGGAACGATTCTGCTCCAGTTGATGAGTCTTGACCTCCACTACCTATACAC
>NC_136956.1:4870863-5123363 GCF_032717465.1 Coenobita brevimanus
CTGTATTGTGGTGTGGTGTGGTGTAGTGTATTGTGGTTTTGTTTTGTGTGTTGTGGTTTTGTGTGGTGTGTTTTGCTGTGTCGTGGTAAGGTGTGGTGTAGTGTAATGTGGTGAGGTGTTTTGTGGTTCAGTGTGGTGTGTTGCGGCTTGTTCTGGTTTTGTGTGGTATGATTTGTGGTGTTGTGGTGTGGTTTGCTGTGGTGTGATGTGGTGTGGTTTGGTGTGGTTTAGTGTGGTGTGGTGTAATGTGTGGGGAGTGGTGTGATGTAATGTGGTGTGGTATGATGTGGTGTGGTGTGAACATAAGAAGAGAGGATATACGACAAGAATAGCAAAGAAGAAGGCTTCTCCCCACCCACCAAACCCTCTAGCCGAAGCCGACAAGAAAGTCAGAAAAATCACCATGCAGTATAGAAAAACTAGAGTGGACATTTTATAGGAAAGTGTGAAAGCAGAAAAGAGACTAATTTTGTGAAACCTGAAAAGGAAAAAAGACAATTAGTACCGTTTATTAAATTTTTTGTAATATCCAGCCTTTACTTGCCATATGCTTTTCTAGTCTGTGCTTCAAATTGTCAATAGAAGGGGCAGCAACCACATCACTAGGGAACTTATTCCATTCGCGTACCACTCTATTGCCAAACTAATTTCTACCTTTTCCTTACTAAAACAGAATTTATCTATTTTAAAACCATTACTTCTAGTTCTATCCTGTATGCTAATTTCTCATTTATTTCTTCCCCTCATCCACTTAAACACCTCATTTAAGTCTCTTCTTACTCTACTCCTTTCTAGTGAGTGCAGGATTTATTATTTTTTTTCGTCTATCTTCATATGAAAGATGCCGACAATCTGTATAATTTTTGTCATTCGACTCTATACCTTTCCTAAGGAATTGATATCCATTCTCTAGTACGAACACCAAAAATGTACTATTTAGGCTAAATATGGCCTTGCTAATGCTAGATAAAGTTGTAATATTACTTCGGATGTCCACACGCTTCAGGAAATAAATCCTAGTGCTCTATTTGCTTTTTTTTTTTCCCCCGTTAATATACTGTTGCCTTGGATTAAGGTCTTTACTAACTATGACTCCAAGATCTCTCTCACATTCGGATTTATTAATTTCTTTACGATCTAAGTTGCATTAGTATCGCCGATGGTCTTGCCTAGGTTGAGTACTTTACATTCTTCTACGTTAAATTCGATCTGCCAATCTTTAGACCAGTTGTACAATTATATCGAGGTCCATTTGTAGGTTAAGACAATCTTCTGTTGGGTAAATGATACCCCCTTTTTGTGTGTCATGGGCAAATTTGCTAATGTTGCTAGTGATTCCTAAGTCTAGGTCATTTATACAAATAAATAATAAGAGACCAAGTACTGAACCCTAAGGTACACCACTAGTTACTAATCCCCAATCCGACTTTGTGCCATTTAGTAAATCTCTCAGCTTTTCTTTGTTCAGCCAAGATTATTATCCATTTTAATATATCGCCATCTATACCGTGTGCTCGAACCTTTCTAAGTAACCTTTCATGTGGGATCCTATCAAAAGCTTTACTAAAGTCCAAATGAATAATGTTGTAAGCATTAGGGCTGTCTACCACCTCATAAACCTCCGAGAAGAATGATAAGTTTGTGAGGCAGGATCGTCCTTGCCTGAACCCGTGCTGGCTCTCATTTATAAGATTTAATTTACCTAAGTGTTCTCTAAGTATATTTGCTAAAACAGACTATCGTTTTTCCTGCTGTTGACGTTAAATTTATCGCACGACAATTCGATGCAGCTGCTTTATCATCCTTTTTAAAAACGGGCACAACGTTCGCTGTCTTCCACGCCTTTGCAACTTCTGAACTTAAAGAATCGTTAAATACCGTAAGTGGCTGACATAATTCGTCCTTGGTTTCCTCTATAATTTTTGCATATATATCGCCTGGACCTGGTGATTTTGAGGGGTTTAACTTATCACTTTTTTTCGATACATCGTTCTTACTTAAGGTTATTTCAGTATGAATGTTGTCCATATCAGCATCGTAAATATTTGTTGCTTAAGGGATCAAGTCTAGATTTTCGTTGGTAAATACTGATACGAAATACTTATTTAGGATAGAGCACATTTCCTTATTTTCACTGTTGAGTTTACCTACTTCTGTTCTGAGAGGTCGTAGCCTATCTTTATTTTTTGTACGGTACATCCAACATTTGATAAAAGCTCCTAGGGTTTTCTTTCGATTCTCACACAACCTTAATTTCATAACCTTGCTTTGCTTTCTGTATCTCCCTCTATTCATCCCTGTTCGGAACTGTGTACCGGTTATGTAAGTGTTTCTCTCTCTCTCTCTCTCTCTCTCTCTCTCTCTCTCTCTCTCTTTCTCTCTCTCTCTCTCTCTCTTTTTCTATATATTCCTTTGGCCTGTGAGAAATTTTAATCTGGTATTTAGCCATCTCGGTTCTGAATTATTCGTTTTAAAATGTTTTGAAGGGATATATATATATCTTTGCCTCCGTGTATTATATTTACTGACTCATTATATTTCTCACTGACCGAACTGCTGCTTGAAATCGGACCTCAGTTAATCCCCGTCACCTGACCTACATTCCCATCTATACTCTGTCCCTCACCTATGGACTGATGCACCCTCCCACCCATATTCTGTCCCTCACCCAGACCTGAGCTGCCCCAGTGACCTGACACTCTCTCATCCGTATCTTGTCCCACACGTATGACCTGAGCTCCTCCACTAACCTGACTCCCTAAAGTACTCCGTCTCCCCATGGAATACTGTTCTGAAATAAGCTCCTAATCCATCAAAATCTCCTAGACGAATATTAGGAATGGTCGAGGAGTTGTCAGTAGAAGAAACAACCCAAGTAAATTTGAGCTTAACTTCTTCATGATCACTATTAACAAGTCCTCCGCCAGCCACTATATCACTAATGACTTGTCTCCATGGGACACATATAAACACAAACATGAGCACAGTTACTTAATACAATGTTAAGAAGACACATGTAAACACAGACATTTCCATAGTTACTAAATATAATGTTAACGGGACACATATAAACTCACACATTTGCACAGTTACTAAATACACATATAAATGCAGAGAAGACAGCGATACATACAGTACTTCTATCACAGGACGAAATACTATGGGAACTGGGTACACCTGTAGCATTGTCTTTCTAGGTCACTAAGCGCTGTGAAACGAAACTGCCAAAATACAAAAACATGTGGTAGTGAAGGAAGTAAAGCAAGCAGAAGGCCAAGTAATGGAAGCAAAGCAAGCAGAAGGTCAAGTGAAGGAAGCAAAGCAAGCAGAAGGTCAAGTGAAGGAGGTAAAACAGGTAGAAGGTCAAGTCAAGGAAGTAAAGCAGGTAGAAGGTCAAATGAAAGAAGCAAAGCAGGCAGAAGTGTAACATGCAGTGTTTATATGCAGAGTGTTACATGTAGTCTTTACAAGGACAGTGTTCCAAGCAGTTTTTATAGGCAAAGTGTTACATGTAGTGTTTACTGTATATACAAAGCTTTACATGCAGTGTTTTTATGTAAAGTGTTACGTGCAAGGTTTAAATGGAAAGTGTTACATGCAGTATTTATAGGCAGAGTGTTACATGCAGTGGTTATATGCAAAGCGTCACAAACAAATCGCCACTATGTCGCCCAGTTCCCCGCCATTTCACTGCCCTCCTCCCCAGCTCACAACCCCCTCTCTGATATACCTCTCCACCCCATCCCTTATTTTCCATACTTTCTATTATAATGTAGCGAATGGGCACTGGCATTAACACCCATTAAACTTTATCAAACAAGTATCATGTATAGTGCTGCTAAGATTTTTCTTCATCATTCATTCATTTTATAAAGACCATCACCCTCTTTTCTAGCTCAAATAAACCCCAGAGTTTTTTTTTTTTTTTTTTTTTTTCATACTGCTATCACCATGAAAGCCACACACATAATATAAAAAAAAAAAAAAGTGTTGTGTGTAACGGATACATTAATTTACCCACGGACCCGGGTTCAAATCCCTGCTGGGGCAGGGAACAGTTTAAGGATTTGAATTTCATTAAATCAGGCTTTACTGATCTACCAGGAGACCCGCCGACATGTCGTAAAAATACCCCCGCTAATACCAATACACCAGTCCTGTATGAGACAGCCCTAGCATGTATTCAATGTGGACGGTGGGTGTTAGCGCCGAAGTGGTGACATGTAGAGGTGTATGGTATGTAGAAGGACTGCTGGGCCTTGATAGCAGGCTGTGAAGCCTATGCCCAGAGTCGAACACACACACACACACACACACACAAAAAAAAATCCATTCAGTTGTTTGTTTTGTCTTGGTTGTCCCTCTGTAAATCCCAGGTCTTTTCGATAGACTAGTTATTACATTTGAATATATATATATATATATATATATATATATATATATATATATATATATATATATATATATATATATATATATATATATATATATATCATGGGTAGTAGATGTAATAATATCCCCAACCATTCAGTTATTTTGTCCAAGTCGTTGTCCTCTTTTAGTTTCAGAGGGACTACCACGCCTTTTCTATAATCGTATCGTATCGTATCATTTACAGACTCCAGCCTGATTCTATTCGTCAGCCATGATCACTTGATGGTTTCTATCCGCACTCCTCGTTCTATGGCAGCCACCTTATTCAGTCCCTTATCCCTGAGGTCACACTCTGTAACATCTTCCCAGGTCTTATTTTTATCTATGTCTTGCAACCCTACCCCGATGTTCACATATCTCACCTTCCGCACCGAAGTGTCATCCTCCATACTCTCAGCATGCCCAAACCATCTCAACCTATCCTCCTCATCACAACACCAATACATTCCAGTCCCATCCTTCCTCCCAAACCATCTCAATTTACCCCTCCTCATCACAGTACCAATACACCCAAGCCATATCCTTCCTCCCAAACTATCTATATCTACCCCTCCTCATCTCAACACCGATACACTACAGTCCCATCATTCCTCCAAAACCATCTCAGTCTACCCCTCCTCATCATAGTGCCAATCACTCCAGTCCCATCCTTCAACCCAAACCATCTATATCTACCCCTCCTCCTCACAACACTTGACACACCAGTCTCATCCTTCCTCCCCAACCATCTCAATCTACCACTCATCACAGCAGCAATACACTCCAGTCCCATCCTTCTCCAAAAAACATATCAATCAGCCCCTTGTCATCACAGCAATAATAAACTTCAACCTCATCCTTCCTCACGAATCATCTCAATCTGTCCCTTCTTATCACAACACTAGTATAGGTCAGTCCCACCCTTCCTTCCAAACCATCTCAGTCTACCCCTCCACATAACGTCATGAATACACTCCTGTCTCATCCTACCTCCCAAACCATCATAATCTGCCTTCATCACAGCACCAATACACTCAGGTTCCATCCATCCTCCCAAATCATCACAATCTACCCCTCCTTATCACAACACCAATACACTCCAATCGCATCCTTCCCCCAAACCATCTAAATCTACCCCCCTCATCACAACACGAATACACTCCAGTCTCATCCTTCCTTCCAAACATCTCAATCTACCCCTCCTTATCACAATATCAATACACTCCTGTGCCATCCTTCCTCCCAAACTATCTCAATTTGCCCCTCCTGATCACAACACCAATACAGTCCAGTTCCATCCATCCTCTCAAACCATCTCCATCAACCTCTCTTCATCACAAACCAATGCACTCCAGTCCCAGCCTTCCTCCCAAACCATCTCAATTTGCCCCTCCTCGTTACAACACCAGTAGGCTACACTCCAGTCTCATCCTTCTTCCCAAACCATCTCAATCTACCCCTCCTTATTACAGCGCCAAAATACTCCACTCCCATCCTTCCCCCCAAACCATCTGAATCTACCCCTCCACATCATAACACCAACACACCTCAGTCCCATCCTTCCTCCCAAACCATCTCAATCTACCCCTCCTTCTCACAGCACCAGTACAATCCAGTCCCATGCTTCCATATCATCTCAAGTTACTCTTTCTTATCAAAACTCTAATACACTCCAGTCCCATCTTTCCTCAGAAACCATCTCAATCTTCCCTTCCTCATCACAGCACCAATACACTCCTGTCCCATCCTCCTACTAAACCATCTCAAGCTGCACCTCCTCATCGTAGTACCAATAGACTCTATTTCCATCTTTCCTCCCAAATCATCTTAATCTACTCCTCCTCATCACAACACCAATACACTTCAGTCCCTTCCTTCCTCCTAAACCATCTCAATCTACCCCTCCTCATTACAACACCAGTACCCTCCAGTCCCATCCTTCCTCTCAACTCTTCAATCGTGAACCTTGCCACCTCCTTCCCCCCCGGCCTCGCATTCAAGGACGCACTACACATACATGTAATCATTGTCATTTCTGTGCATTTAAGCCTACAGATATCCTCTTCCCTTACAGGCTTTACTCCCAAGGTAATTCTACCATACAGCATTACACTCCTAACACATGCCACATACAAGGATCCTTTAGCACGGAGGGGAAGCCTTCTCAATATCAGGAGAGGAAATATCTCCCTAAACTTCCTCGAACATCTGCTTACCCTAGCCACAAAGCTAACTCCAGTCTCACCACCAGCACATAAAATGTCCCGCATATAGTATAACTTTAACACACACTCAAAAGACTCACCAGCAAGATCAGTCCTTTCACCCATGACATTCTCCCCATGCTCTCCCCGACACACTGCATTGTCTTGCAGCCTGCCTTAATTCCACCACATTTCTTATCCACCCACTTATCACTACCCAAGATGGAGTTACTTCCCATACCTCTATGGCAAACCACATAAGGCCACACTCCCACTGCTCTGACAGTATTGTCACCAGCCCAAAATGTTATCACTTGTGTTATTTACATTCACTCTGAAGCCCTTGTGCAGCATTCCATCTCTCCATTTCGTAAATCTTTCCTCTGCCTCCCTTAACATTCTCTGCAATCAGCACCAAGTTATCAGCATGCAACTTCTCCCATGAGAGTTCATTTTTGAGTTGGATCAAGACTGACCCCTGATGCATTCAAACATTCATGGGAAACCCATCACCGAGATCTCATTTCACTCTCACCTGGGTGCGAGGACCCACATACAGTGCCATAACAACTCAAAGCAGCCACTCCTCGATCACAAGCTTTCTCATTGCCTTTTTCACCACCTTCCTAGGGAATCTGTCAAAGGCCTTCCCCAGATCAACAAAAGCAAAATTTCAGCTTCCTTTTCTTTCCTACATATTTTTCCTAATGCTGTCGAACAATGAATATGGCATCAGTGGTCCCTATGTCTGGCATAAACCCAAAAGTCATTAGTATATAACTTTTACTTAAAATCAATAACATCTGAATCACTCAGTCAATTTATAATTGCTAGAGGCCATGCAAAAGCGGTAATAAATCTCGCTTAGTCAAACTTTCTTCACAGTAAAGCATCCAAACTACTAAACAATCCTAATGACAAAAGAAGATTCTGGTCATCTCTCACATCTTTCAGTAATGACTATAACAAGTCATCACCCATTCTCACACTGAAATCATCAGATGGTAACATTACAAATGACCTGCATTGTAAAGTGAATATCCTTGCCAGTACATTTGCCAGAAATTCTACATTAGAGGAAGTCAGCCAGAACGTCCCATTACCTGAACTTGACTCTCCCGAAATTGTTTCACTTAAAATGCGGACTAGATATCCATTCTACACGGTTTACCAACAAACAAAGCTTCAAGCTCAGATGGAATTCTTCCAATTGTTTTGAAAAAGTTCTCCCCAGAACTTGCTTCTGCTGTAGCCAAATTATTCAGACTATGCATATGTACTTCTTCATTCCCTAATTCTTGGAAAGAAGCAATATCCACCCAATTCCGAAGAAAAGGTCCTCTGACTCCTCTGATTACAGAGCAATAGCTATCTCATCTTCTTTTGGTAAAGTATTGGAAATTGTAATGAATAAACACATAGTTAAACATCTTGAATCCAATAACTTCATTAGTGATAGACAGAATGGTTTCTGCCATGAAAGATCCACCAATGATATACCTAATCTCATGGCTCACACCATCCATCAATCAATTGATCAACATGGAAAAACTCATGCAGCAATCATTGATATTTCAAAAGTTTTTGACAGAGTGTGGCACCGTTCTCTGCTATCCAAACTCACTTGCAATGGACTAATGTCTTTTGTTCCTCTGATTTCCTCATATCTCAGCGACAGAAAGATAAAAGCACATGATGTATATTCCAATTTCCACTCTTTTAATGCCGGTGTGCCACAAGGATCAGTTCTGGCTCCAACCCTATTCCTAATTCATCTTAATGATCTCTTATCTATCACCCATAATCCCACCCATTCATATGCAGATGACTCAACATTTCATTGTTCATTTACATTTAAACACTCATTCACAAAGATTAATATCTCTGACTCACAACTCAGTACAACCATCTCCATTAATCAAGACTCATCTATGGTAGGATCACTGAAAGGGGACAAAATAACATTGTCTCATTTAATGCTGGTAAAACCAAATGTATACAGTTTTCTAATAGACAGATATTGCCAGATTTCCAGATTACTTTCAATGCTACTAATATTCCTGTCTCCAAAAGTATTGAATTTCTCTGTTTCACTTAACAACGACCTCAGCTGGACCTCGCATGTCAGATCACTTGCTAAAACCGCCTCATGTCAGATCACTTGCTAAAACCGCCTCAAAGAAACTTGGATAATTATACAGAAATCGTAGCTTCTTCACTGACGAGCAGTTGGCTATAGTTTGTAAGAGTCATGTACGCTCTCAGCTGGAATACTGCTCACCCTTGTGGAATGGATGTGGGGAGGCTACACTAAAGCAACTACACAAAATTCAGAACAAACCTGTAAGAATTATTGATAACCCTGCTATAACAAATAAACTACCTTCCCTACAGGTAAGAAGGAATGTTGCCTCCCTTGCATTACTTTACAGATACTTTTATGACAAATTCACAGGCGAAGTTGCATATACTGTGCTACCTTTCCATACCTTCCCCTGTGCTACACAGACATATGGTAGCACTCATGACTGGAATGTCACACTGCCATATTGCAGAAATTCTGCCTATCAGAAATCTTTTATTCCCCGAACTGCAGTTCTTTGGAACTTGCTTCCCCAGAGTTGTTTCCCCCTAAACATCAACCTACAGTAGTTTAAGTCCAGCTGTTACAGATTTTTTATGAATGGAGGACACCAGTAATCTGATGCATGGATTATTCTTTTATTCATTTGTTTTTCCATCCTCTATTGTTCTTTAAAAAGAAAGAAAAAGATATACTTTGTTACAGCCACAGAACAATGAAAAAGAAATATCTATTTGGTGTTGATTCCTATCGGTAAATTTGATTATTTAATTCGGTCCAGTTAAGACTAACAGTAATGTAACAAAGGCTGCGATGTTTTGTAGTACATTTGTGAGATACATCAACGATTTACTGCAATGGTCAACATGTACAGCAAGTCTTTGATCTACACAAAAACAATGCCAAATACCCGAACTGAGTGAGGCCAGGCCAATGCCATGGGTAGATTTATCATTTGATTTACTGTTTTCATGGATTACACTGCCAAGACAGATCCATGAGACCTCTGTGTCCTCGTCACATACATACGCAGACACTACTGCTTCATGTACTACCACAGACACTACTGTCTCATATACCACAGATGCTACTGCCTCATCTACTGCCAGAGACACTATTGCCTTATATACTACCACAGATGCTACGGCCTCATCTATTACCACAGACACTACTGCCTCATCTGCTACCAGACTCTTCTGCCTCACCTACTTCCACAGACACTACTACCTCATATACCACCACAGACACTACTGACTCATCTGCTACCAGACTCTACTGCCTCACCTACTACCACAGACACTACTACCTCATATACTACCACAGACACTACTGCCTCATATTCTTCCACAGACACAACTGCCTCATCTGTTACCACAGACACTACTGCCTCATCTGCTAACACTGCCTTATACACTACCAAGACAAAGCTGTGTAACACCTGTGTGTCCTCGCCACATACCTGCACAGATTTTACTGCCTCATCCGCCAAGTCATCAAATGTCTTGGGCCAGGAGACCCTTAGTCTCAGTGGCCTGACCTTCTCATGATCTGCCACTACTGCTCTCAGGCGTATCTGCTTCCACTCCGTCACGATAACTGCCTCAGCAGCAGCATCAAGCTCAGTTACCATAAATGACCAAGGTCAGTTACCATAATTTACCAAATGATGTTCGATAGTAACTGTACCCAAGCCATACACACGCTGCAAAGCGATGGGGTCCCAGGTCATATCCCTGTCTCACTCCAGAACCTATTGGAAAGATGTTTGCCATGCGCACTTAACGGCACCCAGTCAGTTATCAGCTGAATAATCTCTATGGGATCACCACAGAGTGGCAGGAGTTCCCACTGTGTTTTGCAATTTATTGAATCAAACGCCTTCTTGAGATCAATAAAGGCTCGACAGTCACTTTAGTATCTCTACCTCACCCCAGTTTTGATCATTTCAACAGGGATGTCACAAACACCACCTGCCACACTGCTTTTCATTCTAGTCACTGCCTTCCTAATTTTGCCTAGACAAGGCATGACATAGTGGATTGGTAGGAAGTCAGTAAGTATTTGCACATGAGCCAGGGAACATTGTCCGGTGAGGCTTTGCCACATACAGCTGATGTGGGATGGAGTGTGTAACAGTATTTTATTTAGTACTTTATCATTACATACCAATTTTATTATTATTGAAATTAATTTAAGCGTGCAATGTCTATCAAGGATCTGAGTTTCTTTTAGTAGGAGTGTGGACAAGCAGACACCAAATAAGAAGGCCAACCAGAATAATCCAGTTTTGTTTTCATCCTTGGGATTATTACAGAGTGGAGGTTCTACAGGGCTCAATAAGCAGGTTGAAAATCATGTCCATTTGCTGTCTCTACCTCCTCAGTCATTTCCCTGATATAGCTGTGCTTGTGAAGTTGTTCTTGCTGCTTTGTGTCTATACTTAGATGAAATTCAATGTGCCTTAATTTTAATGTAGGAAGGAAACTCTTTGATTACTAGGAAAAACTGACCCTCATTCCTCTGTACTTCCTTCTAATCTTATGTTACTGGGAGAAAGAAGAACTTATTGAAAGAAACGGCATTTACTGTTACAATAATGTATCGGCCCATTGTCATAAAAAAAAGAAATGTGTACTGTTCTTTAAAAATACAGAGTTCTAGTGAAAATATACTGTAACAGGACAAACTGTATTATATTTACTGTAGTACTGTCAGCCTGATTCATGAGTCACAAGATTTTGCCCTTAACCTGTACTTAAGAACAAGTCAGCTACTGTCAGCCTTATTCATAAGTCACAAGATTTTGCTCTTAACTTGTGTTTAAGAACAAGTGAGCCTGCAGTTTTTTTCATCTTAACTTGTCCCTAACTTTTGTCCTTTTGCATCATATTTCACGAAGCTCAGTGGTAGAAAAAGTCAATGCAAAGGCTGCACATCTTATCCATAGCACTTCTTTGGACTAAAACCATATTTGAGTGTTTTATCCATTATGACAACTCAGCACTGAAAATGGAGGAATGTCAGTTGAAGGCCAAGTTAAAGTAAAAGGCAGTATAGCAAGATATTCTACAACATTTAGGCTATCAGCCGTTAACCTATATGCTTCTTACTCTAATACACAAACTTAAACTATTTCAACATTAACTATGAATAGATCAGAACCACTTTTTGATGGTGGTAACAGTGATAATGACTTGTGGCCAAATGCTATATTTTAACTGATCTTTAAACATCAAGAGGTGATTGCAAATTTATTTTTGAGGATGTGAAACCATTATGCTCAGTTTAGACTTTCTAAACTAGATGGGTTAGACATGGTCTTTATTGATATAACCTTCAGTGAAGTCTTTACTGTTAGCTATAGCCTTTACTGACGTCTTTACTGTTATAGCCTTTATTGACGCCTTTACTGCTAGATATAAACTTTATTGATGCCTTTACTGTTATAGACTTTATTGATACCTTTCCTGTTTGATATAGCCTTTATTGATACTTTTACTGTTAGATGTAGCCTTTACTGATTCCTTTACTGTTATAGCTTACACTGACACTTTTACTGTGATACTGTCTTTACTGACACCTTTACTCTGAGATATAGCTTTTATTGATGTCTTAACTATTACACTGTTAGGTGTACTTGTAATATATATATATATATATATATATATATATATATATATATATATATATGAGCGATCACATTTTGACCAAAAAATGCCGCTCCCGGTGCCCGGCATAGGATCTCTGTAGAATAGTTTGCCCATAGCTACAACTAAAATATACTATTGCAAGTGCCGTGTGTCTGTGTGTATTTCGGACTTGCGTTCAGACAACTTGGGTTCCATTCCCGAGGCTGCAAATAACACGATCAATTGGTTGGCTGCAAAAAATCCAAGTGACAACGTAAGACTAGAACTGCACAAAAACGGACCATCATGGGCCCTTCGATGTCACCTTGATGGCTGATAGTGACAACGCTAGACTAAAACAGCACATAAACATGACTCGGATATCCTGAAATGATCGCAACACGCGCATGAAGCCAAGGAAATGAGTGAGAAGCACGAGGAAATGAGTGAGAAGCCGAGAAAGCGAGTGTGCAGTGCAAGAGCCCTCAGCAGGAGCAAGTGTAAGAGGGCCCGAAGGGCCCACGAGCACATTTGTGTGTGTATATATATATATATATATATATATATATATATATATATATATATATATATATATATATATATATATATATATATATATATATATACTGTACTACATTGTGTACTATATAAACCTGTGTACTGTACTACCCTTGTGTAGTACACCACCCTTATGTGTATTTTACTACCCTTATGTCTACTGTGGTAACCCTTCTTTGCAGCTGCTAAATAAAATGTACTGCATCACTGGCCTCAGTAATAACAAGACATATGGGAATCCCTCCTGTTGTTCTCAAGAACTGTGCTTCTGTGCTTACATCCTGCCTAGGCAAATTTTTCGCCTTTGTCTAGCAACTTGTACCTTTCCTTCATGCTTGAAGTTTGCTCTCATTCAGCCAGTCTCAAAGAAGGGTCACCATTCCCATATATATATATATATATATATATATATATATATATATATATATATACATGTAATAGGAAGATTGTTGGATGTGAGAGTTCTGAGAAGGGAGGGTGGAGGTATGTCTGACCACTACCTGGTGGAGGGAAAGTTAAGAGTAGGTAAGAGATGGGTGAGAGCTAGGAGGGTTAGGTGTGGCAGGGAGGTTTTGAAAGTGAGTGAGTTGGATAAAAGAGAGAAAAAGATAGAGTATCAGGAGAAATTGAAAGATGAGTGGAACGCAGTGAAAGATCGGAAAATGGCAGTGTGGAGGAGGAATGGCAGTTGTTTAAGAGTGCTGTGGTGGGGCATGCAGAAGAGGTGTGTGGTGTGAGACGTGTGGGTGGTGGTGTAAGAAAAGGAAGTGAATGGTGGTGCGAGGAAGTAAGTATGGCTGTGGCTGAGAAGAGACGTGCATATGAAGTGTGGCTGCAGAGGAAGGATGAGATGTCATATGAAAGGTATAAGGAAAAGAGGAATAGAGCGAGAAGGGCTGTGTGCGATGCTAAAGTGGCAGCAGATCAGAGGTGGGGTAGGCGGCTGACAGAGAATTTTCAACAGAATAAGAAAATGTTTTGGAAGGAGGTGAAAAGGGTGCGAAAGGGAGAGTCTGGGAAGGAAGAACGAGTAAAAGCAGAGGATGGAAGGATGTTAATTGAGATGGATGCAGTAAGGAAGAGATGGGCAGAGTATTTTGAAAGATTGTTAAATGTAGAGGAGGAAAGGGTGGCTGAGATTGTGGCAGATAGAAGGGTGCAAGGAATAAATGTGTTGGGAGAGTTGAATGATTCTTTGATCACGAAGGAGGAAGTGGAGAAGGCAGTAAAGGAGATGAAAACAGGGAAAGCTGCAGGTATGGATGGGTGTGCTGTGGAATGCCTGAAGGGTGGTGGAGTGACTATTGTTGACTGGTTAGTAAGATTATTGAATGTGTGCTTTGAGAAAGGTATGGTGCCAATTGACTGGGCAAGTGCTTGTGTGGTCCCGTTGTATAAAGGCAAGGGTGATAAGTATGAATGTACTAGCTTTAGGGGTATAAGTCTGTTGAGTGTTGTAGGTAAAGTGTATGGTAGAGTGTTAATTATGAGAGTTAGAGAGGGTACAGAGGGAGTGATTAGTGATGGGCAGTGTGGCTTTAGGAGAGGGAGGGGATGCGTTGATCAGGTGTTTGCTGTGAGACAAGTGTGTGAAAAGTATTTAGCGAAAGGCAAGGATGTGTTTTGGGCATTTATGGATTTAGAGAAAGCGTATGATAGAATTGATAGGGAGGCTTTGTGGACTGTTTTAAGATTGTATGGACTTGATGGTAGGTTACTAAAAGGGGTGAAAAGTTTTAATGTAAATAGTAGAGCGTGTGTAAGAGTGGGAAATGCTGTGAGTGATTGGTTTCCCGTGAGAGTGGGGCTGCGACAGGGATGTGTGATGTCGCCTTGGTTGTTTAATATTTACATGGATGGTGTTGTAAGGGAGGTGAATGCAAGAGTTTTAGGTGGTCTGAGTCTGGTAAATGTTGATGGAGGAGAGTGGAATCTGAAGCAGCTGCTGTTTGCAGATGATACTGCACTGGTGACTGATTCAGAGGAGAGATTGAGACAGTTGGTAGAGGAGTTTGGAAGGGTGTGTGAAAGGAGGAAATTGAAAGTAAATGAGAATAAGAGTAAAGTGATGAAGTGTACGAGGTTGATAGATGGTAGGGGGATGAATATAGTTTTGAATGGTGAGTTGCTTGAGGAGGTAGATTGTTTTAAATATCTAGGGTCACATGTTGCTGTGGATGGAAGAATAGATGCAGAAGTGAAGTTTAGAATAAATGAAGTAGGAAAGGTGCTGGGAGGAATGAAAAAAGTGTTTAAATGTCGTTCGCTTAGAATGGATGTAAAGAGAAGGCTGTATGAGGGTGTTGTGGTACCGACTGCGTTATATGGGGCTGAAACATGGAATATGGGTGTAGCAGAAGAAAAGTTTGAATGTAATGGAGATGAGATGTCTGAGGAGTATGTGTGGAGTGACGCGTATGGATCGAGTGCGAAATGATGAAGTGCGAAGGAGAACTGGAGTTGTTCGGGAGATGGCTGGTAGAGTTGAGCAGAGGGTGTTGCAATGGTTTGGGCATATGGAGAGAATGGATAATGAGCGATTGGTGAAAAAGATAACTAGATCTGATGTGAGAGGTGTAAGACTGAGAGGAAGACCACGAATAGGATGGATGGACAGTGTGAAGAGAGCGCTGGATGCGAGAGGGATGTCTGTTGAGCAAGGAAGAGTGGCTGTGCGTGACAGAAATAAATGGAGAGAAATTGTGAATGAATAAGTGATGACGCAGCCCTGAGGGGATATTCTCCCGCATTTGGTCTGATCAGCTAGTCAGGTCAGGTGCGGGTAAGGGGATGGGTCTGTTATGATGTGGCAGGGGTAAACCAGTTCTGCTGTCGGGCCCTGCTGTGGATGTCATTGCTTGCATTGCGCAGTTGACCCTTGTGCGATGTGATGCGGTGAGGATCAGTCCGTTCTCCCCTTTGGGGCTAAGATGCGAATGAATGTGTTTGAATGGATGAGTAAATGGAGAGTGAGTCGTCCTGTCTCGGCTACCTCCCTTTCCTTGGGGGAAGCAGCCTAGGTATATATATATATATATATATATATATATATATATATACACACACACATATATATATATATATATATATATATATATATATATATGTGTGTGTGTGTGTGTGTGTGTATTATATATATATATATATATATATATATATATATATATATATATATACATATATATATATATATATATATATATATATATATTATACTCTACTGATTTGGCCTTGGTCCGTGCAATCTGTGGCATGCAACAATTCCATGCAAACGGTTTCCTGCAACTGGTCGAGCCGGTGGGAGAGCTGCCTACGTGGGGAGCTTGGCATAGTAATGGCCAGGGCAGGCGCCGGACTGGGGGGGGGGGTCGTTATTCGTGTCATGTAGTAACAGGAGAGGTAAAGAATAGTATGGGACTATTTTTATTTGTCTTGGAAATATTAACAAGTCTCTCACACGGAACGAGTATAAGTCCCGGGTTGCTACCTCCCTGTCTCGCTATCTGTCTCTCTCTCTCAAATCGCTAAGCCCTTCTCCCGTGACCTGTCTCTAGGGTCGCTTGTCCCCTTCTAAACTCTCTTTCCTAAAATCTGGTGTAGCAGGGGTGTGTCACGTGTGTTCCTCGTGGATGGAAAGCTTAAGGAGCCTGTGTGTGAGTATGTGTGTATATGTGTGTGTATGGTTAATAGGTCTTTGTTCACGAGAGGACTGCTGACAGCTAACTGCATCATCTCCTTACTGGCCGCTGTCGTCAGCTTTCCTCAGTGTTAAGAGTGTGTAAGCATGTTTAGCACTGCTCGATTCTCGCAGACACAACACCTTCTCATCATCTGACTCCCTGCTTCTATCTATCTATTTATCTATCTATCTATTATGATTTGTAAATATAATATGGGGTCCTACCACACTGCTCGGTCGCGCGAAAATGGCGTACCATCGACATTTAATAATCATAACATATTAATACATATTATATATACATTATAATGAACTTATAAGCTAATTAAGTGAAATATACAATATTGTAAAGTAACATAATTGTATGAATATTGTATACATATATTATTCATAGTAAATAGTGATTATTCAGTAATAATACATTTTAAATAAGTTGTATACATATTTGAATAAATGCATTAAAGTAAATTATTTAACTGTAATACAGTATGTACTTGGGTTATTATAGTGAAATGCATACATGTGTTGGCCTTATAATTGTAGTTACATTTTGTTAATGCAACTATTACATAAGTGTCTTGGCCTTATAATTGTAGTTAAAGTTACATAAAAGTTACATCTTGTTAATGCAACTGTTAATTGGCAAAGTGTAACATAATGCAATCGTTTGTCGTTACATAATTGTTACATATCGTTTGTAGGTACATAATTGTAGTTAGTGTAACATAATGCAATCGTTTGTCGTTACATAATTGTTACATATCGTTTGTAGGTACATAATTGTAGTTAGTGTAACATAATGCAATCGTTTGTCGTTACATAATTGTTACATATCGTTTGTAGTTACAAAATTGTAGTTAAAGTTACATAAAAGTTACATCTTGTTAATGCAACTGTCACAGAAATGGTACATATTGTTTGTAGTATTGTTTGTAGTTACATAATTGTAATAAGTGTAACATAATGCAATCGTTTGTCGTTACATAATTGTTACATATCGTTTGTAGTTACATAATTGTAATAATTGCAGTCCTAACATATGCTGCGGTCGATGATAGTGATGATGTGTCATGCCACTTGTTTGTGGAGACACAATTTGCTTTTTTGTTTGTAGTTTATGTGGTATTTTGGCATATGTAGTAAAACCTACACTTATTTTCATTTGTTTGTTATGTGATCTTACTCTATTTCTCTTTTTTCTTTCTTACTTTTCTTTCTTTCTTTTCTTTTTCTTTTTTTTTTGTATGTATTGATTTTCTATAGTTTGTTTCTCTTTGCTTGTGTACGCATAATTACTGGCTAATTTCCTTGGGATACTTTTTAAAAGTTTAGTTTATATTGCACAGATACTATAAAATGATATTATATAGTCCCATATTTTATTTTATATAAAAAATATATACACTATATACAGTATTAACTATACACACTGATTTGTTGTTCACCTGTACCTATCGTGGGTAATATGTGTGTCAGCACTGTGTGGAAATCATTGTCTTCACGATTGTGTTGAAGATGTTCACTCTTGCTAACGGCATTTGTGTTGGCCATTTTTTTTTTTCTCTAGTTTACCTTGTAACTTAATTTATATGTTTCCACTAGGTAGCTTTAATTAATAAATGTTAAATACAGTTCTTTTAATCGCTCACTGAGTAACTGTGATGGTATATTTTCTTTATCACTTGTAGATGTACTAATGTATAGTTGTAGGCTATATATGAAACACGTAATTTATGTAGGTATAAATGGTAACACTCGTTGACAGTAAATAAATGTTATAATAAATGAATGAATATATACAGCGTAGAATATTTATTGTTGGTGCAAGTATTTAATGATTGAATTATGAAGATAATTGAAGTAGGTATGTGTATTTAAGCTGTAACTATACAACACGTTTTATATGTTTGTGCAGAAGCTTATTGTCTATCACTGTGTATTGTATGAATGAAGTAACTATGTAACTCACTAATTTTTACCGTGGTGGGAAATGGTGTGAGTGGTGTTGCACGTGGTGATAGCGTTGTCCTTCGCGGGTTGATTGGCGTGCTGTCGTCTCAGCACATGGTGACGTCGGCTTCCCACACTGGTGGCTGTGGTGAGTGAATGAGTAGCGATGAGTAACTTGAGTGAAGACGGGTGAGTAAGACGAGTTGTGAATACGGACTTGGTGTTTTGCTGCGTGTCTTGACCTCTTCACACCTGCAAGCGGTGGGGGTTGGGTGGATGTAGCAGAGAGAGGAGGGTGAGGTCTGGTGGTTATGAGTTGTGAGTCGTCTCTCACTCTTCGTTTGTTTGTTTGTTTGTTTTTTCTTTCTTTCTTGATGTATTCTTGGTCCTTTTTTCTTGTGATTTACTCATTGTAGGATGAAGACTGCCGCTTCTTGTAGGTGCGTGTAGAAGATTATACAGACGACGTAGAGTTGTTAATTGTAGTTGATTGTAGATGGTTGTAGTTCGCTGATTCGTCGTAGAAATTGCAATATTGTATCAATATTTTGTTAAACTACTTGCAAGGCGTCGTGTGATCTCTTGACCTCTGCATCAGCATGATGATCTGGGAGACGGAGGGGGCTGGATGGAGAGAAGCGTCAGGAGCTGGTTGTGTTGTTTGGTTGAGAGATATTCTTGTTTTCAATCTTGATATTTTGTAGGAGTTTAACGTTGATTCGTAGACGAGGTTCGTATCCCACCGCTGCCACCAAATGTCATGTAGTAACAGGAGAGGTAAAGAATAGTATGGGACTATTTTTATTTGTCTTGGAAATATTAACAAGTCTCTCACAAGGAACGAGTATAAGTCCCGGGTTGCTGTCTCGCTATCTGTCTCTCTCTCTCTCTCAAATCGCTAAGCCCTTCTCCCGTGACCTGTCTCTAGGGTCGCTTGTCCCCTTCTAAACTCTCTTTCCTAAAATCTGGTGTAGCAGGGGTGTGTCACGTGTGTTCCTCGTGGATGGAAAGCTTAAGGAGCCTGTGTGTGAGTATGTGTGTATATGTGTGTGTATGGTTACTAGGTCTTTGTTCACGAGAGGACTGCTGACAGCTAACTGCATCATCTCCTTACTGGCTGCTGTCGTCAGCTTTCCTCAGTGTTAAGAGTGTGTAAGCATGTTTAGTACTGCTCGATTCTCGCAGACACAACACCTTCTCATCATCTGACTCCCTGCTTCTATCTATCTATTTATCTATCTATCTATTATGATTTGTAAATATAATATGGGGTCCTACCACATTCGTACTGCTAGTGATTATAATTACCGAACTAATTGTTGAGGTCTATTAGCATTCTACTAAATATCTGCATTCTTAACAATACTAAACATTTTATTTTCTATGCTGTTTTTACACTGTTACTATAACATGTTAATGCACTACATATTGGAATCGCTCCAAGCCTTTCTCTCTCTCACTCTCTCCTTTATCAGTAATTCCATTTCATGGGGTTATCACTTGATACCATAATCAGTATAGGATGAAGAGGAATGCATTTACCTAACATCTACATCTAGTTACAAGTAAGATTACCTGCCATATTCACATCAAGAATGACAATGACCAATAAACATTAGGATGATGTTCAGACACTGTTAACTGTTGCTTATTTCCTCGTTGGTAGTACTTCAGGTAGATGTTTTTATGTGTTCTGTGGTGCACCATGAAGAAGTAGGAGGTTAAAATACTGTCATCTCAACAGGCAAAGAGTTTATGCATACTGTTGTCGAATGTGGCTATTATATCAGCTATGATAATGACATATCATATCTTATTTCATATGACTATGGTCATTACAGCACACCTTTATAGTCTATTCATCTAACGAATGACTGAATTACACATTACAAGGAAAATTAACTATAAGCGGTGCCGCTTTTGTGTGAGGTCACACATTTACACGCTCATCGATTATTCACTGAACAACATTATCTCACATTATAGCAAGATGACGACACCATTGCTACATCACAGTATGCAAAAGTTTCCAGTCATTTTAAGCACAACTGCTATTGATTCATGAATTGTTGGGACACTTATATCACCATTGCCTGTGATGTTACTTGTGTGATTGGTAAGTGCAACATAACGAACATGAAATTATCTTTACCGGCTGGAACATTGATTTTTTTTTTTTCCCATGAACCTAGGCGCTTCAGCACCCGTCACCGAGGCCTGGGGTGTGAGCATATGTGATGTTGGTTGCTGACTGGCTGCTACTACGACCTAGGTCATAAGATGAGGGCTTGGTGTTTAACAGAAACCCATCTCTTCTGACTGGGGTGGAACCACGTCACACAGAATGGCTGCCAGAAGCGTTAACTACCACGTCACCCACAGGGCTGTTTCACATATTTAATATATATCAGCTATTAAAACAACTGCATTGCAAGCACAGTGATACAAGTAAATGATTAAGTTATGAGCCATGGGTTTATCATGTAATAATGAAAACGAATACGTTTATAAATATGTAATATACATAAAGATGCGGCCTTTTAGAGTATTTTACTTATTGTTTTCAATACTCACATTATCCAGTACTTTCAAAAAGTTCCTTTGAAATTCTATCTGCTAAAAATTGTTGACTGAATATTGGGATGAACTCTGACTGAGGTTCATAGCGGACGACGAGAGTTGATGATCCGAACTTTCGTCGAGCATGTACAGACGAACAAACAGATACACTTTTGCCAGCACACGTTACCCACCTCTTGCGGCTGGGTGGCCCAGGTGGAAAGTTTGGCGACTGTACATTAGAGTACATTGATGTAGTAGAGTAACTATTTTTTAAGCACAATACCACAGTCCACCACAGTGACCTGTGTGATGTCACTGTGGTTGGCTGCTGCCCTCACCACCTCCAGCCCGCTGACCACCTCACCAAAGACCTTAGGGCGCACCTTGCCACCTTTACGGTCCCTGGTGGTGATGGCAAACTGGGCAGCCCTGGCAGCAAAGCCCCATGCCACAACGGCGCCAGCCCTGCCTGACTTTCGGTACGTCCCACCTCTGATGTCTATTATCCCTGCTCCTCCATCTCCTCCCTTCCCTTCATAGTCCCCACCCCACACACACTCCCCTGGCCGGCCCTTGTACACCACGTCATGTAATTTAGTGTTGCGGTATGAGACGCCGGTCTGGCCGGTACAGAGCAGCTTAAACTGCTGTGCTGCAGGCGTGTTGGGACTCAGCTGGATGTAGACCCGCCCTCTTCTTGAACCCCCCCAAGCCAGGTCCAGGTGGACCAGGGTGGAGGAGGGGTCCATGGCTCCCACCACCTCACTCACCTGCACAACGGAACAATGTCAATCACGGAGGCAGAGACAGGAAGAAATATATTATTTACACAAACAGCTAGAGGCAAGGAGAAGAGGGAGGGAGAAAAGAAGTGTAAGCAAATAATGTGGAGGAGAGCAGGAGGGTGCCATTGGAAGGTTAGTAGGATATGTCTCAGGAGAAGAGAGAGAGAGAGAGAGAGAGAGCAAGAGAAAGACAGACAGACAGAGAACAAGGAAAAATTTAGTACAATTGCAAAATCAAATGTTTAGGCCCTGTTCACATGAGGAGTTTCCAAACGCGCGTTTCCTAATGCGCGTTAGGAAAGACAGTGGTAGTGCACTGGACTGTGCACATGCTACCGCGCATTTTTCTCAATCGCTGGTCCAAACGCACGATCCGACATTTCCCTTCCGACCGCGCGTTTGTTCAGCGGTTTGAGGTTTTCATATGTTAGACTATTTCTGCCAGGGAAACGCGGCGGTAGACGCCTTTTCTAAAAACGCCTTATGTGAACAGGGCCTTAAGGTAGGAAATGAGAAGAGAGTGCAAAGAAGAAACAAGGATTAAAAATGTTCATCAACATCATCACCATCACCACCACCATCATACTCTTTACCACCTCCATCACCATCATCACCACCGCTGTCATCATCATCATCAGTACCATCACCGTCATCATCATCATCACCACCCCCATCATCATCGTCATCATCACCATCACTGCCATCATCAGTATCATCACCATTGTCATCATCATCATAAACACCAACATCCTCATCATCACCAACACCAACGCCGTCATCATCATCAACACTATCATCGCCACCACCACTATCATCATGATCATCATCACCGCCGCCATCATCATCATTATCAACATCATCATCATCATCACTAACACCACCGCCGGTATCATCATCATTACCATCACCACCGCCTCCATCATCATCTTCACCACTGCCATCATCATCATCACTATTGTAATAAAATTCAGCAACCGACAACAGATGTGATGTATGATTTATGGATAAATGTGATGTATAGATAGATGTGATGTATAGTTTGATGTGATGTATGGATAGATGTGACGCATTATGTCAACCAAATCAGAGGTGATGTATGCAGATGGCGTCATAGTATTTGTACAGTACAAGTGAAGTAAATCTTTGTACAACACTGCACAATGAATCGACATGTGTGACTGGCAAGTTTTGATAAGGATTGAGATCATATAACACCATAACAACTACTTTATATAAAACAACAGTAACTTCATATAACACTTAACCCCTTTATATAACACCATAACAACTACTTCAAATAACAACTACTACTTTATACATCATAACAAATCCTGTGTAAAATACCGTAACAACTTGTTTATAACACAATAATAACAACTCCTTTATACAACACCATAACTCCTTTATACAACATAACAAATCCTTTATACAACACCATAACAACCCTTTACTGTATATAACCATAACAATTTTGTATCACGCATTAAGTACTCCTTTGTATAACCATAACAACTTTTTTTATTTAACACCCTAACAACTCCTTGATAAAGCAGAATAACAACTTGATTTAACACCATAATAACTCCTTTATATAACACCGTAACAACTCCTTTGTATGGTGTTTGTGCTTCACAATGTATGGAAGAACAATCAGGGTGTTATGTAAATGTTATGTTAACACTGCAAACACTGAAACATTTCAAGTATACTGATGCTGAAGAACAAACAGAAGTTGTGCACCATAAAACGAAGGTGAAATCCATAAAGGAAGAAGAGTTTGGTGATTATATAAACCCCGTGAAGAAAAGCTGAATCGAGTATAAAAGAGATCACAAAGAAGAGAGTCAGTGGTTTGATGTGCATTGGAAACGTGAAGCAGGACAAAGTATAACACAGGCAGTATAAAAAATCAGTGATATATGTGGTTAATAAATTATGAAGTAAGACTCAAACATCTTTGAGAGTAGATGGTACATGTTAGATTGGTGGAGTTACCTGAAGTGTGCGGGCGTGGGGAGGTGGGAGCTGATCCTGAAGGCAGTACATGTATATCTGGTCATTTTCTAGGGTTATCTTGGAGGACCGGATGCGACCTTGGTCTTCTTGGACAGCAAATACCAGGCCATCCTCCACTAGCGTCTTGATGCACTGACTCATCTCCAGGAGGTTCTCAACCTGTGGGCAATAGCAGTACATTAACACATGTGAACAACGTTATTATGTTATTACATGAGACACTATAAGCACATTCTTATGAACATCTGCAATACATTATTACAAGGAGACAATACTGATGCAGGGGGGGGGGGCAGTGAATAGGGAGTGTATTGGGTAACTTACTGTTATTTGCTGTGTCATCTTTGTGATGGTGTTGATCTTGTCCATCATGGTTGAGGCCGGGTCTGGATGTCGGAATTGTATCATCTTTGTGATGGTGTTGATCCTGTCCATGATGGTGGAGGCCGGGTCAGGGTGTGGTAGAAGTGTGGAAGGGGGTGTGGCATCAGTCTCCACTGGCAGTGCATCCAGGACAATCCTGATGGCCTCATGAACCTGTCCGTACTAGCACAAACATTAACGCTGGAGGCACTACCTACTATGACCTAGGATAAACTTCTCACATCAAAAGCTTACAGTATATGTCAGTTTAGTGTGCTCATGTTACTACAGAAGCCTGTTGATACAAGCAGAAGGGAGCAGCTGCCTACCTTCATGGTGGTGGTGACAGTGTTGATATCAGGGAATAGTTCTTGGCACTTCTGCCTCCAGTCTTCGACCTCGACACTGCAATGGTCAGCATAGTCAATGGCTGTGACGGCCTCCTGTGCTGTGTTGGCATTCTGCAGACACTCCAGTCTGGCTTCCAGCTGCTGCTCTCCCTCCTCTCCTTCTTGTTTCATGGCCACCACTCTGGCGTCCTCCTCCTCTATCAGCTTCACAGTTGCGATGATGTTGTTTATGAATTCCTCCATCTTTTTCTTCTGTTGCAGGTTTTGTTCCTTCCAATCGGCCAGCCAGGTCCGGAACTGGTCCAGCTGGGACTGGGTGACTCGGCAGCCAGGTAACTGGCTCCTTAAGCTATTCTCCTGCTCCCCCAGCAGGGACCGAAGCTTCCTGCTCATCCCACTGGACCTCTTCTGGGTCGTGCCACCTCTTAATTTAACTAACATCTGTTTTTCTGCTGCAGGGTTTACACCTGGCTTTTCACCAGCAGCTCCTGATGCCTGTGCCAGCTGTAAATTCTTAAGTTTTTTTACAACAGTTTCCAATCCATAGCTTACTGGAAAATTATCCAGGGAGGTGGTGAGGTGGCTGGAACGGCAGTCAGGGCAGGTCAGCTGGTTGGCTGTTGTCAGTTGTAAGATACATGACGAACAAAAAGTATGGCCACACGGCAGATTGCATGGCCGACGCTCACTCTCATCATAGGTGATGTAGCACACACTGCACTCCACAAGACTGTCCTGTGCAACAAAAATAACAAAGATTGCTTACAAGGAGCACATGATGGACATTGATATCCTTAAAGCCTAAAGGGCTGTTTTAATATTCATAACATGAACTTTATATAAGTGACATCCATACTGTACAAGTGGTGGTCTATAAACAGTAACGTGAACATGCCATAACAGAATATGGTATTCAGTGTTGTAGTCAAGACCAGGCACCTCGAGACCAAGACCAAGACCAGACCCTCCGAGACCAAGACCAAGACCACGTCAGGCAAGACCAAGATCAAGACCAAGACCACATCAAACTGGTCTCGAGACCAAGACCAGTCTCGAGACCTACAACACTAGTATCTATAGACAGTACAACGCTGTATGGTTCACCTTGAATCGAATCAGCCATGATTTTTCTCTGTGTATGATCATAAATTCCAACCTTCCCCATGCTGTGATGAGCTTTGTAATGCTGGTCTCGACCTGGTCTCGAGTCAAAACTCCGAGACCAGAAGCTTTGAGACCAAGATCAAGACCAAGACCACATCAAGCAAGACCAAGATCAAGACCAAGACCACACCAAGCAAGACCAAGATCAAGACCAAGACATCAAACTGGTCTCGAGACCTAAAATACTGATGGTATTGTACTAGAACATGAACAGTACCACTAATATTATTAGTGACAGATAGTATAGTAGTGAATACTGATCATTTTATCCACAAGCTGTATGTCAAACAACATAAGAATTAAGAACCTAAATGTGACAACCTTCCTTTGTATAGTGTGTGTGTGTGTGTGTGTGTGTGTTTCTCACTGCCTCAAATACACAAAGCACAAACAACGTACTGTAAGTAGGATAACAGTGTAGCTACTCACCATATTTGCAGTCCTGGCACCGTTGACTCTGTTTGTGGCTGGTGACCTGGTAAAATGGAACAAGAGTAAAGTTTTGCATTAGTTTAAGTTAGTCATTATAAGTTCCATCCCTTTATTAGGGCTTTCTATACAATGGCGTTGTTAATATACTGTGTTTGACATCACATGGATTTGTTGGATACAGGACAGCATCTGAGTGTGTACAAAGTAGTGAAAGATATTATAACATTTTTCAAACACGATTTTTTTTTAATTGTACGAGGTAAGAAACGATAATATAACTTTCGGGAACAATTTTTACTTTTTTTAAAAATATCACTCAAAATACACACACACACACACACACACACACAGACGGCATTGTACTGAACCCAAACAGCAGATAGTACTGCATGTGTGCGTGTGTCACTGTGCTTCCAGTGAGTAGGTATGTGTGTATGCAGTTGTACATATGGAAATGCACTGATTAGTAAAGAGTCCTTCGGTGTCTGAGAATGTGTTCATTTGTACTGAGGTGTGCTGTGCTGTGATGTATTGAAGTGTCTCGTGTTTATTTCTGCTGTATTGGAGCATCCTGTGGTGTAGTGTGTTGTGCATCATTCCCATGTGGTTTACTGTGTTGTGTTGTAGTATGTTGTATTGTGTTAATTTCTGTTGTGTTGTGGTTTGCTGTGTTTCAGTTTGTGGTGGTGTACTATGGTGGGTTTTCATGTGTGTTTTGTTCTGGTGTGGTTTAGTGTGGGCATGTGTGGTACGGTGTAGTGTGGACATGTGTGGTATGGTGTGATGTAGGGCATGTGTGGTATGGTGAGGAGTGGGCATGTGTGGTATGGTGTGGTGTGGGCACGTGCGGTATGATGTGGTGTGGTATGGTGTGGGCAAGTGTGATATGTGTCGTGTGGGCATGGGTGGTATGGTGTATTGTCGGCTTGTGTCGTATTGTGTAGTTTCGAAATGTGTAGTATGGCTTGGTGTGGTGTGGTGTGGTGTGTTGCGTTATCATCTTGTGGCATGGTGTGGTGTGGAGTGTTATGGTTTTGTGTGGCGTGCTGCGTTGTATTGTGTTCTTACGCTGTGTGTTTTGGTGTAGTAATGTATTCTAAAATATCACTTGTAAATGCTAAATTAGTTTTTACACAGCAAATTGTACTATACTAGCCAACACCACAAAGCACAAGAGTACACGCTGTAAAAATTACAGTATACTACATCACATAACAGTTTTTTCAGTTTTACCTGTAGAGCACTGTATTAGTCAGCAGTAAATGAAGAGAACAATGCACATACAGAGTACAGACGGACAAGCAGTCGCACTGTGTACCACTCGCGACTATAGTAACTTTGAACTATACCCCCGCAACACACCAACCTAACCCAATACCTACCTCACCGCACACCATCCAACCCCTTACCTACCCCACCACACCCAACCCAACCCCATACCTACACCACACCACACCCAAACCAATACCTAGCAAACCACATTTCACCCAACCCTATACCTACCCCACCACACCCCATCCAACCCCATACCTACCTTACCACACCCCACCTAACCCAATACCTACCTCACCAAATCCCACCCAACCCCATACTTACCCCACCACACCCCACCCAACCCCATACTTACCTTACCACACCCCACCCAACCCCATACCTACCCCACCATACCTCACCCATCCCCATACCTACCTTACCACACCTAACCAAACCCCATATCTACCTTACCACACCCCACCCAACCCCATACCTACCCCACCACACCCCACTCAACCCCATACCTACCCCCCACATGCCACCCAACCTTATACCTACCCCACCACAACCCACCCAACCCTATACCTACCCCACCACAACCCACCCAACCCCATACCTACCCCACCACACCCCATCCAACCCCACCACACCCCACTTAGTCCCATACATACCTCATACACCCAACCCAAACCCATACCTACCCCAACACATCGCACTCAACCCCATACCTACCCCACAACACTCTACCCAACCCCATACCTACCCCACCACACCCCACTCAACCCTACCCAACTCCATCCAACCTCATATCTACCCCACACACCCAACCCAACCCCATACCTACCCCAGCACATCCCAGACAACCCCACCTTTACCCAACCACACCCCATCCAACCCCATACCTACCCCACCACACCCCACTCAAGCCCATCACACCCCAACCAACCCCATGCCTACCCCACCACACCCCACTCAAGCCCATCACACCCCAACCAACCCCATACCTACCTCACTACACCCCAACCAACCCCATACCGACCTCACCACACTGGTCGTTTTTTCACCACACCCAGTCCCGTACCTACACCACAATATCCAACCCAAACCCATACTTTTCCCACCACACCTTACTGCACACCACAACAACATTACCATACCCAATACCGACATCCACAGCACCATACCCGTCACCCACCTCACCATATCCAAACCACAACAACCCCACCATACCCGACCCACACCCACACCTAACATACCACACACCCATACAACCATTCTCTGCACCCACATCACCATACCCAATGCCCACACCACCATAGCAAACACCCACAACCACATCACCATACCCACCACCCACACCACCATACCCAACACACACATTATCATACCCATCACCCACACCACCATACCCAACACCCACGCCACCATCTCCAACATGCACACAACCATACCCAACACCCACACCCTCACCACCATACCCACCACCTACATTCCTGATCACTATTACCAACACCCACCCCTCCATACCATACACCTACACAACCATAGGCTATCAAACACCCACATCCACATCCACATCACCATACTCAGTACCCACAGTACGATAACGTACACCCACACCACCATACCCAACATCCACACCATCATACCCAACACCCACTCCCACATCAGCACCACCATACCCAACACACAAACCACCATGCTCAACACCTACACCAATATACCCCAACTCATACCACCATACCTCATCATACCTCACACCCCACAGCACCATTCTCAACATACTCAGCGAGGTCCGGAGCTAATGTGGAAAGTATACGTGCAGATAAAGCATGATCTTTACCTTTTCAAACACCCACACCACCATACCTGAAATCCACACCCACACCACAATAATGAACATTCACACCATACCAAACACACCCACACCACACTGAACACCCACACCATACCCAACACCCACACCATACCCAACACCCACACCACACTGAACACCCACACCATACCCAACAGCCACACTATACCATACTCAACACTCACACCCAAACCATACCCAACACCTACACCCACATTCACACCCACACCGTTCCAAACACCTTACACCCACACCATACCCAAAACCCACACCCACATCAACACCCACACCATGCCCTACAACCACACCCACAACATACCCAACAACCACACCCACACCATACCCAACACCCATCGCATCCCCAACCTCCAAACCATACCCAACACCCACACCTACACCATGCTGGACACCAACACCCTCACCATACCCAATACCCACACCCACATCATACCCAACACCCACTGCATCCTCAACATTCACACCCACATCATACCTAACACCCACACCAATACCATACCCAATACTCATACCATACTCAACATCCACACCATACCCAACACCAACAGCAAAACCATACATACCCAACACCCACACCACCACACCCAACACTCACACCCAAACAATACCCAACACCTATACTCACATCATACCCAACACGGTGTTAGCGCCGAAATGGTGACATGTAGAGGTGTATGGTATGTAGAAGGACTACTGGACCTTGATAGCAGGCTGAGAAGCCTATGCCCAGAGTCGGACACGTAAAAGAAAAAAAAAATGGTCACCATTCCCAACACCCACACCAAGATACCTACCTGTACCACTCACTCCCTTTGAGGCCGTTTACCATTATACCTCATTCATAATGTATACATGCCTGCATTCATGACTATATTCATCAATAACTATTAACATGTCATCGCCACCACTACGGTATCACCACCACCATTACAACTATCACCACCATCACTATCACTACCACCACAACAGTTGCCATCATCACCACTACCACTATCACCACCACCACTACCACTATTACCACCACCACTACCACTAATACCACCACCACTACCACTATTATCACCACTACAGCCACTGTCACCATTACCACCACCATCACTATTACCACTACCACTATCATCACCACCACTACGGGTATGGCCACCATCACTATCACTATCGCCACCACCACAACCACTACCAAAACCACAACTACAGTGCCTATACTGTGACTATACTGTGGAGGAAAGTCAATCACATGAAAATTAATGAGGTAATTTTAGAGAATTTTATTGTTCTTAGTATTAATATTTTTGGTTTTAATGTTTTTATTGTATATTTGAATAGTGATGTCTGGGAAGTGGTTACTTTAAGTACTTGGAATCTCTAGCCAGACTAGACCACTTCCTTTTGCACTATAACTATACTTTTACTAGGTGATTATAATGTTGACCCTTTTTATGAAAGAGCTTGGTGAAATCTGTCTGCTTTTATGGAAAGAATTTCATTATAATGTTTAAACTTGTTGGAAATCTACATTATCATAATACAAATCATAATAGCAATATAAATATGTAATCTAAAAGTAACAACTGTGACATAATAGTAAAGGTAAATGTGGGAACAGGAAATGTGCTTGCAAGACGGCAGTGAAGGAATGCCAGAGGTGCACTGGAAGTGCTACATACACACAGACACACACAAGCTTCTAGAACCCGTACATACATCCAGTACACGTGACATAAACTCTCCTGCACAAGAAAGGAGGAATTAGACAGGAGAAGGGGCTAGCTACAGAAGTGAGAGGTGGTAAAGAGAAGAGGGGGCCAGCCAGAAATTAGCTAGAATATAATCGCTCCTGTGTAATACACACAGTGTTCAACTTAAACTTTCCCACTGAAGATGATAAACTACAATCAAGACCCATTATCCATCTTTAACTTCTCCTGTCACCGACTACACGTGAACTGAAGTTACTCCCTCACATATTTACTCAGCTACGACTGCTATATAATCAATCTCAGACTCATATTATTTTTGGTGGCACGAACATACGAACCAACGCCTTCAAGCCATCACTTCTACAATCAATTAACCGCATGCGAATATACACCCACAACAAGTAAATCACAAGAAGAAAGGACCAAGAATACAGTGAGAAAGAAACACAAATCAAGCAAACTAAGAGTGAGACATGACTCACAATCATCTGACCCCACCCACCTCTCGACAACTGTCCCCCACCTCCGTCTCCACCACCACGCTGATGTAGGAATGAAGAGGTCAAGACAACGGCAGCAAATACCAGAGCCCACATTGACCACTCATCTTACTCATCCATCTACACTCAAGTTACTCATCGCTATGCATTTCCTCACTACAGCTACCAGAGTGTGGGAAGTCGACATTGCTGTGCTCATTTGCTGAGACAACATCACGTCAATCAACGTGTGTCTGACACCACGCACCTCTCACCCACTGCTTGTTTTCTATTTTTTTAATGTGTCCGACTCTGGGCATAGGCTTTACACCCCATTACCAAGGCCCAGTAATCCTCCTCCATTCATACACCTCCACATGCCACCACTTCGATTGTAACACCCACTGTCCATTTTGAATACAAGCTAGGGCTCTCTTACGGGGCTGGTGTATTGGTATTATTGGAGGTGTTTTTACGACATGTCGGCGTGTCATCTGGAAAATCAGTAAAGTCTGCATTTTAATGTAATTCAAATCCTTAAACTGTTACCTGCCCCAGTGGCGATTTGAACCTGGGTCCATTAGGACTGCAGGCCAACTCTCTATCGATTCGACCACCTCCTCCCCCATCTTTACTCACACATTCCTACTCATTCTCACATATTCTCAACAGTTTTTGAGTGGGAACTCGACACTGTATGGCGAGGTTCGACTATGACTGAGGCTATTGTGCACTGCAATCAACACTGAGATCACAAGCCCTGGAACTTCCGGGAGTAACATCATCTATCAACACAGCCCTGGAGTTTCCGAGAGCGAGATCATCTATCTACACTGCACTTTCCGAAAGCGACATCTTCTATCAACACATCTCTGAGTCTCCGAGAGTGACATCATCCGCCTCAAGTGGGTGATTATACTTTTTATTTATTTCTTCCCAGTGCTTTAAATTAGCTACAATCACCTCCTTTACTTATTTGTATACATATGCATTTATATGCTTAATATCTTTACTCATTTACTTATCTATTCAGTTAATCCCTAAACACCGCAACTGTTTCGGGCAGGGTACCTCTCACAACCACAATTCGGGGGTGTTTTGGCAACTTTCACTATGGGCAAATTGATCGTGTTCTGGCTAAACAGGAAGAATTTACACACCCGACAACGTAATCCGTACCCCAGTAGGCGTAATGGTTATCGCACAATCGCGCGTCAAAGTTAAAAAAAAAAAAAAAGTTTATGATAGTTACCCCTGGAAAACAATCGAAAACATGAAAATTTTGATTACATATTTTTCTTACTGAAACAAGTCATTTCAAATTGTTTTGTCACACCAAGCATGAAAACAGGTGTATGTAGGTGTGGGAAGATTACTAGGCTGCGGGGAGATAAAGTAGGCTGTGGAGAGTACAGTAGGCCTATAGGTACGGGGGTTGGAAATAACCAGCTTTTCACATGAAAAGAACGCACTTCAGTGTGTTCTGTAACATCTACCACGAAAACAGGTGTGTATGTAGGTGTGGGGAGATAACTAGTGTGGGGTGTAGGCCTACAAGGCCTTGGTGGTACTTGGAAGTGAAAAAAAATAAATGGTAACCAACATAGTCGCGCATAACGTTGTGTGTTCGTAACACAATGTTCAGGAGAAATGAGATGTACACAGTATTTCGGATGAAAGTAACGAAAGTACAGAGCCTCATACAATCTGGTGGCCGATTATAACAAAAATAAAAGGAAAACATGCAACACAATGCCTTCCAAGTACACTGATAGTAACCACACCTGGATGTGTGGTGGGAAACGTTTGCACCTTGCCGGTGCTATTCACAGTCGTGATAGCCTGGGCTGACCCTAGCCGACACACCAGATGACAGGAACATGTGTGTAAAATACTAAGGAATTCATAAAAATAAGTAATCAATAGTCAATCATGAAACATACATGCACATAAGTGTGTTCATTGTGAAGGAAGTGCAAAAAAAAAAAAAAAATGCTAACATTGTCGTGCATAGCATTGTGTGTTCGTAACGCAACGTTGAGGAGAAAAGAGACGTATACAAAATTTGGAATGAAAGTAATAGCTATAAGCAGCCTCAAACTATTGGATTGAAAAGAATTAGCGCAAAAAGTATGCAATGCACTGAATCGAGTTTTTTGTTATGTGCAGTGACTCCCTAACTAACTAACTAACAAACAGGCAGATAAGTTGACCACGAAGGGCTGGCGGTTGTGTTTACCCAGTGTAAATGTTTGCTCGGAGACGGAGACTAATCAGACGTTGTAATCTGGGCAGGTAGGGAGAATGAAATATATATATATATATATATATATATATATATATATATATATATATATATATGCGTCGTATGTAGTAAAACATACAGCATTCTCCAGCTACGTACGTATGAAAACTGGTAGGTATGACGTGAGAAATGAACAGAGTGAGGTGTAATTACCTGTATATGTATATTTGGGAAGAAGTTGAAGTAATATGAAACAGGTACGTACAGTCACGCGTACTAATTTCTGCTCAGGGATTACCCCTTCCTTCCCCCCTCTACCCTGGACAGAGGGAAGGGGGGAATCGCGAACAAGTTTACCTCGCCTTCTGCCCCCAACTCCCCCACCCTCCACCTCCAGCTGCCAGTTACTGATTAGACGCAAATTTTCTCATGTCCTGTAAACATGACTAAACTGTCGTCGCACACGCTTTCAACGGCCAAGATTTGGACTATATTTTTAGAATAAATTATTACCGTATTGAACTGCATTCTCAAACTGAAAATATTCACCATCATTGTAATCCAGTGTCGTCCGCTGCACAATTCTGGGTTCCAGTGCTTACCTATTCACTTCCCCCAGCTGTCTCTCTCTCTCTCTCTCTCTCTGAATTTACTTTTCCCACTCACTCTTTCTTTTTAAATTTATATAACTTTCTCTTTGCTTCTCTCCCCCTCTCCCCCTTCTCTCTCGTTCTTTGTCTTAAGTCTTCCCCGCCTCTCACCCCTCCCCTCCCTCCACCTGAGGCCTGATCAGCAGTCAGTTATACCGTCACCGCTCCTTCGTATATCGTGTGCAGGCAACATTTATCACACACACTTAGGTCAGATGTATGGAAAGCTAATTTTTTTTTTATATATATATAATTGTATTTCTCATTATGTGCCAAGTCCAAATACAGAACACCAGACTAATATTCGTAATTTTTATTAGTGTGACCGTTCCACTTCACATAGCTGGGTAGCTGGGCTTATAAACTGCGCGCACACACACACACACACACACACACACACACACACACACACACGACTTAAATTTTGCACTGACAGCATGGCAACTACAAATATAGTCATTCTAACAACTGGATCTGCTGGCTCCAAACCTTCCCTGTCCCAGTCAAACTCCACATTCAATAACCGGTTATTGAATGTGGAGTTTGACTGGGACAGGGAAGGTCTGGAGCCAGCAAATCCAGTTGTTAGAATGATTATATTTGTAGTTGCCATGCTGTCAGTGCAAAATTTAAATCGTGTGTGTGTGTGTGTGTGTGTGTGTGTGTGTGTGTGTGTGCAGTTTATAAGCCCAGTTACACAGCTATGTGAAGTGGAACGGTCACTCTAATAAAAATTACGAATATTGGTCTGGTGTTCTCTATTTGAACTTGGCACATAATGAGAAATACAATTAGATATAAAAATAAAAATTAGCTTTCCATACATCTGACCTAAGTGTGTGTGATAAATGTTGCCTGCACACGATATACGAAGGAGCGGTGACGGTATAACTGACTGCTGATCAGGCCTCACGTGGGGGGAGGGGAAGGGTGAGAGGCGGGGAAGACTTAAGGCAAAGAACGAGAGAGAAGGGGGAGAGGGGGAGAGAAGCAAAGAGAAAGTTATATAAATTTAAAAAGAAAGTGAGTGGGAAAAGTAAATTCAGAGAGGGAGAGAGAGAGAGACAGCTGGGGGAAGTGAAAAGGTAAGCACTGGAACCCAGAACTGTGCTGTGGACGACACTGGATTACAATGATGGTGAATATTTTCAATTTGAGAATGCAGTTCAATACGGTAATAATTTATTCTAAAAATATAGTCCAAATCTTGGCAGTTGAAAGCGTGTGCGACGACAGTTTAGTCATGTTTACAGGACATGAGAAAATTTGCGTCTAATCAGTAACTGGCAGCTGGAGGTAGAGGGTGGGGGAGTTGGGGGCAGAATGCGGGGTAGACTTGTTCACGATTCCCCCCTTCCCTCTGTCCAGGGTAGAGGGGGGAAGGAAGGGGTAACCCCTGAGCAGAAATTAGTACGCGTGACTGTACATCAGGCCTTATAACTCTCAGAGGTCTGTTGGGGGTTGGAAGGCTAGTGAGGGACAAGGAGGGAGGGATGGGATGGTGTTTGGGGGAGGGGACGAGGCTAGATGTATATTTGGGAAGAAGTTGAAATAATATACCGGTAAATCAGGTACGTACATCAGGTCTGATAACTCTCGGGGGTCTGTTGGGGGTTGGATGGGTAGTGAGAGACAAGATGGGAGGGATGGGGTGGGGTTTGGGGGGGGATGAGGCTAATTGTATATTTGGGAAGTTGAAATAATATGAAACAGGTACGTAAATCGGGCCCGATAACTCTCGGGGGTCTGTTGGGGGTTGGAAGGATAGTGAGAGACAAGGAGGGAGGGATAGGGTGGGGTTTGGGAAGTGACGAGGCTAGAAGTATATTTGGGAAGAAGTTGAAATAATATGAAGCAGGTACATATCTCAGGCCTGATAACTCTCGGGGGTCTGTTGGGGGTTGGAAGGGTAGTGAGGGATAAGGAGGGAGGGATGGGGTGGGGTTTGGGGGGGGACGAGGCTAGCAGGGAGGGAGGAGGGGCAAGAGAGGGTGGAAGGGGATGCAGGTTGTGGTGGGAAGAGAGATGCAGGTGCGTGGAAGGGTGGGAGAGCGATGGGGGACAAGGAGAGAGTGAGAGAGTGGAGTAGAGGGTGGCATGGAGGTGGCCGAGAGGGGGGTGCCCCCTCACCGCCCGGGTTGGTCCGATCCCCCCTCACGTCAAATCAGGGGCGAGTTCTCATTGGCCTGAAGCCATGTACGTCATAATTGGGTGGAGCAAGCACTCCGCAGTTTTTTACAGACCCCGCTCAATTGATGCAATTAGGCATTTTGGCATAAAACTCAAATTGCATCAATTGATGTGATTAGGACTTTAGGGGTTAACACATACATAAAATAAGTGTTCCATAACACCATACCCTAGCAAAATGAGCTTATTTTTACTGAGTGTTATGACGGGAATATTTTCGACATCGCCCATGTTAGTGCCAGATGATACACAGTTAGCGGCCACTGCCGATCCACAATTAGGAAAACAACAGGACAATAAACCCAACCCATAATATTCTCCACAAAGTAAAGATAAAGAAAAAAAATACATAATTTCTAGATGACTGGGAAACTCCCTCTGATGTAGCAAGTGAGGACTTTAGCTCTGCCTTACATATCTATAAAAATTTACTTAACAGAGTTCATAGATCAGGTAAAACTTATTCCACTATTCCTTCACACAACAATAAAGAACTCCATGTCAAACTAACAAAACAATCAACCAAAACGAATAACGAAGGCAATGCCACAAATCAAACATCCCCACCTCATGTTTACGTTTATCATGAGGATAAAAACATCCCAAAATTCTCAAGCACAGAAAAAGACCGCACTGATGTAATGTCACTCATCAACCAATGTGAACAATTATTTGGTAAGAGATATGTAACAGATGAACAGGAGAAAAGAGCAATATTTTTCTCCTGGATTACCCAAGAGAGATATCTCGTACGTGATTTGCTCAGGTCAGATAAGCTTCTTCGAGCTAAGACATATGATGACTTTAACCCGCGCCGTCCCGAGGACGTACTTCCACGTCCTCACGTTTTGTCACAGCTAATCCCGAGGACGTACTTCAATGTCCTGCAATTGCAAGGTTCATAATTTCCACAATTTTCAATTTTCGCTAGTCATTTTTGGTACGTATACACGGGACACCTTCCTCAACAAGATGCCAGGCAGAGACAATGCCTTACCCAGCATCACCTCCTCCCCTCCCCCCCTGCATGCCCTTTTCTCAGCAATTCACCTGTTATCAGTGACCTGGCCAGTATGGCCATGTCATGCCACGGTACGAAATTCAGGGCCAGAGTGATTCCCCAATCAATGACAATGTGGAGGACAAACTTTACATAGCATTAGAGGAAGAAACAGTTAGAAATGATGATCAGGTAATGTGGCAAAAAAAGGTCAGGTATTAGTGAGTGAAACAATGCTTATAATGCCTATATTACTGCTTGAAAACCAATATACTCTTGTACTACATATAAATTCGTAACAGTAAATAAATAAATACCGTTTATGAGTGGTGTGAAATAGTTATCCTGCCATAGAACTCGTTTTCTTTGGTGCCAGCCTGATAGAAAACCCAGTAAGGTAAGGAGGCTCTCCTACCTGTAATGAGTATTTTAAACCTCAGGTGAGCGATTTCTCTATGAATTTTCGATGTTTCTCACCAAAAGCGAAAGTTTTAGCAAAAAAAAAAAGGGTCAAAAAATGGTCGGGATTGGGGGGTACCAGTGGTCAAAAAGTGGTCGGGATGGGGCGGGTTAAAGCAGAATTGCTGAGGAAATTCTCTGGAGGTATAAACTTTTTGCCAGGTATAATCCCAGAATTACATAAGATTGTGCATCTTGTAAGATAATATATAACAAATCCTGTATTACGTGAAATAACAGCAGATGTTTCCACAATTAAAAGATCACTATTAGCAACTTTAGAAAACTCATAAGTGGATAACAGATGATGGAAAGATGTCACCAATGCTTGTCGTAGACATCATTTGTTATGTAGCTGCTTTGTGAAAATTGCCTGATAGGGTCCTCAAGATAGCTAAAACGATTCCTTACACTCCAGGAATGTGCTTGCTAGATTTTATGAACGAGGAAGAGATGAATTGTAGCAAAGCTGGGGTGACCGAAACACAATCAAATTCAACTAGAATGAGAATGACAGACACAGTATCAGCCATGAAAACAATTACAGCTACCCCAAACAAAGAACAAAATCGGTCGCAACCCAAAAACAGACAGAGCAAAGAACCAAACACTTTGAGGCAGTGATCTCAAATACCAGGCCATGGGCAGACACATAAGTGTGCGCGCAGTCCGAGCAGAAGCCGCACCACAGATACCACTAAATATGGAAGGTCATCTCGAGGATCACATTCAGGAGGTAGGTCCACTCTATGTTATTATTGTGCAAACCCAGGACACACAAAGAATGAATGCTTTATAAAAACAAAAGAAGATAAACAAAAGGTGCAAGGGTGTGATCCATACTGTAGACATCATAGGTCCCAAGGTAATTGGACCTGCAAGACAGTAGAAAAACTTGATTCCATATTTAAATCGGGGTAAGGCCAAGTTACGACAAAAAACGACCAATGGTAAAGAAAACCAAGTCAAAAATTCACATAGGAGGCATTTTGGGAAGTGAGTGTATCTTGATACCAGCTGTATGTGAGGGTCAAAATGTTTCTTTGTTCTTAGATACAGGCTCTCCAGTGAATTTAATACCACAAGAAGACTTAGATAGGATTTTTAGACATAAGAAAGTAACTTTTCTGGAAAAATCTGATTTACATTTATATGCAGTAGATGGCTAACAAATTACAGTAAAAGGCATGAAAAGGTTAAACATCAGTTTCACAGAGACTACAAGACCAATTTCTGCATTATCTATATTGCTGAAAACTTAGCAATAAAAGCTAATATCTTGCAGGGCTTAAGATCAATGAGAACAGAGAAAATAACTTAACTCCCACAAATGAATGGAATAGACTTTAACCCCTTAACCACGGGGAATCACTTTCGTGACGCTTGGGAGCAAGGAATCATACCGCGGGGCGTCACTTTTGCGATTCTGTGTTATTTTGAATTTGCCTGGGCTTGCAAGCGGTGGCCTGTAACATCTATCAGTACTGCCAATGTCCAACACTAGTCAGCACTCCTAATCTCATCTGTACTCCCATCCATTGTTGACAATTTAGCCATTTCTCCCTGTTCTTGACTCCCCTCCCTACCTTCCCTCCATTACCCTCTCCTCTAGCCTGCCTGCCCGTGCTACACTAAGTAAATCTCCCCTGGAATTTTCCACTGATTTCATCCATTGAAATAAGCCCTATGCCCTATTCTTATACCAAATAACATATATCAAAAAGAAATAAGGTAAGTGAGAGTGCCATACACCTGGAACTGGCTAATTATCACCTGACACCTCACGTGCACTCGTTCACTAATTTTCGCTGTTTATTTCCCCTTGAAATATGCCGTATAATCTATTCTCGTAATAAAAATATATATAAGAAAGGAAGGGAGAAGCCTAAGTGATATTTACATTCACCTGGAACTACCTAATTATTGCAGGCCACTACACTGTGTTCTACGCTAAGTAAATCTTCCCTGGAATTTTCCACTGATTTCATCCATTGAAATAAGCCCTATCCCCTATTCTTATACCAAATAATATATACCAAAAAGAAATAAGGTAAGTGATAGTGCCATACAGCTGGAATTGGCTAATTATCACCTGACAAAACCTCACGTGCACTCGTTCGCTAATTTTCGCTGTTTATTTCCCCTTGAAATATGCCGTATAATCTATTCTCGTAATAAAAGTATATATAAGGAGGGAAGGGAGAAGCCTAAGTGATATTTACAATCACCTGGAACTACCTAATTTATAATGTATTGTCTAGATTTCCTGCCAATCATTTCATGGCTATATATTAGCAGCTCTCACGAGGCTGACGTTGGCAGTAATGCATTCTCCCTAGGTAGGCCACCCCAGCAGACCAGTATCAGTTTACTGTCGTCTTTCAAGGTGAAAGTACGTCGGATTCGCTCCTGCTAACTTCTGCTGCTTTTTAGGCCCATGCAAAGGGCCCTGTGACCTTTACCCCCTACTAAACCTCATGTGGAAAGAGGTAAAGGGCTGACAATTGATAGAGAGTGACTACGATCTTTCTGGTGAGTAATACAGTGCAAGTGGAATCGTAAATAATGTGTAAATAATGTGTAAACAGCAAGTGAAAGCAATGAATGTAAATATAAGTGAAGTGGAAAATAGTGTTATAAGTTACTTCAAGTGACAGTGCATAACACAGTATAAATAAAACAGAAATGTAAATAATGTAAATAAAATAACGTAAATAGAAATGTAAATGAGTAGTAGTATAAGAATACGAGTATATATACTAGGAATAATGAAAGTGAAAGTTTCACTCTAGCATGTATGAATACTATGAGTTATGAGAGTGAAGGTGAAAGTAACATTCACTCTCAACGCTAGTATACAGGACGAGAAAGTGAATGCTACGTATTTTACTGAAAGAGAAATTGAATCCCTACAGTGACAATAAACTACTATTACTGAAGGAAACTTATGGATAAAGACTGTAGATATATGTAAGTGTTATATAGTAATAGAAATATAAACTGTGAGTGTTTTCATGAATAATAAATGACAGAACACCAGCGGTGAACGATGTCATGTGGGAAGGTCATACGCCCTCGTAATTTTCATTGCTTTCACAGTGTTTTTTTTTTTTTGGAGTATGGATTCCAATTATTTGAGAATCATAGAATAGTGTTTCTAGTGATAATATCAGGCTGTGGTAATCATATTACGGGTTGTCGGAAAGTGTAAAGTGGAGACTTCGTTACCCAACTTCAGAGGTCTCCACAAGTCCTACGGTACTCGACGAAGGCTCAACAAACATCCCAGGAGAAAGCTGAAGGCATGTGCCATAAGCACGTGTGATTTTAATATTCTAGGACTAATAACTGATTTTTGGCAAATATTTTTAGAGTCTGTCAGAGCGCGAATATGCCCGCGGGAACCGCAAGAAAAAGCAAAACAAGCCCGCGGTTAAGGGGTTAATAATGAATTCATAGAAGAATTACCATCAGATTTCTCACCGATCAGTAAAACAGAACCAAAATGAATTGGAAATATTAAAAGCCTAAACATAAATACACAACCCCCCCCCCCAGCCTCCCAGACTAGAGACTGAGGTAACAGTACTGACTCATCAGTTTTTCCCGCCCATCTCACCAATGATTTAGTTATTCCTCCTAACTCATACTTGAAAGTTACCATAAAGAGCAAACCGAAGAATAGTACCGTTCTTGTCTTAGAGGAATTATGTAAAGTGAAAGGTTTGTCAATAGAAAATGCATTATGTCAGGTGGATAACGATCAGCAAACTCAGAGAAGTACAGTTGAAAAAGGGGACTTGTATAGTTAATATAGAAAAATGTCTGGCCCCTTTCATGAAGACAGTTTCTGCTGGAATGACAAATAAGATAAAATCTATGGACAGAGAAAGCATACAGAAAATCTGATTCACTCAGGTGAATTTGATGAAGAAACTGATTCGTTAAATTTGCTGGAAAAACATCGGCAAATGGTAGCATTAGCTGGAGAACAATTAGGGTGTACTAACATGAGTAATCACAAGATTAATGTGCACCCAGACACACAACCAATTTTTGTACCTGCCTATACAGTCCCACAATCACAACATACACTTGTAAACCAGTAAGTTGATGAAATGCTAAAACTTGGTATTATTGAGCCATCAGTCTCGCCATGGAACGCCCCATTATTTTTCGTGCCCAAACGAAATGGAGAAATGTGTGTGGTAGTAGATTACCGAAAACTAATGACACAATCCCAGATCGGTTTCCCATGCCATTCCTAAGTGACATCCTGCAAAATACTGGACCAGAAAATAATGCATTTTCCATAATCGATTTCCTTAATGGATATTGTCAAATACCACTGGATGAGGAGTCACGTAAATACACTGCCTTCTCCACAAATACAGGACATTTCCAGTACAAGCAAATGCCAATGGGACTGAGGACAGCACCAGGCACTTTTCAACGCGTGATGAATTACGTATTGTCCGGAATCCTAGGACAAGAAATATTTGTCTATCTTGACGATATAATTATTGCAACTAATGACAAGAGAACATCTCCAGAAATTAGACCAACTCCTACAAAAGCTTGGTGATGGTGGTTTAAAAATTAAGTTGTCTAAATGCAAATTTTGCTGTAAGGAGATAAAATTCTTAGGCCATAAACTGAATGCAGAAGGACTCCATACATCCGATGATAAAATACAAGCAGTGAGGGACTTCCCAGAACTAACTACTATAGACGAAGTTAGACAATTTTTCGGTCTGGCAGGATATTTTAGGTCTTTTATATGACAATTCTCTCATACAGCTTTTCCTCTATTCCAACTACTCAAAAAAGATGCTATATTCCAATGGGGGAGAATTTAATGAATTACAAGATAAACTTACAAATGCACCATGCTTGGCCTATCTTGATTTCACAAAACCATTTATAATTTGCACAAATCCATCTATTAAAGGATTAGGGGCTGTACTGATGCAGAAGATAAGAGATGAAAGAATCAACCAACTGCATTCACCAGCAGACAAATAAAAGGTGCAGAGAAAAATTATTGTGCTACAGTCGTAAGAGGCACTTCCAGTGGTCTTTGCATTACAAAAGTTTCGAGATTTGGTATATGGTTGCGAAATTCACTTATTCACCGACCATAAACCACTCGTGGATATGTTCAAAGAAAAACTCCTCTCTGGGAGGAGAGCAAGATGGAAATGTACAGTTGAAAACTACAATGTACATATTCACTACATACAAGGCAAAATGAATTTAGTAGCTGATGCAATATCTAGAAACTCGAAGACAATTCATGTTGCAGCACTAGATCTCAATGGAAACATTCCACACCATGATCAAATCGCGAAAGCACAGAGACTTGATCAAACGTGGTCTAAAGTTATATACAAGTTAGAAAGTGGAGATGATATACAATTACCCAAACTACTTATACCACTTGAACAAATCACAGTAATCAATAATGCCTTATACAGGATCAACCCAGGTCAATCGAAACGCCAAAGAAATAATAAACAATTAGTGGTGCCTAATGACATGATACCGCAAGTATTACGAACGATTCACGATAGCCCCCATGCAGGACATCCTGGAAAACCTAGGACATTCAACCAAGCCCAGCTGTTATACTACTGGCCATCATTACGAAAAGATATAAACAATCTATCTATCTATTGCCAGATGCCTTAATCCCATATGGGGTGGCCACAAACAAATCGCCTCCACGTCACCCTGTCCCCCACCATTTCACTGCCCTGCTCCCATCTCACACCCCCCTCCCTCATATACCTCTCCACTCCATCCCTCCACCTCATCCTTGGCCTCCCCCTCCCTCTCTCCCCCTCCATCTCACTCACATACACTCCTTGTCAGTCTCTCACTCTCCATCCTCTCCACATGGCCAAACCACCTCAACATGTTTCTCCTAACGCTTTCTATATAAACAATCATATTGACAAATGCGAATCATGTGCAAAACACAAAGGCTACCCGATCACAGCTGCATCTATAGGTAATTACTCTGTACCACATCAACCGTGGGACGTCGTCGCGGTTGACTTACTCAAGCTACCGTTATCATACAATAATAACCAATACCTATTCGTAGCAACAGATCATTTCTCACGCTATGTAATTCTTGCCCCAATTAAGGATATGACAGCAGAAACAATAGCAAAAGAATAATAGATAATGTAATATGTCGCTTCATGACCCCAAAGGTACTAATAAGCAATAATGGAGATGAATTTAACTGTGATATCTTACAAGAAATATGTAAACAATACAATATCCGAAAGGTTAACATTTTAGCCTATCACCTAGCATCCAATGGGTTAGCAGAGAGACAAAACAAAGAAGTATTGGATGTACTACGACACATTCTCAATGAAAATTATGCAAGCTGGGATGATCGGATTCCCAGAGTAGAAGTATAAATTAGTGTATCTATAAATAAGTCTACAGGAGACACACCACATTTCATTTTCTACGGAACGGATAAAAAATTACCGTATGAAATTCCCGAGGGTGAAAATCTGCCTGTATACAACTATGATGATGATTACCCTAAACTCCATTTACATGAATTCCAGGGTATTCATCAGAGTGAAAAAACAATTATTGATGTCCTAGGAACAAATGACGGAGGCATTCAACAAAAAGGGCGAAAGAATCACCAATCAGCTTGTCTATGGTATCATTCATACAAGAGACAATAAATTATCCCCGAAATTTGAGGGACCATACAGAGAAATTAACAAGACAGCAAACAAAGTTGTAATTAGGTCACTGTCAAGTGGCAAAGAAAAACAAATTCATGTTGATTATTTAAAACGGGTCCCAAGGGAATTAGCCAGCATTATACGACCTTGGACACCACTGACAAACCGAACATTACTCACGAAATCAATCAAGAAAATAATCACAAAAAATAAAAATAAAGTTGCCTACCAAACAAACTAACATACAGTAGGTGCAACTGTTTCTAAAATGGCTATATACAGTATTTACATGATCTTGATATATATTTAAACTCCTTCCATAAGTGAAATAACAAGCAAGTTATTGTTCTCCGTGAGCCAACCGTAACGCACATCATCACTATCATCGACCACAGCATGACTGGATCAGGAAATTAATAATTTCTTTTTTTTCGGTAGGTAACGATGAAGTGACTTATACCATGGATTCTCTACATAGCAAGAGGATATGCTCACTAAGACCCTCAACATATAGTACGGCAAGGATGCCTCTAGCTCCAGCGGTCACGACGTCAATCGTAAATGATGTCATGAGTACTGAAATCAGTTTGGATTATTTATACAGATTACCTACTTATTTGGAGAACAGTGCCAAACCACTGAGAACCCTGGACTTTATGACAGGAGGCTATGTTTCAGAAGCTCATAACACAAAGTGACTGAAATCATGAAGTTAGCGAAATGGAAGATAGAACAGGCTAAATCAATTATGCTCATCATGATCCAAGATCTCCCATCTCATGGAACGGAGGCACTGAGCGACACGAACAACATCACACGTACTCACCAAAGGTGCGGTTTGTTTGACCTGTGTGGCGCAATTCTGGGGAACATCTTTGGATTCACTACAGAGGAAGACCTTCAAGAAATAAACAACAAATTTAATAAAATAGCTCAGGTACTAACATATAAAAACATGTTCACTGCCGGCCAAAACTCAGCAATGAAGACAATCGTGAAAAATCTAAAAAAAAAAGGCAGAAAGTATAACTCACCAGAATGTGGACAAAATAAACGCCATGGAAGGGAACATAACACTTTTCCAACACTTCTCAGTCATCACGGAACATACTGACACAATTATACTCCAGTTAGATAACACTAGAGTTCGTTACAGGGCATTTATGCAAGGAATTGCGAATGCCGGTAATGGCAAGATCACAACTGACCTACTTCCAGTTCATGAGCTACGTCAGATAATTAGTCAAGGCATATATAAACATGGTTAGAAGCCTTTGTTCCGGGGTAGGGATTTCATGTTATGCATATTTAGATGCAACACTAACACCAGCATCAGTAGTAGTTCATGTACCATTCATAACTGACGATCTGTTCACAGTGTATCAAGTATACCCCTTCCCTTCTAAGAATAATAACATTTTGGTCATCATCAACATCGACACAGACACTGAACTCATCATGGTCTCCAAGAGACGGAACACTGTCACTTTCGACAGTGAATCGACGATTGAACGAAAGTGCCGTATATCCTTACATGCTGTTCATCTTTGTCCTGTGTACATCTTCACATTTCAGCCTACTGCAACAGTCCCTTGTGAAATGACTATCATAAGAAATCACGAATCACGACATTCATCATCATTGCAACTTCACATTTGTTCCAGATAAACCTATACACCATCAGTGCATTGGACACAGTTTTTTTTTTACTTCACTCATAACACAACAGTTTACATAATTTGTCCAGATATACCACCATCTCATACTTCAGCATCAGGATTATACACAGCACCAGACTACTGTGCGGTACTTACACCATCCATGTCCACTTTATCTACCATCAATCACTATGCCATCCTCAATTATACACACAAACATTTCCACCCTTTACCTAAGATGGATTTCAAAATGAGCACAAGTATTAAGTTGACTTCACCCAAGTTTGAAACTATGCAACTAATCAATGAAACAATGAAGCCCTGGGAAGAATTGAGTTTGAGTATCTTCAACCCATATTATGTGTATAGCCCAGCACCTACTGTCTTTATAATCTTCTCTATTGTATTTGCAGTAGTGCTGTTCGCAATGCACAGAATGCATCTAAGAATTGCAAACTTGGAGTCAGTATTTACTGGAGGAAGAGTGAACATTCAAGTAAGACCCCCTGAATATAGTGTAAATATTTTGTAAATAGTGTTATATATATATATATATATATATATATATATATATATATATATATAAAACGTAGAAAATTATGGGACGACACATGAATTAATATTACATGATATACAAGTACAGTAGGCTCGCACAGTGTGCGTCATCGCAGTGCGCGATTCGCATTGTGCGCGAGTGACCAAAAATCATAACAAAAAACCCTTCAATGCGCGAGTTTACCACACAGAACGCGAGGCAGAGGCAAGGAGTGGTTCAAAAATGCCATTTTCTACTAGTGCACAACCACCCCTCACACAGCGCATCATGTGTCGTCATGTTGATGCGCAGAAATTCCCAGGCATTCTACTGCGCAGCTTGGGGTACAAGGGAGAGGGCACGCCATAACAGTCCTGGCTCATGCACTGTGCGGATCTGCTCTCTACAGCTAACCTGTCGTGTACAACGTGTGGTGTTTTTTGTGCTGCCTGTACTTCGCTGCACCATGGCTCCAACCACAAGAGTTAAGAAACTTCTGACGCATGCCACCATGTTAAAGATCATTAAGATGAAGGAGGAGGGTCAAGCAAACACTGCTATCGGGAGAACCCTGGGACTGGCTGAATCTACAGTGAGAACTGTGTGGAAGAACCATGAAGCCATAAAGGCTGTAGTGAAGACGTATGGTGCCTCTGACCTAGACGGCCATTCGCGGGTGGAAAATCGTGCTATGATACTAATGGAGCGCTATCTTGCCACCTTCATAATGAGGAAAGAAAAGGAAGGTGTTCCACTGAATGGAAGATTTATTTGGAACCAAGCCCAGCTCTTTTACAAGGCAGCATCTCGCAGGTTAAAAGTGGAAAAACCTTTCAGGGCATCGGTTGGATGGCTGGACCGTTTTCTCAAGCGCAAGGAACTCCGTTACATGAAAGTGTCTGGTGAACGTGCCTCTGCCGATGAGCTGGCTGCGAGAGACTATCCTGCAATATTTCGGGCGATTATTGAAGAGGGACAGTACACCAAGGACCAAATCTACAACACTGATGAAACGTCGTTATATTACAAGGCCATGCCCAAATCAACTTACATCGCTAAAAGACAGAAACAAACCCCTGGTCGCAAGCTCCAGAAGTGTAAGATGACAGTAATGTTCACTGTAAACCTGTCTGGGAGCCACAAGATAAGGCCAGTTGTTGTACACACAGCTTCACACCCAAGGTGCTACAAAAACCTCACGAACATGGATGCAAGTGGCGTGTATTGGTACAAGTCCGCAAATGGTTGGATGATCGGGAACATTATGACAGACTGGTTAATGAGGCGGTGTGTCCCTGATGCTAGGGCCAAGTGTCGGAAACTGGGCATTCCATTAAAATGCTCCTCGTGCTTGATAACACACCAAGTCACCCTCCATACCTTGAAGATCTTCATAAGGATTGTCGTGTTGTGTTTCTGCCGCCCCGCATGACGTCACTAGTGCAGCCACTGGATCAAGAACTAATCGCCACAGTGAAGCATTTCTTCCATAGGCAAGTGTACAATTACCTACGCAGGAAGACCGACACACAAGAGGCGCTTCATGCCCTACAAGATCATGACGAAGACCTTGATGAGGCATCTGTTCCCATTCCATCTCCACCAGCACCTGTATCCCGACCTGCCACAGATGCCATGACTGTTGAGGCATTTTGGCGTAACTTTACGGTGAAGGATGCAGTTGAATTTCCCCTACAAGTCTGGCATCAGATTACACCTGCAACGGTGAACCATGCATGGCGAATGCTCGTGCCTCACTTATGCATCACCCAGGAGACAGCCATTCAACCTCTGGCCGAGGCTGAGGCAGCAACACTGACAGCAGCACAAGTTGTACCAGGTTTCGAGGACATTACATTGGCGGACATACAAAAAGTACATGCTGCTACTTAGGAACAGCCTCCCGAGGAAGTGTTGCAACGGATAGACGAGGCTGACGCAGAGCCTGACGCCGGACAGAGTCAAGTTGAGCAGCCTAGCGTGATGGAAGGCAGGACTGAGCTGTGTATGTCAAACATTAGCAAGATCCTTGATGCTGTGGATAGGCTCAAGGAAGAGGTGAAGGAACAGGAAGTGAGCAATCTAAGAATGGAGGAACTTCTGGTTGGTATCGACAAACTCATCCGTTTCTACACAGACAGGCACAGTGAAGAAATAAACAGAAGACAGACGCTCGTAACAAGCTACACACAGAGGCTCAAGTTGGTGAAATTGCAGAACCAGCGACATCGTCTGCTCCTGTTCCTGTTGAGGATGAAGAGGATGCAATGTCAGAAGTGTCAGCATTGGACTTTGAAGGATTTATGGCCGAAGTGAGTGACTTTGATGCTCCTGGGGAAGGTGATCAAGAGGAGTCTGTGGAGGGAAGTGTTGGTGCGGTGGGAGGTGCGGTGGGGAGTGCGGCGCTGTAAGTGTTGCCGCACCTCGGAACCTCTGTTATTTAAGGTCATCAGGCCTGTTGTCTACTGTTGTTAAGGTGAGTACCCATATTTTTTTTATTGTAGCTATAGCTTTAGTACAATGTCTGAAACATATGACCTTTATTATGTCTCTAAGGGCCAAAAAATGTCCAGGTATGAGGGGGTACCACCCATATGTAATTATTCCCATAAGATTATGTATTCCTAGTACGCAAATTCCCAGTGCGCGAGGTCGTGGACCGCCCAATCTCTCATGCACTGTGCGAGGCTACTGTATCCAATTCTTATACCAATATCATTATATCTATATAAAATACAAATTTATTAATAACCCTTACTTTGGACTAGTTTTGCATATATGTATGTGTCTGTTATACATACACATTTTACAATTATATTATACAATATTTTATAATCAATTTAACTAGAGCGCATTTACTCCATTATATATACAATATGTTTACAATGTATTATGTTTCTAGAATATTATTAGATCAGTAAAAATATTATCATGAATATTAGGTCTATAAAATATTATGATCAATATTATGCATAGATTATACCTTATCACTAATTCAGGCTGTCGTAGATTCTCCAGCTGGCGTGACTGAGTGATGTTAGGATTCTACATTATCATAATACAAATCATAATAGATAGCAATATAAATGTGTAATCTAAAAGTAACAACTGTAACATGATAGTAAAGCGATGTGTGGGAACAGGAAATGCACTTGCAAGACTGTAATGAAGGAATGCCAGAGGTGCACCGGAAGTGCTACATACACACAGACACACACAAGCTTCTAGAACCCGTACATACGTCCAGTGCACGTGACACAAACTATCCTACACAAGAAGGAATTAGACAGGAGAAGGGGCTAGCTACAAAAGCAAGAGGTGGTAAAGAGAAGAGAGGTCCAGCGAGAACTTAGCTAGTATATAAACGCTCCTGCATAATACACAGTGTTCAACTTAAACTTTCCCTCTGAAGATAATAAACTACAATCAAGACCCAGTACTCATCTTTAACTTCTCCTGTCGCTGACTACACTTGAACTGAAGTTACTCCCTCACATATTTGCTTGGCTACGACTACTATAGAATCAATCTCAGAATCACAAACTTTGAGAATTTTGGGCATAATTCTTACACGTTTATAGGTTATTGGAATTCGGTCTCTAAGTGGCTTGATCATGTTATGGGCAGGGAACATAACCTCATCAAAAACGATAACATTAATAAACTAAAGAATATTATCAGTTCTGGCCATCTGCCATTGGTTGTGAGTTTAAAAATTACTGAAGAGAGAAACCTGTATTTTACACAGGAAAAATCATCTGAGAAATTACCAATATGCCGGGAATCAAACCCGGGACTCTCAGGTGGGAGCCAGGCAGCATACCACTACATCACGACCAGATAAAAGGTAACTCACGTTGTCACAATCTTGTAACCAACGTCCCTCCGCCCCCACTGTGGGCCTGAGAGTCCCGGGTTCGATTCCCGGCATATTGGTAATTTCTCAGTTGAGAATTACTGGTGGAATACCTGAAATGCGGCCTCAAGTGCCTTCCAATGAAACCTTCCATTCATCAGTCAGATGGGACAAAAGGACTATGAGATGAATGAAGTAAATCGTGCAACTGATGTGCACTTGGAGGACTTTGGTTCACTGCCTATACATAATTGTTATAAGCTGCCGAGCCCCTGAGCATCCTGAAGTGATAGATCAATTATTGTATAAAATCATTACGAATAAAGTTCAATATTGTAACCAAAAATATATGAGGAGCTGCATCAACAAGAATAAATTTAGGATAATCTCAGGATGGAACCATTGTATTAAAGAAATGCTTAGTGTTGCCAGAGAATTATATATGAACTGGGTAAAGCATGGCAGATTACGAGGCACACTCCTACACGAAGAGTTGTTGTGCGGTAGAAAGGACTTTAAGAAGACTCTTAAGGAACGTAAAGTTAATGAACAAAGAGAGAAATGTCAGTCAGTTACGGAGAAATTTCGTGACAAATATAAAACAAACTTCTGGAATAAGGTTAAGGAAAAAAGATCAATACATAAGTTATCTAATGTTATCAGTGGTGAAAGTGGTGATGTCAATATTAATAATGCGTTTTATAAGAAATTGTTATTGAATCAACCTCATACCAAGAATGAAGCAGAAACAAACTTGTGCAGTGAAATTAAGAGAGTTTGGCCTCAAGGAAAGAAAATGCATTTGCATGTATCCAATCATACACTCGGAAAACTCATACAGCATCTTAGGCTGGTAAAGGCTGTCTATCTACAGTATCTATATATTGCCAGACGCCGTAATCCGGTAAGGGGTGGCCACAAACAAATGACCTCCGTGTCGCCCTGTCCCCCGCCATTTCACTGACCTCCTGCCATCTCATACCCCCCCCTCTCTCACCTCTCCACTTCATCCCTCCATCTCATCCCTGGTCTCCCCCTCCCTCCACCTCACTAACAAACACTCTCCTCGTCAGTTTTCGCCCTCCATCCTCTCCATATGACCAGATCACCTCAATATGTTTCTCCTAACGCTTCCGATCACATCCATATCCACGCCACAACGCTCCTTCACATCCTCGTCTGTCTCTCCATGTGGCTCCACATGCTCCTCTCAAATAGCTCATTTCCACTGCTCTCTCTCCTGACTTTTGTCCCTCCAACAAGGTCCAAGCTTTACTTCCATACGTTAGAATTGGTATCACAATAATGTCATGCAGTAACTTTTTTACTTCCTTGCTCACTCCCCGGTTTCTAATCCCTGCTTTCAAAGAACCAGCAACCTTTCTTCCTTGCTGTATCCTTTCAAGCACTTCACCCTGTAAACTTCAATCCTTGCTCATCACAGTACCCAAGTACTTAAACGCACTCACATTTTCCCTTTGCTCCTCACCCAACCTCATCGTACATCGTGACCTAATATCTCTCGAAGACCATAACTTTGCTCTTCCCTACATTCGCCTTTTGATTCCGTTTCTTACACACTCTCCCAAACCAAGCCTTGCAGCTCCCCTTCCTCTTAACAACAAGTATCATCTGCAAACAAGAGTACAAGGAGTTTCCACACACTGCCTTCCCTCATTAGGGCAGCTCCAACATCCACTGCCCTACCTTGCATCTCTTTTATAACCCCATCGATATACAGACTGAACAACCGTGGAGACATGGCACATCCCTGTCTCAATCCAACCATCAAATAGAAAAAATCACTCAGTTCACTGTCCACACGCACTGTAGGCTTAGCACCCTCATTCTTACTCTTCATGGAATTCAACAACTTCCCATCCACTCCATATATTCTTAATACTTTCCACAATCCTTGTCTATCCACCCTGTCATGGGCTTTCTCCAAATCCATGAAGGCCGCATACAACTTCTTTCCCCTCTCTAGAAACTTCTGGGGCGCGGTAGCACAGTGGTAGCGCTCTGGACTCGTAATCGGGGGATTGCGAGTTCGAGCCTCGCCCGGGCTGCCGTGCCGGGAGTGGTAGCTCGCTCCTGTAATCCTAGCGGGGCTATATAGTCCAATACAGGGCTTAGCTCGGGGGAACTCCATTTCTCCCATTTCTAGAAACTTCTACTAAACAGCTAAGAATGAATATCTGATCTACATAACCTCTTCCCTTCCTTTTAATTAAAGAATGCATCTGCCTATTTCGTACGTAACCTTGCTCGGTTTTACAATTCGTGCTTTGTTCATTGTTACCTCCCTGGTAATCTTCTGAAGGGTACTATTACTCCTGTAATAAAAAGATACTAAGAAAATGTTAGACTCATCAAATTACCGACCAGTCATGCAGTCCTCATGCTCTTTAAAGATATCTGAATCGTTTATTTTAGATGTTTTATCAGAGATTATAATCAGTTTTGGGCAACTGGGTTTTAGGACTGGTTTTTCAACCACAGATGCTTGTTTCATCTTAGAAGAAGTCATGACGAAGTATTCCCAAAGGAAAATATCAGGCATTGTCACTTTCATTGATCTAAGTAAGGCTTTTGAGAGGGTAGATCACCTTATATCGGGGAAGATGTTGCTTGGATGTTCTCTTCCTGTTGATGTGGTGCTACTGATTCTGTAATACCCGAGGAACCGGCAAGTTAAAATAAGATGAAAAATTTTGTTTAGTAACTACTGCTTCATTGAGGAAGGTGTGAGACAGGGAGGCATTTTGTCACCGTTTCTGTTCAGTTTTTATATAAATATAATATTTCAGACTCTGTGGATGCTGGTTTGGGGACATTAGATACAATATCCTAGCATATGCCGATGATTTGGTATTAATGGCTTGAACAGCAGCTGAAATGCAGGTTCTGTATGGTAAGCTGGGAAATTGTATAGATGAACAATTACTTAAAATTAACAGGGACAAGACTAAATGTGTCATTTTTTGTAACAGGCAAGATGAACCAATGGAGAATATCGAGCTGAATGGTGATGTGCTGCAGGTGGTAAAAGTATTTAAATACCGGGGTCATAATGTTTCTCTTAATTTCAAAGATCAAGAAGATGCTTCTTTTAGACAATTTTTATTCTAAAAAGTATTTTCAGAGATTTTAAATCTGTTGACAAATTCACACTCATTTCTTTTTAAGCCATATTGTTTACCAGATTATGGGCTTCCATTATGGAACCATAGCACTTCTTTAATTAAAAGATATTAAAAGTTTTTGAAATTGTCTTTAGTAAAGCCCCTAAACGTATTAGTAGTGATCCAGTGTCTGTCAGCAGTCACATCACGTCAGCTCGGTGTGATCAGCTGCTATATAAGAATCACACTGCCTTGGTACAAGCAAGATATTGTAAACGATTGTTAAAGTCATGACACCCTCTCATTAAAAAACTATTTCTCATTAATTTTTTTTTTTTTTTAATGCAGTACCTGATTAACACTTTGGATAATGTCAGTCCAGTTTATGAAAAGCTATTTTGAGGTCAAGGACTGAATGGGTACAAAGGCATGAGGACAGGTAGCCTAAGCTCCTTGTATATTTTATGGTTACTAGATATTATGTTTTACCCTTGAACTTTTTATTTGTTATTGGTGCTAGCTTTTATATTTTATTAGACCCTTTTATTATTTTTATGGCTGCTAGCTTTTAAATTTTATTTGGACTTTTTTATTTTTATTGACGCTAGATGTTATATTTTATTGGGACCTTTTTATTTTTATTGATGCTGGCTTTATACTTTATTTGGATTTTTTTATTTTTTATTATTTTTTTATGTTAGCTTTTATGTCACCTAGGACTTCTTTTTATTGTATTAAGGGTAGCTTTTATTTTTTACCCGGGAACTTTTTAAAATTTCATTGATGCTTTTTTTTTTTTTTACAGGATAAATATTTTATTTCATAATATGTATGTGCACTGTGATATCCTCAGGTCTTTATCACTGCTTTTAATATGATTAATTCTTGTATATAATTGTACAGTACATCATCTGATATATATATATATATATATATATATATATGCAGAGACTTCACTTCACCGTGAAGATATGTAAGCAAAATAACCACAGGAGAAATGGAAGGACCGACAGTCAGTACTTTCGTATACTACATCTTCAGACAGAGTGAGACAGAAACGTAAAGGGTTGAGGTCTTTTATGCACATCCGCAGCAGGGAGTGGCACACAGAACAAAGGATGACCTGAATTTTTGCCTGCGGCTTAATTTATGGTCATATGCATCCCTAAGGAAGAAAAAAGATAGGTACCTATTGTTCTGTGCATCACCCATTTTTAGATTCAGGTCATCCTTTGTTGTGTGCCACTCCCTGCTGCAGGTGACCAAAAGTTAAGCCACAGGTAAAAATTCAGGTCATCCTTTGTTCTGTGTGCCACTACCTGCTGCGGGTGTGCATAAAAGACCTCCACCCTTTACGTTTCTGTCTCATTTTGTCTGAAGATGTAATATCCGAAAGTACTCACTGTCGCTCCTTTCATTTCTCCTGTGGTTATTTTGCATATACGGTACTGCTGCTACTATTACTCTTATATATATATATATATATATATATATATACATATATATCTATATACAGTATATATATACATATATATATATATATATATATATATATATATATGGTAGGTGGTGGCGACCATCATCCACTCACTTGATGTAGTGCTGCCTACTCCTTCCTTAGTCTTTATCATTCTTTTTCTGTGCCTGTCCTCCTCTCTTCCTATTTCTCACCATCATCCACTCGCTTGATGTAGTGCTGCCTACTCCTTCCTTAGTCTTTATCATTCTTTTTCTGTGCCTGTCCTCCTCTCTTCCTATTTCTCACCATCATCCGCGCACTTGATGTAGTGCTGCCTACTTCTTCCTTAGCCTTTATCATTCTTTTTCTGTGCCTGTCCTCCTCTCTTTCTATTTCTCCCATCTTTCCTGTCACTTCTTATTGCTTTTCTTTCCTTTACAGGTGGCTTTACATTGAGTGACAAGCCAAATGGTTTCCTGTAAGCCAAGAAACTATTTACAACGCTGGGTGGTAACCATATAACCAAACCATACGTGCTCCCTACGTGTCAACAAGTGGGTTGGTGGAGGGTTAGTGCCCCTCCCCGTAAAACAAATAACTCAGAGTCAAATGGCCACCCCTTACGGGATTATGGCGTCTGGCAATAGATAGATAGATAGATATGGTATATACATATATATATATATATATATATATATATATATATATATATAAATATATATATATATATATATATATATATATATATATATATATATATACGGTACTGCTGCTACTATTACCAAGAGTACAGAGAAATATATGAGGGGACTGTATATATATATACCGCTGGGGGTAGGGGGGTTTCAAGAATACTCCCCCAGTATCCCTGCTTGTCGTACGAGGCGACTAAAAGGGTTGGTGGTGGGTTAGTGCCCCACCCCGTAAAAAGAACTAACTAAACAAGCGAATAAAGCGCCTCGGACCAGGACGGACCATACGTTGACGGCTAAGGAACGGACAAAGGACATTCTGAGGATGGGAACTTGGAATGAGAGAGGAGTGAATGATGAAGTGAAAGGGAGAGAGATTGTTCAGGTGCTTGAGGATGCAAAAGTGGTTATATGTGGATTGACTGAAACTAAATGGAAAGGTGAAAGGGTGAGAGAATGGGAATATGGTTTAGATATATGTGCGGGAGTCAATGAGAATGAGAGGGCAAGAGAGGGAGTATGTCTGATGATAAGCAAAAAGTGGAAGGAGAATATAAGAGAGTATGGAACAGTGGGTGCAAGGATTGTATGGGTGAGGATGAAAGTAGGTATACAAGCATGGGCGATTGTATGTGTGTATGCTCCAACAGAAGACCGAGTGGCAAGAGTGAAAGATGAGTTTTGGGCACGAGTAAAAGCATGTATGGATAACTTTGAGAGGAGCGAGAGAGTGCTTTTGATTGGAGACATGAATGGCAAAGTTGGGAATGTACAAGTGGACGGAGTGGTTGGTCAAGTGGGGTGTGCCAGCTGACGTAGATGGGAATGGTAGTGCGTTGGTGGTCATCTGTGCTGGTAAGGGGTTGGCAAGAGCCAACACCTACTTTCGGCATAAGATGATCCACCGGTATACATGGAGAGTAATGAGAAGGATGGATGGTGAACTTGTTGAACGAAAGGTAATGATAGACTTTGTGTGTGTGGATGAGCGAATGAGAAGACAAGTGTTGGATGCAAGAGTTTGGAGAGGGTGGGGGAATGGACTCTCGGACCATCACTTAGTGATGGCCAAGGTAAAGCTGCAAAGAAAATGGTTGAGGAGACGAAGGGGAAGACAGGAGGAAACAGCTCCTATGAGAAGAGTGGCGAATTTGCAAGATAGTGAGAGAATGGCAGAGTATAAGAGCATAGTGGAAGAAAGATTGGGAAGGTATGAGCTAAAGCAGATGGAAGGGGTGGAAGACATATGCAAGATATTCACGGAAGAGATAGGTGCAGCGTGTGAGGTGGTTTGTGGAGTGAGGTGGAGATGCAAGGGTGTGCAAGGGACAGCATGGTGGATTGATGAGGTGAAACGAGCTGTAGAACAAAAGAAGAAGGCATATAGTGAATGGTTAGCGAGTAGAGGTAGGGGAGAAGATGAGAGAGAGAAGAGAGAGGTATATGTGAGCAGGAGAAGGGAGGTGAAGAGACTGGTGAAGGAGAGTAAGAAAGTGGATGAAGAGTTTGGGAGGAATCCGAGTGTGAAATGGAGGGAGAGTAAGAAATTGTTTTGGAAGGAGGTAAAGAAAGTAAGGCAGTGTGAAAGGAGAAATAGTAGGGGAGTGAAAGATAGGAATAATAGATTGTTGGTGGAGAAGAAAGAGAAACTGAGGAGATGGAAGGAGCACTTTGAGGATTTGTTGAATGTAGATAGTGAGAGCAGTGCGAGTATAAGTGGTTGGGGAATGGCTGGGAGAAGAAGAGATGAGAGGAGGGAGGAAGAGATCAGTAGGGCAGAAGTGGAAGCAATGAAGATCAAGTTGGGAAAGGCCCCAGGAATTGATGGAGTGTGTGGTGAAATGCTGAGATATGGGGGTGAGACTGTTGTGGAGTGGATATGGAAGTTGTGTAGATTGGCTTGGGTTCGTTTAAAGATTTCCTGCACATATAGTGCAGGCCGGGCCATATAATAGCCCGGTCAGTGGGATATGGGCTGGTTAAAAAAAATTGTAAGGGGGAGGACAGGACCTGGGGAATGCCCAGCATACACGTCCTGTCTCCTGGCTGGCTTTGTGGTGTGTTGTTGGCTTGGGAAGAGGGAAGGGTTCCAGAGGACTGGAAATCAGGTATAATTGTTCCTTTATACAAAGGAAAAGGGGAGAGAGAAGTATGTGGTAACCATAGGGGTATTTGCTTTCTTAGTGTGACTGGTAAAATATATGGTACAATACTCATTGATAGGGTTAGGCATATGACAGAGGAGCTAGTTGGAGAAGAACAAGGGGGATTTAGGAAGGGAAAAGGGTGTGTAGATCAGATATTTGTTCTAAGATGTTTAGTGGAGAAGTATCTAGAGAAGGGAAAGAAAGTGTATGCTGCCTTCATGGACTTGGGGAAAGCTTATGACAGAATAGATAGGCAAGGTATGTGGAAGGTATTAAGAATATATGGAGTGGAGGAGAAATTGTTGAGTGCTGTGAAGAGTACGTGCAAAGGAGCTAGGGCTATGGTGCGAGTGGATGGTGAGCTGAGTGAGTTCTTTGATCTCAATGTGGGACTGAAACAGGGTTGTGTGATGTCTCCATGGCTGTTTAATATATACATGGATGGGGTTGTAAAGGAGGTCCAAGGTAGGACAGTGGATGTGGGGGTGGCTCTGACGAATGAGGGTGAGATTTGGAAGATTCCGGAGTTGCTGTTTGCTGATGATACAGTATTGTTGAGCGAAGATGAATGGGAGTTGCAAGGTTTGGTGAATGAATTTGGGACAGTTTGTAGGAGGAGGAATCTGAAAGTTGATGTAAACAAGAGTAAAGTTATGGTGTTTGAGAGGTTTGAAGTTACAGAATGTACAGTGAGGTTGGATGGTGAGGATATGGAGAATGTGAGTGCATTCAAGTACTAGGGTAGTGTGATGAGTATGGATGGAACTTTGGGGGATGAAGTACGTGAAAGGGTACAGCAGGAAAGGAAGGTTGTTGGTTCACTGAAAGCAGTGATGAGGAATAGGGAGGTGAGTATGGAAGTTAAGAAGTCATTGCATGATAGTATTGTGATCCCTACCCTGACGTATGGAAGCGAGGCATGGACCCTGCAAGAGGGGAACAAGTCAAGAGTGAGAGCAGTAGAAATGAGTTACTTGACAGGAGCATGTGGAGTGACATGGAGGGACAGGTTGATGAATGAAGAAGTGAAGGAACGTTGTGGGGTGGATGTGGTTGAGAAGATTAGGAGAAATACACTGAGGTGGTTCGGACATATGGAGAGAATGGAGAATGAAAGACTAAGAGGGTGTATGTAGGTGAGGTGGAGGGAGGGAGAGGGAGGGGTAGACCGAGGATGAGGTGGAGGGATGGAGTTGAGAGGTATATGAGGGAGGGGGGGGGTGAGTTGGAGGGAGGGTAGTCAAATGGTGGATGACAGAGTGACTTGGAGGCGTTTTGTCTGCGGCCACCCTTTGCGGTATTAGGGCGTCGTTTTATGTTGCTCATGCTATGTAATTTCTGTGTTTTATCTATAGACTACTATACTTACTGAGTGTTGTTAACTTAGAGGTCAAAGAGAGGAGGACAGATCTGGGGAGAACATCCAAGTCTATGCTTAGGTGTATTGTTTGTGCTGAGCACCTCGAAGACAACCAGTTCATGAACTCGGACATAAGAAAGTGAAAATACTGTTCCTGATTTAGTCTAAAAGGAAGCTTTTATCAGCGAGCTACACTTATTTCACATGTTTTTATCAGCTTTTATCAGCCAGCTATATTGGTCTCACATGCTTTTATCAGCCAGCTACATTTGTCTCACATGCTTTTATTAGCCAGCTTTTTATCAGCCAGCTACATTTGTCTCACATGCTTTTATCAGCCAGCTACACTTCTCTCACATGCTTTTATCAACTTTTATTAGTCAGCTACACTTGTCTCATATGCATGTAAGACCTCTTTTATTTTTGAAAAAGAAAATTTTTAAAATTTAGTTGTAGGGGAGAGAGAGAGAGAGAGAGAGAGAGAGAGAGAGAGAGAGAGAGAGAGAGAGATTTGGTAAAAAAAGAAAAAAAAAATGCTTGGTTTAAACCATTGGTTTATAGCCACCAACCCTGTATATACATTTATAAAGTTACACCCCCCCTCCAAAAAGATGCAGTTATTTTTTTCTACTGTAAAAAAATACATTGTTGGTACAATAATTCCTCATATGCTGCAAAAGTGCTTTAATATTGACACTGACATTATCATTATTCCATGATTGTTAATATGGAGAGGTTAAAGTAATGAACAGAATAATTTGAACCAAGAGATAATCTTCACCTACCGGTATATATTCATCATTATTATATATTTTCTAATAATTTACCGGTAACCCTCCTTTTCTCCCTCTTCTTTATCATTCTCTCTCTCTCTCTCTCTCTCTCTCTCTCTCTGGGGGTCATCCCTATGCTCCCAAAGATAAGTTAGGTTAGGTTACTTTAGGATAGGTTAGGTTAGGTTAAGTTAGGACGTAAAACTGGGGAACATAGATATGCTCCGTCTGCATTCATAGCTATACATGCAGATAGAACAGATATTTTCTTAAAATCATTGAAATGCGTGGCTTTAACAGTGTTCCCGAAGAATACCATAGTATCCCCGACGACAGGGCGAACCAGGAACAACAGAGTTTGCCCACAAACATGCCAACACCCCCACACGGACCCCACGGGGTAGCCGCCACCAGCCACCACCACTCCGGGCAACAGCGACGCATGTCAGCCCGGGCCGTGCGCCCCTGTGACATGCAGCCACCACGCCGCCGCCACCATAGGCGAAGGATACTACCTTCGCGTGGCGGAATCACTGAGTTAGCTAGGGGTGGAGTTAGAAACAATACTCCAGACAGCGCCCCTCTGGTAGAGACGATCTATGGTTGCTCCCACAGTGTTTCGGTAGAGACGATCAATGGTCGCTCCCGCAGTGTTCAGGTAGAGACGATCAATGGTCGCTCCCTTAGTGTTCCGGTTGAGACGATCAATGGTCGCTCCCACAGTGTCCAGGTAGAGACGATCAATGGTCGCTCCCTTAGGGTTCCGGTTGAGACGATCAATGGTCGCTCCCACAGTGTCCAGGTAGAGACGATCAATGGTCGCTCCCTTAGTGTTCCGGTTGAGATGATCAATGGTCACTCCCACAGTGTCCAGGTAGAGACGATCACTGATCGCTCCCTTAGTGCTCCGGTTGAGACGATCAATGGTCGCTCCCACAGTGTCCAGGTAGAGACGATCAATGGTCGCTCCCTTAGTGTTCCGGTTGAGACGATCAATGGTCGCTCCCACAGTGTCCAGGTAGAGACGATCAATGGTCGCTCCCTTAGTGCTCTGGTCGAGACGATCAATGGTCGCTCCCACAGTGTCCAGGTAGAGACGATCAATGGTCGCTCCCTTAGTGCTCCGGTCGAGACGATCAATGGTCGCTCCCACAGTGTCCAGCTAGAGACGATCAATGGTCGCTCCCTTAGTGTCCCGGTAGAGACGATCAATGGTCGCTCCCCCAGTGTCCAGGTAGAGACGATCTATGGTCGCTCCCAGGGCGTAGCTAGGAGAGGGACGTCTCCACAACCGGAGATTGAACTCCAGGTGTCCTGTCCCAGAACATCCCGGACAGACCTCCCTGCCTCCCCCGGTCTCTGTTCTTTACGCCTGGCCCTAGAGCAGACACACCTGTCGGGCCCCAGTGACAGTCGCTGCCACAGCCCTCCCCTGACGGCGCCTCTGGACGTGGGAGACCGCGCCCGTCGCCTCTCTCGGCCCTCCCTAGGACACCCGGGCGAGACCTCGCCACGCCCCCACGACGCCGGGACCTGACCCAGAGGTTCCGGGACCTATTTGGCCCCAGTCCCAAGGGCCTTACGCCGGAGCCCAGTCCGGAAGCCACCGGGAGACCCGGACACGAGAGGACGCCCTTGCGAGCCGCCCCGTGCCCTCTCGGCTCGCCCCGTCTTGACGGTGCCCCCAGTCCAGCCGGATCACCGATGTCATGCCCCTGTTTTCTTCCCTGAGAAAATACGGGTGATAATGTAACGATAATGAATTAGGTTAAGTGTGACTCCCTTTCTCCTAGAACAAGTATTGTGCAGTGAATTTATGTAATGTATATCGGGGTAAATCAGATCACAATGAGAAGTTAGAGGTCGAGAATGTGGACTAAGATCTGAGTGAAAATATGTGCGAGTGCCACCCCGGATATTTATAAAGACATATCCCCATTGCTGGAAGAAAGACTGTGAGGAAGAAATATCATTAATGTTCTATTGGCTAGCCGTGAAGTAATATTGTGAAAGTAGTATTACGAGTATTTCGACCTTGTTACGCGTTGTGAAGCGAGATTCTATATACCACACCTGGAGGACCTCTCTAACAGAAGTGTAATTAGTAAACGTGTGCCTAAGGAGACATTCCCCCCATCCTGACAAGAAAATATCAAGAAAGGAAGTATTAATCATATTTCCTCCCTCCCCACGCTACCCCCTTCATTACTCGCTCACGCTCTTAAAGCTATAGTAAGTGTCAAGCAAGAATCAGAATTATTTGTCAAAGTACTCTCCCTAGCAGTCACCATATAAACTCCCCTGCTAATATCTGTCGTCTTCCAATATTACTATAACTTTCTCCTCGCCGTTTTAAGTCACTCTCCGCGCCTCCCCTATCTCCTCCTAGTGAGTCACGACCCCCTCCCCCCCCACTTCCGCGCTCCGCGCGCACTTGTATTTACTGCACTCCTAATACTCTAGGATTTGTTGTGTTGTCAGTATCTAGAAAGCAAGTATCCTGCAAGATACACATATCTTAGGTAAGGTTTTATATTGCTCAATATTGTGTTGTAATATCTGCTGAAATGTCCTGTGTCTGACTGTGGTAATATATGTGTATGGTGTTGCCCAAAGTTTTTATGTCCTGCCTCTCTTTATTGCACTAGCTCCGGTCTCGAAAGAGGACCCCGCTCCACGTTGGGTGAAATAGGAACGAGAAGTCGAGCCTAATTCTACCCAGCATTACAATCATACTAATCCTGCTCCAGATAAAATATTGTTATTACTTATTTGCAATGGAGAGTTTCAATTTTTAATAGATTGGCCTGATGTATCTCATTTATTTACTCCCTAACTCTCAGCCTTTTGAATGACACTTGATTTAGTGCCAAGAGTTTTGAATGGAGATGTAAACCACAGCCAGAGGCCAGTGTGTAAAGTTGAGATATGAGCTGTCAGTGACAAGCGCCACTCTCATTTGTATTTATTTACCAATTTTTTCCTGCAGAATATTTAGTAAGATTCTCAAATTAGTACATCGTTTTATGTATATTGGCTGTAATGGAGCTTAAGATATTGTTACAACCCACATAAGTGCTAACATTTGCCTTAAACACTGGTGTGGTGTGAGCTAGCATGACTGCACCACAGTTTCCGCGCACGCCATCGGGCGGCGCCACCGTTCCCGGAGTTACGCTTTTCCCATATAGGCTCGCGCGACTGTTCCCTCATATCTTTCTCTATATTCTTTGCTATTACTACTACTACTACCACCTTTATGATGATGAAATGTATTATTACCTCCGCCAAGGAGGTTATGTTTTCACCCCTGTCCGTTTGTTTGTTTGGTGGTTGGTTTGTGAGCAAGATAACACAAAACTACTGATTTCCACGAAACTTGGTGGAAGAGTGGGCCCTGGCCTAGAATACACCCCACTAAATTTTGGTGCAGATCCGAATAAAGGTGCAGATCCAGGATTTTTTGTTTTTTTTTTACTTTCTTTAACATTGCGAGGTAGTGTATTGGCGGAGGTGTGCGCTCTACTGAGTTCCATTCTAGTTTTTTATGTATCGAGAGATACGAAATCAAGCTGACTGACTAACTACCACTATCTCCACCACCACCATACCAAAATCACCACTGCCACTATCACCACTACCATCAACACCACTACCACTATGAACAGCAAAACTACCACCATCACCACTATCAACACTACCACCATACCCACCCCCACCACTACGAACACCACCAGAAATACCACTGCTTGCACCATCACCATCACTACCACTATCACCACCACACCACCACCAATGCCACTGCCACCACAACCATTACCACTATCATCCCCACCACAAATACCACTGCTACCGATAAACCGGTACCACCACTATCACCACCACCACCACCACCACAACACCTTGTGCAGGAAGCAAATACAGGAGAAAGGAGTCGCTGCGCCACAAGGTCACACCTCCCTCACTCCCTTGTCCCTCTCCTCCATCCTCCCTTTCCTGCCTGCCTGCTGCTAACTGCCTGATGCCTCCCTGTCTGCCTACTGCCTAACTGTCTGGATGCCTCCCTGTATGCCTGTTGCTAACTGCCTGGATGTCTCCCTGTCTGCCTGCTGCCTAACTGCCTGATGCCTCCCTGTCTGCCTGCTGCCTAACTGCATGGATGCCTCCCTGTCTGCCTGCTGCCTAACTGCCTGATGCCTCCCTGTCTGACTGCTGCATAACTGCCTGGACGCCGCCCTGTCTAACTGCTAGGTAACTACCTGATGCCTCCCTGTCTGCCTGCTGCCTAACTGCCTGGATGTCTCCCTGTTTAACTGCTGCCTAACCGCTTTGATGTCGCCTTGCCTGCCTAACTACCTATCTGCCCGCTTCCCTGAATGCTGCCCTGCCTGTCTGCTCTGCCGGCCTGCCTGCTTGGATTCTCTCTCTCTCTCTCTGTCCATAATTGCAGGCTACGCCCTTGCCCATAACTGACAATGAATCGATCTCTACCCCATAGACTCAAGCAGCAATATAACTCGTACTGGCAGTATTGCCAAATGAAAATTATAGGAATCTACTATATTTGACTGGAAAATGGTAAAAATCCGCCAAACTGGGTGAATTAAACAAAACCCTGCTAGTCAGGACTAAAAAAGAGGCGGGGGGGGGGACCAGATAGAAAAAAGATTTTGGAATTGATCCGTTTGAGTAGCGCTTCTTAACCTGGGGGGCTAGCACCCCAAAGGATGCTGAAATCAATTCAAAAGGGAGCTGAAAAATGCTGCATTATTTTTTTTCTTTTTGGTTTTGCATAGTACTGGCATCCTTGATGCTTTATTTTGGAGAATGAATAAAATAAACTGTCAGGTAGTACTTCAATTTTCGTTGCTTTATTCCCGTAGCAGTGTAGCATTTGTAGTTGTGCAACAACTGTAGTCCCAGTAACCAGATGTAAAAGAGTGCTGGTCTGTGAGCCCTTATTGCAGGGGGTGCTGAGGTCGGAAAAAGAAACGCTGTGTTAGAGGTTATTTATCATATGATAAAGCAGAAATGAACAAAAACGGCAACACTGCATTTCTCACAACAGCCACGTCATAGTTTAAACAACCACCAAACGCACTTTCTCCGTTTCATTATAACTCATTACGATGTTTCATCCCTAATCTGATATTGCAAAGAAAAAAAAATTGCTTACGATTCACTCAGTACAATCATTTCCAACTCTTTGCCAGTGATGAGCTTGTCTTGTACATCGAGACATTTTCCTTCATATAACGAGTTTTCAGTATTTAGCGTCAAGAAATCTGGTTCTCTTTTAGAAATCTGTAGACAATTCTGAGATTATCAGGAATTTTTATACTGTGGTTTTCTATTTTTTCTTTAATTTATCGACATTCTAGCCTTTTTTTTCTTGAGATGTTTGAGGCTTTGCAGTTGGCAACTCACATCTATCAGCATCCAACACAGCACTAAATTACCCATACTTCGAAGTCTACGTTTCTCTTACAATTTCCATCATTCCCTCATATATATATATATATATATATATATATATATATGTATTGCGTGAGCTACAGCGTAGTGCCCAGAAACTCCCAGACATGTAACATGCACGAGCTACAGCATACTGCCCCCAGAAACTCACCGACATGCCCATCCGGACCCCACGGAGTAGCCGCAGCCGAACCACGGGATGCAGTGCAACAACGGCATGTCAGCCCGGGCCGTGAGCCCCTATAGCACCCAGCCACTGCACCGTCGCCCCAGCAGGAAGATGACACTACCTTCAGGGAGTGGGAGCACCAGATCAGATCGGGGTGGAGCTGCTTATTCAGCTCCAAACAGCGCCCCTCAGGAGATGGCCTACTGCCGCTCCCGCCTTTGTCAGACAGCCGATTGCCGCTCTGAAAGTGCTTCTCCCAAGTCGGCCTATTGCCGCTCCTCCCTCTGGCAGAAGGAGATGGCCTACGGCCGTTTCCGCTTTCGTCAAGAGGGCCGATTGCTGGTCTGAAGGTGCTTCCCCCGAGTCGGCCTATTGCCGCTCCTCCCTCCGGCAGAAGGAGGCGTCCTACTGCCGCTCCCGCCTTCGTCAGACGGCCGATTGCCGCTCCAAAGGTGCTGCCCCTGAGTTGGTCTATTGCCACTCCTTCCTCCGGCAGAAGGAGATGGCCTACTGCCGCTCCCACCTTCGTCAGACGGCCAATTGCCGCTCCGAAGGTGCTGCCCCCAAGACGGCCTACTGCTGCTCCTCCCTCCGGCAGAAGGAGACGACCTACTGCCGCTCCCGCCTTCGTTAGGCAGCCGATTGCCGCTCCGAAGGTGTCCAGAGGCGCGCTGATTCCCCCACTCAGGCCACGGCCAATATCCGGGCCTTGGCGCCTCATAGTTGCGCCCTTGGGCAGCCACGGCCGATTGCCGGGCCCCACGGCCAGAGAGAGGTGTCGACAGTGTCATCGCCCCAGCGTGAGATGAGAGCCCAGACCTCCAGCATCAGAGAACCCCAGCGAGGCCTTACAGCTTCCTCTGGCCTCCGCTCCCTACGCCTGGCCCTGGAGAAGACCCACCTGACGGACCCTAGTTCAGGTCGGTGCCGCAGCCCCTCCATGACGGCGCCCCTCGACTCTGGGGACCGCAGCCCTCAGTCACTCCAGGCCCTCCCCAGGATGCCCGGGCGTGATCTCTCCACGCCCCCAAGGCAGCGTAAGACCTCCACCTCCGGCCGAAACCTGAGCCAGAGATACCTGTTCGGCCCCAGTCCTGAGGGCCACACTCCTGAACCTAGCCCGGAGACTACGTGCCCCTTCGCCACCTGCAGCCCTGGACGAGAGAGGCCCCTGTGAGTCGTCCCGTGTCCTCTCGGCACGCCCTCCCTTGGCGGTGCCCCTATTCCGGTAGAGTTGTCGCCGGCGTGTCTCCCACTATATGAGTGAATCATGTTAAGTGTGGTGTTGCCCCAGAATTAGTTAAGTGACTTATGCTAAGTGTGACGTTGCCCCAGAATTAGTGTAACAGTGATACAGTGACTTAATGTATGTTGAATATTGGGGCGAGTGAAATCACGTGTGGATGAGTAAGGATGAGTGCAGAAACCAAGTTCTGGTGAATCAGACTCAAGAGTGACGCCCTTGCAGAAAACTAATAAGACAACTAACCCAAGAAATCCTCCATAGTAAAATACACCAATGTCCTTTGTTACAGGAAACCGGAGAGAAAAGTGTTAATAATATTCTTCCGCTTGTATTGCCGTGAACACAGTGAATTCCCAGTGTCCTCCACCCTCTCTTTAAGAATCTCCTCCCAGTAGCTAGTGTGAACGTAAACGAGGAATAGAATCAATTGTCAAAACCCCTTTGCTATCAGAAAATACTAAGTTTGAATTAATAATACTTACTCTCTCCCAATATTACTATAACTATGTTCTGACCCGCCGCGAGTCACTCCCCTCGCCTCCCTCCCCCCCCTCCGTGTGCGACTCACTCCCCGGACTCCCACGCGCACCTGTATTCCCTGTACACCTGTGCACTAGAATTACTGTATTGGCAACAGTATCAGTTAAGCCAGTATCCTGCAAGATACTAATATCCTAGTTAAGGTTTTATTTCTCTACCACGTACCGTTGTAATATCTGCTGTTTTGTCCTGTGTCTGACTGTGGTAATATACGTGTAAAGGTTATTGCCTGGAGTATTTGTGTCCTACCTCTCTTTATTGCACTAAACCCCGGTCTCGAAAGAGGACCCCGCTACACGTTAGGTGTTCAAGGACCGAGGAGTCGCGCCTTTGTCACCTAGCATTACTATATATATATATATATATATATATATATATATATATATATATATATAATATAAGTAGATAGATATAGATAGATATGTTAAATGCAGAATGTGAAAATGTTTAGGTGTAATATGCAAAATAAATATATGGCTAAGGAAGAATCTTTAGGAGGGTAGAATATAATAGCCACGGCCTTCCCGTCTTCCTCCCTATTTATCTCTTCTTATCTTCCTTTAAGGTACATTCTTTCACACTACACAAATAACTTCTAACACTCTCTCTCAACTGTGAACTGTTAACGTGTAATGCATAAATCGCTAAGTGGGACTGACAAATTTGTATGACACCCACACACACACCCACAATGTCTATCTGCAACTGATCCATCATATGGTCCTGCTGCTTCTATGTGGCAATAAATAACTCACGTGATAGATGTTCGTATCCTAGCAGAACAACCGCACTCTCTATCCAAGCAGAACAACCGCACTCTCACGATGGCAGTCAGTGTTACACTGACTTCGCAACACGTAATCACTCGCTTGCCGTGGCCAAATATGCCATTGTCGCTAGACAAGCTAAAAAACAGCTGGAATTTTTTTAATGCATAAAGTTCCGGAAATTAGCGATAAAAATGGATAACATGTTTTGGAATAAGGCGAAAACGCTATTGAAAGCAAGAAAGCATTGCTTGATGTCCTGTAGACAGGCTTTCAAAAACTACCGCTATTGTTGGTTATACCTAGCGCAAATCTCGCGATATTGGCAACAAGGCAATACTTCTTGTCACCAGCCGACTACCACTGCTTCGCGTCCCATTCCTGTCCACTTTTGCTCCCAATACTACCACTGAGGTACCATTCTCGTACCACATGTCCAGTGGTGTGGTGTGGGCATGAAAGTTATGATGTGGTGTGCTGTATTGTGCAGTTGTGGTGTGGCGTGGTGTAATGTGGTGTGGTATTTTGTTTTATTGTGGTGTGTTGCAGCGTGTTGTGTTTTTGTTAGGACTAGGCAAGAACCGTTAAAATTGGAACCGACGGTTCCGATTCTCATTGCCACAGGAATCGCTGGAACCGATTCTAGAACCGGTTCCTAAGAGTAGCTGAGACAATTGCTTTCTATTATAAAACCTTATTTTGCTAGCTGGGAAGGACGGCATATTATGTAAGCGCATTAAATGATAAATAGTCAAATTTTTGCTCTTTATTTTGTGGGAAGAGAAAATCTTATTTACCAAATCAGTTTTATGAAAAATAATTGTAATGCTAGGTGAAATTAGGCTCGATTTCTCGTTCCTATTTCACCTAACGTGGAGCGGGATCCTCTTTCGAGACCGGAGCTAGTGCAATAAAGAGAGGCAGGACACAAAAACTCTAGGCAACAACCTTTACACGTATATTACCACAGTCAGATACAGGACAAATCAGCAGATATTACAGCACAATATGTAGCATTATAAAACCTTATCTAGGATATGAGTATCTCGCAGGATACTTGCTTCTCAGTTACTGAGAACACAAACAATCCTAATGTATCAGGAGTGCAGTAAATATAGGCGCGCGCGCGGGGGGGCGGGAGGGAGTTAAATCTCACTAGGAGGAGATAGGGGAGGTGCGGGGAGTGACTTGTGACGGCTAGGGGAAAGTTATGGTAATACTGGAAGGCGGCAGACATTAGCCGTGAAGTTTATATAGTTTCCACTAGCCAAAATACTTTGGTAAATGAATCTTATCCTTGATTTACACTTACTTGAGATTTGGGAGTGAGAGCGAGTGGTAAACAAGATTTTATGGGTAGCGTGGGGGAAGGAGAGAATACTATTAATACTTCCTTTCACAATATTCCTTCACAGTAATGGGGGTATGTCTTTATAGGCACAGGCTTTTTAATTATATAGCAGAGATGTCACTCACATGTATAGTCAAACAGATCTCGTTCCACAGCGTGGGGGAAAGATAGAATACTATTAATACTTCCTTTCACAATATTCCTTCACAGTAATGGGGGTATGTCTTTATAGGCATAGGCTTATTAATTATATAACAGGGATGTCACTCGCACGTATAGTCAATCAGATCTTGATCCACATTCTCGTCCTTTAACTTCTCACTGTGATCTAATTTACCCCGATATTCACTATATGAAATCACTGCACAATACTTACACTAGGGGAGAATCACACTTAACCTAAATCACTCATGTTACAATATCACACGTATTCATCAGGGGGATAGGCAGGAACATGTCATTGGTGATCCTGCTGGGCTAGGGGCACCGTCAATGCGGGGCGTGCCGAGAGGGCACAGGACGGCTCGCAAGGCGTCCTCTCGTGTCCTGGACTCCCCGTAGCTTCCGGACTTGGCTCCGGCGTGTGGCCCTCGGGACTGGGGCCGAATAGCTCCAGGAACCTCTGTGACAGGTCCCGGCGTCGTGGGGTCGTGGAGAGATCACGCCCGGGTGTCCTGGGGAGAACCGAGAGAGACTGTGGGCTGCGGTCTCCAGCGTCTAGGGGCGCCGACAGGGAGGACTGCGGCAGCGACTTCCACTGGGGTCCATCAGGTGCGTCTGCTCTAGAGCCAGGCGTAGAGAACAGAGACCAGGGGAGGCTGGGCGGCCTGTCTGGGTCACTCTGGGACAGGAAGCCTGGGCTTCAGTCTCCTGCCGTGGGGACGTCCCTCTACTCTGCACGTCCTCAGAGCGACCATAGATCGTCTCACGAGGGAGGGAGCGACAATAGGTTGTCTCTACCACGACACTCTCGGAGCGACCATAGATCGTCTCTACCGGAACACCTTGGGAGCGACCATAGATCGTCTCTACCGGAGCACCTTGGGAGCGACCATAGATCGTCTCTACCGGAGCACCTTGGGAGCGACCATAGATCGTCTCTACCGGAGCACCTTGGGAGCGACCATAGATCGTCTCTACCTGAACACCTTGGGAGCGACCATAGATCGTCTCTACCTGAACACCTTGGGAGCGACCATTGATTGTCTCTACCTGAACACCTTGGGAGCGACCATTGATCGTCTCTACTGAAACACTTTGGGAGTGACCATTGATTGTCTCTACCTGAACACCTTGGGAGCGACCATTGATTGTCTCTACCTGAACACTTTGGGAGCGACCATTGATCGTCTCTACCTGGACACCTTGGGAGCGACCATAGATCGTCTCTACCGAAACACTTTGGGAGCGACCATAGATCGTCTCTACCGAAACACTTTGGGAGCGACCATAGATCATCTCTACCGAAACACTTTGGGAGCGACCATAGAGCGACCATAGATCGTCTCTACCAGAGGGGCGCCATCTGGAGTTTATTTTCTAACTCCACCCCTAGCTAGCTCAGCAATTCCACTACGCGAAGGTAGTGTCCTTCTACGGTGGCGGCGGCGTGGTGGCTGCATGTCACAGGGGCGCACGGCCCGGGCTGACATGCGTCGCAGTTGCCCGGAGTGGTGGTGGCTGGTGGCGGCGACCCTGTGGGGTCCGTGTGGGGGTGTCGGCATATTTGTGGGCACACTACGCTGTTCTTGGCTTGCCCTGTCGTCGGGGATACTATGGTATTCTTCGGGGGCACTGTTCAAGCCACGCATTTTAATAATGATGCCAACCATTGGAGAATATTAAATATACATATGCTTCTCTTTACCAAAAATAATAATGCCAAACAATAAACCATTGGAAATTATTAAATAAACATATATGCTTCCTTTAGTCTTTATCAAAAATGATAATGCTAACCACTGGGGAAATACTGAATAAACATGCTTCTCTTTATCAAAAATATTAATGCCAACCATTGATAAACATTAAATAAACGTGCTTTTCATAATTCTACAGACTACATTTAACAAAACAACAAAATATAATTTCCATATTAAAAACACACACAATAATTCTGGAAATAAATCTGATTCACCACTAGGCCTATAATGAAATAAAATTACTGATGTCTAACTTGTTAACTGAACACACTAATTTGTAAGTAAAAAAAATATTTCTCACTTGGCACTTCTTTCGTATTCTTGTTGAGGAATAACAGCATGCTTAATGTTGGTGAAGCCACTTCTTGGGAACCGGTTCCGAAGTTGGGAATCGATTCTGAGTTTACCTCATCAGACTCGCTAGAACCGGTTCTGGAACCGGTTCTTGCACAGCCCTAGTTTTTGTGTGGTGTGGTTTGCTGCGATGTGGTGCGATTTGCTGTTGTGATGTGGATTGCTGTGGTGTGGTGTGGTGTGGTGTGAACACAAGGAGAGAGGATTACCGCACCTGGCCAGTTGGCCCATGCTAAGCAAATCCAACAGGAGTAACTAAACTATTTGAATATGTTGGGGATAGCGAAGAAGAAGACTTTCATCCACCCACCAAATCTTCCAGCCGAAGCCGGCAAGAAAAAGTCTGAAGAATCACAATGCAGTATAGGAAAACTGGTGTGGACATTTTATAGAAAAGTGTGAAAGCAGAAAAGAAACTATGTTTGTGAAAGCTGAAAAGGAAAAAAAAGAATGAATTTGTACTGGTTCGTAGATTTTTTTTTTTTTTTTTTTTAACATCGACCCCTTACTTGTCATGTTTATCTAGCCTAGGCTTGAAATTGTCAATAGAAGGGGCAGCAACTACATCAATAGGCAGCTTACTCCATTTGTCTTCTATTCTGAATTGGTAGAGGGGTGGCCTGCAGTCCTAATGGACCTAGGATCGAATCCCGGCTGGGGCAGAGAACAGTTTAAAGATTTGAATTTCATAAAAGTTGACCACTGATCTACCATAAGCCCCGCCGACATGTAAAAATACCCCAGCAAATACCAGTACACGAGTCGTATATGAGACAGCCCTAGCATATAGTCAGCATGGACGGTGGGTGTTAGCGCCGAAGTGGTGACATGTGGAGGTGTAGGAGGACTACTGGGCCTTGGGATAGCCTAATGCCCCTGAGCAAATAGGCTCTGAAGCCTTTGCCCAGAGTCTATCTATTTATATACCTAGGCTGCTTCCCCCAAGGAAAGGGAGGTAGCCGAGACAGGACAACACACTCCCAATTTACTCATCCAGTCAAACACATTCATTCACATCCTAGCCCCAAAGGGGAGAAGGGACAGATTCTCACCGCACCACACTGCATGAGGGTCAACTGCGCAGTGCAATCAGTGACATCCACATCAGGGCCCAACAGCGGAGCTGGTTTACCCCTGCCACATCATAATAGACCCATCCCCCTACCCGCACCTGACCTTATCAGCTGATCAGACAAAATGCAGGAGAATATCCCCTCAGCGCTGCGTCATCATTTATTCATTCACAATTTCTCTCCATTCATATCTATCACGCACAACCACTCTTTCTTGCTCAACAGACATCCCTCTTGCATCCAATGCTCTCTTCACACTGTCCATCCATCCTATTTGTGGTCTTCCTCTCAGCCTTACAACTCTCACATCAGATCTAGTTATCTTTTTCACGAATTGCTCATTATCCATTCTCTCCATATGCCCAAACCATCGCAGCACCATCTGCTCAACTTGATCAGCCATCTCCCGAACAACTCCAGTTCTCCTCCGCACTTGAGCATTTCTCACTCAGTCCATACGTGTCACTCTACACATACTCCTCAGACACCTCATCTCCATTACATTCAAATTTTTCCTCTCTGCTACACCAATATTCCATGATTCAGTCCCATATAACGCAATTGGTACCACAACACCCTCATACAGGCTTCTCTTTACATCCATTCTAAGCACACGACATCAAAACACTTTTTCATTTCTCCCAGCACCTTTCCTACTTCATTCATTCTAAACTTCACTTCTGCATCTATTTTTCCATCCACAGCAACATGTGACCCTAAATACCTGAAAAACTCTACCTCCTCAAGCAACTCACCATTCAAAACTATATTCATCCTCATACCATCTACCAACCTCGTACAGTTCATCATATTACTCTTATTCTCATTTACTTTCAATTTCCTCCTTTCATACACCCTTCTAAACTCCAATTTCAACTGTCTCAGTCTCTCTTCTGAATCAGCCACCAGTGCAGTATCATCCACAAACAGCAGCTGCTTCAGATTCCACTCTCCATCATCAACATTCACCAGACTCAGACCTCCACTGAACACTCTTGCATTCACCTCCCTACAACACCATCCATATAAATATTAAACAACCAAAGCGATATCACACATCCCTACCGCAGCCCCACTCTCACGGGAAGCCAATCACTCACAGTATTTCCCACTCTTACACACGCTCTACAATTTACAGAAAAACTTTTCACTCCATTTAGTAACCTATAATCAAGTCCATACAGTTTTAAAACAGTCCATAAAGCCTCCCTATCAATTCTACCATATGCTTTCTCTAAATCCATGAACGCCCAAAACACATCCTTACCTTTTGCTAAATACTTTTCACACATCTGTCTCACAGGAAACACCTGACCCACGCATCCCTTCCCTCCCCTAAAGCCACAGTGCTCATCACCAATCACTCCCTCTGTAACCTTTCTAACTCAATTAACACTATGCCATACACCTTACCTACAACACTGAACAGACTTATACCCCTAAAGCTAGTACATTCATACTGATCACCCTTACCTTTATACAACGGGACCACACAAGCACTTACCCAGTCAACTGGCACCATACCTTGCATAAAGCACACATTCAGCAGTCTTACGAGTACTAACCAGTCAACAATAGTCGCTCCACCACCATTCGGTCATTCCACAGCACACCCATCCTTACCTGCAGCTTTCCCTGTTTTCATCTCCTTTACTGCCTCCTGCACTTCCTCCTTCGTGATCAAAGAATCATTCAGCTCTCCCAACACATTTATTCCTTGCACCCTTCCATCCGCCACAATCTCAGCCTTCCTTTCCTCCTCTACATTTAACAATCTTTCAAAATACTCTGCCCATCTCTTCCTTACTGCATCCATCTCAATTAACATCATTCCATCCTCTGCTTTTATTCGCTCTTCCTTCCCAGACTCTCCCTTTCGCACCCTTTTCACCTCCTTCCAGAACATCTTATTCTGTTGAAAATTCTCAGTCAACTGCCTACCCCACCTCTCATCTGCTGCCACTTTAGCATCGCACACAGCCCTTCTGGCCCTATTTCTCTTTTCCTTATACCTCTCATATCACACCTCATCCTTCCTCTGCAGCCACAATTCATATGCACGTCTCTTCTCAGCCACAGCCATACTTACTTCCTTGCACCACCATTCACTTCCTTTTCTTACACCACCACCCAGTCGTCTCACACCACACACCTCTTCTGCATGCCCCACCACAGCACTCTTAAACAACTGCCATTCTTCCTCTACACTGCAATTTTCCTGATCTTTCACTGCTTTCCACTCCTCTTTCAATTCCTCCTGATACTCTATCATTTTCTCTCTTTTATCCAATTCACTCACTTTCAAAACCTCCCTGCCACACCTAACTCTCCTAGTTCTCACCCTTCTCTGACCTACTCTTAACTTTCCCTCCACCAGGTAGTGGTCAGACATACATCCATTCCCCTCTCAGAATTCTCACATCCAACAATCTTCCTATTACATTCCTGGACACAACCACATGGTCCATCAATGCTCTCAACAACCCTTCCACCCTCCTGTCTCGGCCATTATAACTACCGTATCTTTCTTCTCAAACAAGGTATTACCAATCAACATCTCTCGCTCAACGCATATTCCTATCAATCGTTCCCCATTTTCATTTCTTCCAGGCACACCATGCATAGCAACTATACCTTCAACTGCTACATTTGCCACTCTAACATTCAGATCTCCTATCATTACCACTTTCACATTCGCTCCCAAACTCTGCAGACATTCATTAACATAATTCCAGAAAGACTCCCGCTCTTCTTCATCCCTTTCACTACTAGGCCCATATGCACTCACAAACACCTACAACTCACGTTCAAATATCGCTTTCACCCACATCAGTCTCGATGACACCTCCTTCCATTCATTCACACTGCAGTACTTCCGGACTCACTAACAAGGCCACACCTTCCCTTGCCCTTCCTCTATCATCACCTGACAATCTTCCGTTCACACTTCCAAACTCAGAGTCACCTTTCCCTTTCATCTTTGTTTCACTCAAAGCTAACACATCCAACTTTCATCTCACAATCATTCTCCCAGTTTCCTCTCGTTTAGCCTCAATCGTATTACATCCACACACATTCATAGACCCAATCTTCAGGGTACGGGGATAACTCAGTCCCCTATTCCTTTCTCTGGCCTGTCTCTTTTTAGGAACTAAAAAAACAGAGGAGGGGGTCCCTAGTCCCCTCACCTCGCCTTTTACGACACGCAGGGAATACGGTGGCAGTATTTTTCCGAACACAACCTGGCCGGAAAGTAGTAGTACCACCGCATAATGCGGCCAGATTGTCCCCCCCCCCCCCGCCACAGGGGGGACACACACAAAAAATCTTTTGCCAAACCAAACTCTAGCTATTTCCTTACTAAAACGCAGTTAATCCAGTGTGAAACCATTACCTCTTGTTCTATCCTGTACGCTCACTTGAAATACCTTGCTAATATCTCCCTTATGTATTCCTTTCATCCACTCAAATCCTTCAGTTAAGTCTCCTTTTACTCTATGCCTTTCTGAGTGCATTTTTAGTCTTTTCAGTGTGTTTTCATATGAAAGGTTCCGACCATCATGTATCATTTTTGCCATTCCTCTCTGAATATTATGTATCGAAATTATATCCATTATACTGTATAGAACGAACACCAAAAATGTACTGCATTGGCTAAATGTGGCCTTTCCCATGCTCACGCTTCAGGAAATTAATCCTAGGACCCCATCTGCATTATTTCTGGCATTAATACCCTGTTGCCTTAGTATAAGGTCTTTACTAACCATGACCTCAAGATCTCTCTCACATTCCGATTTACCAAATTCTTTATCATCTAAGTTGTATTTAGTATCTTCGATGGTTTTCCCTACGTTAAGTACTTTACTTTTTTCCAATTTAAATTCCTCTTCCTTCGGCCTATGGATGACTGTACACTGAGTAACAAGCCAAATGGTTTCCTGTACACCAGGAAACCATGTACTACGCTGGGTGGTAACCATATAACAAAATTATGGTACCTGGTGGTTTAGTGGGAAATTAAAGCACTCTAATTGCATTGAGCCGATGTAGGTTTATACCCAAGAATTGGTTGAGGTTTATTGCTCACGTAATGCCACTCAAGGATGAGTAATGCTGGTCACTGTCATCTTAAATGCCAGGACCAACTTGCCTAGTCCCTGGCTCCTGCACTCCTCATGGGTCGACATAGGATTGGATTATAGGTAGATAAATTCCTTTTGCCAATTTTCGAAGTATTTGGCTAATCTATCGAGGTCCTTTTGTAGGTTAACACAGTCGTCAGTTTAGTTAATGATACGCCCTGTTACTGTGTCATCGGTAAATTTGCCAATACTGATAGTGATTCGTAAGTCGAGATCATTTATATTTAAAATAAATAATAAGCGACTCAGCCTTAGTTGAGTTAGCATTATGGCTACTAATATATATGTACAGGAAGCCAAAGATATGGGGCTTACAGACCCTGAACAAATAAAGGAGTATGTGCTCTCACGGTTTAGTTACGAACAACAGCGTGAGAGTGATGCCCGTGAGGAGCGTCGAATCCAACGTGAACATGAGCGAGAACAGCGCGAGGAATCCGAGATAGAACGTGAACACAAGCGAAAACAATGCGAGGAACGCGAGAGAGAACGTGAACACGAGCGAGAACAATGTGAAAGAGAAAGCGAATATGAGCGAGAACAACGAGAGAGAGAATGAGAACACAAACGTGCCGAGCGCGAGGCACGTGAGAAACATGAACTGGAGATGCTGAGGCTCAAGCGAGACTCCTTGGCTTCAGACACATCTGGTGCAGCTAACCCAAGCTCCACGAGCGCTCTCCCTACACATGTTCTGGTGACCCCACACATCAAGCTTCCTCCATTCAAGGAAGGCGAGTGAATCGAGCCATTCATAGCTCGTTTCGAAGACATGGCTCAGCTGTACCAGCTGGATGAGGCAGCTAAGCGGCTCCAGTTTCTTAGCTTGTTTGAGGGCCCTGCCCTCGACATTCTCCACATAATTCGTGGAGACAATCTCACGTATGAGATGATGAAGGCCACACTCGTCAAAGCATAGTCTCAGAGTTGACGACGCCAGGAGTCAGTTCATGAGGGCGCGTCTACAAGAAAAGGAGACTGCTGTTCAGTTTCTTGATCAGTTTACTGCTTACTTAGATGAGTGGATGGAGAAAGATGAAACTCCTCCCACACGAGAGGGGATAATTGACCTTATGGTGCGCATGCAGCTAGAAAAGTCATGACATGCTAAGCTTATGGCTCAGCTTAAGATCTGCCAGGTAAGGGATGCCAGCCAAATGATGGAGAAGGCTGATGCATTCTTCACTGCTTACGGGTCTCAAACTCGTAAGCAAAACACCTGGAACAGGAAAGCTGACAAATCTGGGAAATCATCTCAGACTGAACCCCAGCATCAAGGCCTTTCTCAGAATAATGGCCAAGGTCCAAACAAACCACAAAAGAAGGACCAGGGGCAAAATACCTAGAAGCCTGAGTGGAAAGGGTACAACAAGCACCCTAACCAGCAGCAGTATCAGCCACGCAATCAACTGTTGAGACAAGCTTTCTCAGCACCAGCCCCAGTGTATCAGAGGCAGGAGGCAAACGCAGCCTTCATTCCTCAACAGCAGCGTGGTGATGTCGTCCCAAACAGTACGGGTACTTCTCCACAGTTCACTAGTCCGCCAGCAACAGTGAACTCTCCCCCACAGGTGGTCAATCCAACTCCTCAGATGGTGAGTACGACCCCTCAGGTATCTAGTTCTCAGGGCACCATGTTTGCTGCATCAATCATTCAGCAGCCTCATCAGTGGCTTGCTGCTTCCTCCACAGGCTCTCCTACAGGTAACAGTGCCTTCCTTGTTCAGCCAGGGTTTGTGGGAGGCATTCCTGTGAAGGCCTGAGAGACAGTGGATCCTCAGGTTGCTCTGTCAGGCAGAGTCTAGTTCGGCCTGAGGAATACACAGGTCGACAGATCCAAGCTCAGCTTATTGATGGATCAATGAGACTGTTCCCTGAGGCACGTATCCAGGTAGACTTTGGCTGCAGTAACATGAGCCATGGCTGAGGCTCCAAATTGTGTCACCCCTGTGACCATTGCATCACCACAAGATCTGATTTGTAGCCAAGATGTTGTCCAAGAACAACATTCTGACCCGACACTTGCTGCCGTGTGGGAGAAACAAAAGGGTAGAGTGATTAAGTATTCACAGGGAGGTCAAGCCAGGTTCCTTCGTAACAAGGACGGCTCTACCGTGAGTCACGAACACCCTAGGTCGAGGTTCGACTGCAGTTTGTCGTACCTGCTAAGTATCGCCAAGCAGTGTTAGAATGGGGTCATTTTCAGCTTCAGGTCACATGGGCAAAAGGAAATCCAGGGCCGTATCCGTGCTGACTTTTTCTGGCCAGGAATGGGACAGGAAATAGCTCTGTGCGTTCCTGCAATGTGTGTCAACGTACCACCAATCAGGGACATGTCCTTCCTGTGCTGTTTGAATCCACATCCATAATCTCTGAGTCAGTTGAAATAGAGGGCAGTGGTGATGTGGGTGCAGACCTGACGTCTCACCCGTTGGCCCCACACGACACATTATGTCCAGGGCCTGTACATACATGTGTACCGTAGGTTATGGGGGAAGTTCGAGAACCCCGCAGGGACAATCCGAGGCTGTGTTTGAATTAACTTGTGGTGTTCTGAGCTGTGGGCCTCTCTGAGGATTCCCAGAGAATGCACATTATCCACATGAGTGTTCACACCCACGGTGGGTGTTAAAATGTGACATGCCCGAGATTGTGTAGGGATTCTCAGCTTGCCAATATTAATTGTAAGTGTAGAGTTAGGTTTAACCAGTAGGGTCCTTTGAGATTCTGTCCTGGGACCACCCTGGTTAATGATTCAATCATAAACTATAAGGGTCCTTTGAGATTCTGTCCTGGGACCACGTTTCCTGGTTAATAATAATGTAGGTTTAGGGTTTAACCAGTAAACTATAAGGGTCCTTTGAGATTCTGTCCTGGGACCACGTTTCCTGGTTAATAATGTATCCAACACGAAAATAAGGGCAACCTCGAATGTACAAAGCTTGGCTGTCACTTAAAATTTTTGGCCAGGGCGTACTGTAATTTAATAAAGATTGTTTGTCACACTGACACTTTTGATGCTCCACCTTGATTGCTTTCGCAGGTGCAGCTGGTGGGTGTAGCAATTTTATCGTGGATATCAGCTGATCATCTCTGCCACATGCTGCCGCCTCTTCTCTTCTGCCTCGTCGCCTCTATTTGCTATTGATTTGTATTATATAATTTTACATGTAGGCACAGTTACACAACTGTCACACCTACACCTTTTATTACAGACATCACGCTACATAACAATTAGTTGTTAATGTAAATGCAGCAAAGTTTTCGCTCAGTTTGACCTGAATACAGGATTTTTCACCATCGCCACGGAGTTTTTTCCTCAAGCTTGCTTGTATTAATGTAAATACGAGGTTTTTACACTCATGGGCGACTGTGATTTTCTCTTGTAGCAGGATAGTACACACACCACAGTGTGAATCTTGTGTGACTGAGTTAGGATTTATATGTATGTATATCAAAAATTTTTCTGAAGAAAAGTTTGATTTTGATGGGGTGTAATGTCACGAATTCGCGTGAGCATATTTATAAATTCGTGACATTGTACTTTAGTGAGAAAACCATGAACTCTACTAGAATTCCCACTGGGCATCACTCAGTTCAACCGTCCTTGTATTCACTTTGATCGAGATGGTTTTCAGAACATTTGTCACTGTTTCACAAGTGACCATTCTTATCTATGACATTAGTGCTTTCACTGAGTGATTTATTGTGAGCCTATATCGCTCACTTTCTTTCCGTTGACCGTTGAAGTTAGGCCACACCCTTCTTCCGGCGAACACAACCATCTCTCACCCCCTTTCATAGTTTGAAGTCAGTCAGCTTTGAGTCGCCTTGAGTGTAGGACCGTTTCTGCCCAGGTAGAGCAGCGCCTCCGTTGTACAGCGAGTTCCTGAATCTCCACCTAGATGGTGAACTGGCGAAGTGGGCTTAGCGAATAGCAGCATTTTGATGTTCATCACAGGTGCCCAGACTACTCGTTCGGCTCCCCTCCACTGACCAGTATTTCTGTTTGTTTTTCTAGGCTTAAGTGTGTTTAGCTTTTGAATGAGCGAGTGAGTGTATTCTCCTTGTTATTTTGAATTCATTTTTGAGATTCATAGAATGTAAACTTATTTCATCGTAATCAATAAATTTACAGTTCATTCTAGGAGATTTCAATGTTCACCACCACCTTTGGCTCTCCTCTCCTTTCACTGATCCACCTGGTGAACTAGATTACACCTTTTCTATCCTTAATGACCTAGAGCAGCTTGTACAGCACCCTACCCGTATCCCTGACCGCCTTGGGGAGAGCTCCAACATACTTGACCTCTTCCTTACTACTAATCCTTCTGCTTACACTATTAATCTTTTCTCTCCGTTGGGCTCCTCCGATCACAACCTTATCACTTTAACCTGTCCTATCGCTCCGGTACGGCCTGTGGACCCTCCAAAGAAACGACGTCTGTGGCATTTTGGAGCTACGGATTGGGAGGCCCTCAGGCAGTACTTCTTTGATTTTCCATGGAATGATTATTGCTTCCATGGCCGGGAGCCATCTGGGTGTGCCTTGCGCATTACGGAGGTTATTCTCTCAGGCATGGAAGCATACATTCCTTTCTCATATCATCTGACTAATGCAAGAAAGCCTTGGTTTAATCACGATTGTTCTAATGCTGTCCGCAACAAGGAGAGGGCCTATAAAAGGTACCAGAGCCAACCCACCCCTGAATCACATCTTTTATATGTTTCTGCCTGGAATTGTGCTAAGTCTGTTCTTCGCTCTGCTAAAAATAATTTCATCCGTACTAAATGCTCTCAACTCTCCAACTCGAATTCTTCTTGCTCCTTCAGGCACCTTGCCAAAAACCTTTCTAACAACTTTACCTCTTCATCATTCCCTCCTCTTTTCTACTCTGATGGCTTTGTAGCTATTTCTTCTACTGATAAAGCAGATCTCTTCGTGCAGACTTTCTCCTCCAATTCCACCTTAGACGATTCCGGTGCTGTTCCTCCATCACTTCCCCCCTCTGATTTCCTCATGGCTGACATTAAAATTTTTTCAGCTGATGTATTTTCTGCCATCACTGGCCTCAATACTAACAAGGCATATGGGCCTGATGGAGTCCCTCCTGTTGTTCTCAAGAACCGTGCTTCAGTGCTTACACCCTGCCTAGGCAAACTCTTTCGCCTTTGTCTATCAACTCATACCTTTCCTTCTTGCCGGAAGTTTGCTTTCATTCAGCCAGTCCCAAAGAAGGGTGACCATTCCCAACCCTCTAGCTATCGTCCAATTGCTTTAATATCCTGTATCTCAAAAGTTTTCGAGTCAATTCTTAATAGAAAAATTTTAAAGCACTTTTCCTATCACAACCTTCTTTCTGATCGTCAGTATGGGTTCCGTCAGGGACGCTCCACTGGCAATCTTCTCACTTACCTTTCAGACTCCTGGTCATCCTCCTTTTGGGACTTTGGCGAAAGCTTTGCCATCGCATTTGACATCTCAATGGCTTTTGATCGAGTCTGGCATAAATCTTTAATTTGCAAACTGCCCTCTTACGGTTTCTATCCTTCTATCTGTGCCTTCATCTCTAGCTTCCTTTCTGGTCGTTCTATAGCCGTTGTTGTAGACGGCCATCGTTCTTCTCCTAGATCTATCAATAGTGGTGTTCCTCAGGGCTCTGTCCTATCACCAACTCTCTTCCTTTTATTCATAAATGACCTTCTAAGCTGTACATCCAACCCTATCCACTCATATGCTGATGACTCCACCCTTCACCTAACCATTTGGTTCCCGCAACGTCCATCTCATCTCAACAGTTACTTCAACAAACAAGGGATGAGGCTATGGCACACCTAATGTCTGACTTGGCTCGTATCTCTGACTGGGGTAAAAATAATCTGGTTGTTTTTAATGCTTCAAAGACTCAGTTTTTACACCTATCAACCCGACAAAATATTCCGCAGGCATACCCAATAATGTTTAATAATATTCAGCTTAATCCTGCATCATCCTTGAACATGCTTGGGGTTTCATTTACTCGGGACTTATCTTGGAACGATCATATTACATCTCTTGTAAAATCTGCTTCCAAGAGATTAGGTGTGCTAAGCCGACTCCGTTCCTTCTTTACCCCTGCACAATTGTTGACTCTATACAGGAGTTTTATCCGCCTTTGTGTGGAGTACAACTCTCATGTGTGGGGAGGCTCCCCACATACAGCTCTTCTCAATAGGGTGGAGTCAAAGGCTTTTTGTCTCATTAACTCTCCCCCTCTTACTGACTCCCTTCAACCTCTGTCTCTTCGTCGCACTGTTGCATGTTATCTCTTTTCTATCGCTACTTCAATGGTCACTGCTCCTCTGAACTGTTTGCATGCATTCCTTCTCCTCTAAGACGGGTGCGTAGCAGCAAACTCTCATCCCTTTTCTGTCCTACTCTCTAATGAATGAGTTAACCGTTACTCCCAGTCTTTCATTTATGCAACAGGTCAGCTCTGGAACTGTCTCCTTCTGTCTGTATTTCCTGCTTCCTGTGATCTCCAGTCTTTCAAACGCATTGTGTCCAGGCATCTCGAAATGATCGGATCTTGAATTTGGCTCTCTCTTGTATTTTGTTTTTCTCTTGGAAGGAATAATAATTGCGGGCTCGTGGCCTTTGGTTCCTTCTTCCTTGCATTAAAAAAAATTAGAATCCTGTTTTATTTCTCCACATTAAACTTATTTTAGTTGCCACTCCTAGTTTGCACAAACTCTTTACATCATCCTTAACTGGTACTTAGGTCAGTTCTTTTGTATCAGACTTAAATCCATTGTGCCAGCCAGGAGTTTGCATCAGCAAAAACCTGTTTATTATTATTAGCATTAGTTATTGATTGTCAGGGGTGGAATCACTTTCTCGAGAGGCTAACAATACTACAAACAGCACTCGTGAGTAATTAGTCTCTGCTGTGTACTATTGAGAAAGTTTATAAATTCTCGTCCTTAGAGAGTCGGCAAAGTAAGTCGGCATAAAGTAAACTTACTTCTTGATTTTCACAATTCAGTTCCTTGTCTCTATTTTCAAGTAACATCTAGCATTCTTAATTTATAAATTTCACATCCCCTCGTGACAGTCCCCCCAACTTTTTTCATTGAGTTTTATATACTAGACGCTGGAATGAAGTAACTGATACAGTACAGTACTATAGAACAAGGGTGGCTAGACTTATTTAATTAATGTAGGTGGGATCTATTTTCCATAAAGATATTTAGAACCACTTTGATTGAGGCTACCATTCACATTTACAATTTTCTGTACAAATAAACTGCCTCTCCTGCAAGTAAGAAGGAATGTTGCCTCCCTTGCATTATTTTACAGATATTTTTTTGGCAAATGCTCAGACGAAGTTGCATCCATGGTGCCACCTCTCCATGCCTTCCCTCGTGCTACACGGGCATCTGGTAGCGCTCATGACTGGAATGTCACTCAGCCATATTGCAGAACTTCTGCCTATCAGAATTCCTTCATTCCCCGAACTGCATCTCTCTGGAACTTGCATCCCCAGAGTTGTTTCCCTCCAAATTTCAACCCACAACTGTTCAAGTCTAATTGTTACAGATATTTTATGAACAGAGGACATCAGTAATCTGGTGTATGGATTATTTTTTTTTTTTACTCATTTGTTTTTCCTTCCTCCGTTCTGTTATTTATAAAAAAAAAAAAAAAAAGCATGACTGCCCATCAGCTAAATCAGTGTTTACAAAGTGCATTGCGTGAGACAAAGTTCTTTTTTTACCATTCATTGTTACATCAAGTTTAGGTAAGTTATATCATTACAAATGAGTAGTAATGCTATATAGAGATTTGCAGTGAACAGCTATGCATTGTGACAGGCATCCAAAAGTATGGTGAAATGATTATCAGAGGTAAGGAAAAAAATATAGTGTGGTGGCTGACAAACCAGGCATCAGCCAAGCCACATTGTGAGTTTTGTAACCTCCATTATTCAGCACGAATGGGACATAAGGATGTTGAATAAGCTTTTTTTTTTCTCTCTCTCTGGCAGCACAGAAGTTGCTCTTGTGTGCGCACAAGATACGGGCTAGACTAATCTGAATTACGAATGACACTAAATGACGAATGACAACGGTAAAGTAAATAATAGGTGCTCCCTACTATGGGAAATAGAATGTCACGGGAAATCTCTCATATACCTCTCCACTCCATTCCTTCATCTCATCATATACATACGTTTAATATTTTCTGGGCTGCTGTGCTCCTGATAGGGCGGAAGGGGATTGGATGATGGACAGATGAATGCTAAATACTGACATAAGCTGCAGTCATGTTAAGTTTAAACAAGAGAGAACTAATGCGCCACATGCAGGATTCTACACTGGTAAAAAAGTGCTTAGGAGCCTCTTAAGCATCTTTATACCTATTTAGAGCCAGGCGCCATAATCTCGTAAGGGGTGGCTGTTTGTCTTTGAGTCTCTGGGTTAGTTGTTTTACGGGGAGGGGCACTAACCCTCCACCAACCTATTTGTTGACACGTAGGAAACACATGTGAGTTGGTTATATGGTTACCACCAAGCATTGTAAATGGTTTCCTGGCTTACAGGAAACCATTAGGCTTGTCACTCAATGTAAAACCACCTGAAAAGAAAAGAGGGGTAATAAAATGTGACAGGAAAGCTGGGAGAAATAGGACGAGACTGGGCAGACACAGAAAGAGAATGATAAAGGTGAAGGAATATCATCTCATAATTCATCTGCTATTTAGTTCTGTGCCATAATGCAAAATGACCAACAAGCCATTTAGTAAACAGTATATTATGGATTAGACTAACTTTCCAGGATTAGTTTCCACTGGCTTATCTTCGTTACTTTATCATTGCTGATTTTGTGAAGGGTCGGTGAAGAAGGGGAGCATTATCAGGACAAAATTGAGAGTATTTGTAACCAGACTGTGTTGAAGGAAGTACTGTACTATGTTGTCTTGGTGATTTGTGGGTGCTGTACTGGTTTACTCTAACTTAGCCCAATCTTGCCATCTCTCCATCTTGAAGTCTGAGTTGTAACAATAGATTAGCACTAGAAAATGATGCAGTTCACGAGGAAGTGCTGGAGAATGGATGCAGAACCATAGCAGTGTCTTCTATCGTCTAGGTATGTGAAATAAATTGCAAAAGAATGGAAATCTACGCCAAGTTAGTGTAAATGAACTATAGTTGGAATGATGGTCTTGTCTTGCATGCAGGTTTGAATCTCCAAGAGGTGAATGGAGATTTTTCTAATGTAATGCTGTAAGGGGTGTACGCTGGTCACTTATATTCTTTCTTGTTTTAATTTACGGAAGAAGGAACCCAAGGCCAGTCTGTTTTAGATTATGAAAGCCTTGGGTCCCCACACCTCACAGGGGATAATACACTTGCTACAAATGTTTTAAGAAGTCCAAATTTTGAGTTAGTAGTAAATTGCAAAGAAAAGAGAGGGAAATTTCTATGTATACTCTGTTCACTTTAACTGGGTACAGAAATCCCATTTCCATCTTAAATATGTGTGCTGAGCTTAACACCAGAATATGGTGCTAGTCACAAAGAAGTGCTATGAAATGCATGTTGTCTTGGTATGCTATTATAAATTAATGATCCTGGATAAGTCATTAAAATAAGGAAAGCTACCTTTTTAATGATTCTTTTTTGTTATGAGACTGTATGTACTGTGCTATATGGCCTGCTTGGTCTAATTAATAAATAATAAATGAAGCAAAATATACGCCAACTACTCCTTGAGGATACTCCAGACAGTTTGTTTATGATTTAAGATGAATTTTTTCCCTTAATGTTATATATTCATTTTAATATAGCCTTAATATGCACCAAATATTGCTGTATAGGCTCGCTTAGCTTGCCAAAATTAGCAATCCCTGTCCCCCCCACTTTCAGAGAACAGATGGCGCCCATGTATTATAGTTGTAAATGAATTATTAAATAACGTTTAAGTGTCTGACATAATTCATCCTTGGTTTCCATTATAATCTACTGTACACATATTTATCGGCCGGATCTGGCGATTTTTGAGTTTTTAGCATATTAATTTCTTCAGTAAGTCCCTCTTATTAATGATTATTTTATTACGAAAATTGTCTTTAGTATCATCGTAAATATTTGCTGCTTCATGGACCAGGTCTAGATTTTTCTTGGTTAATACTGATACGAAATAATTATTTAGGGTAGAGCACATTTCTTTATCTTCACTGGTGATGTTACCTGATTGTGTTCTGAGAGGCCCTATCGCATCCTTATTTTTTTATATGGTTCATTTGACAAAAGCCCATCGGGTTTTCTTTCGATTCTCCAGCAACCTTGATTTTGTAACCTCGCTATGATTTCCGTATCTCTCCCTTTTCGTCCCTATTCAAAATTGCATACCAGTTGCGTAAGTGTTTCCGTCCCCTTTATATTTTTCTATTTTACTCCTTTCCCTTGGCCTATGAGACATTTTAAATTGTTGTTAAACAATCCTGGTTCTTAATTATCGTTTTAAACGGTTTTGAAGAGATATAATCTATCTTGGGTTTGTTTATTATAATAACTGACTCATAATTTTTTGCAGACCGAACGGCTGTTTGGTACCGGACCTGAGTTCATCCCCGTCACCGGTACTACACTCCCACCTATATCCTTTCCTTCATCTATTATCTGAGCTGCCTCATTGACCTGATGCACCATCCCAACCATATCCTGTCCCTCACCTATGACCTGACGACACCCTCCCACACATATCCTGTCCCTCACAAATGACCTGAGCTTTCCCACTGATCTGAGTCTGTAAAATAATCGGTGTCTGAATGGAATCCTCTTAGTCCATCAAAATCTCCTTGACGAAAACTAGGAACTGTCGAGGGGTTCTTAATAGAAGAAACAATCCCTCAAATTTTGAACTTAAATTCTTCATAATCGCTATTATCGAGTCGTTTGCTAACTTCTGTATTACTAATGACATTTTAACTATTAGATAAAACAAAATTTTGTACATAAATACCTTTAGTGGGCTTCCTGATACATTGATAGAGGGAGATATCCTGTACCACCTCTAGAGATTTTTCTGTCTCTGCATCCCCTGCCTGATTATGCCAGTCTATTCTTGGCAGGTTAAAATTTCCTACAGTAAATGCCTGACTGTGATGGTTTTTGAGATACGGAAATAGCTCCTAAGACTATTTCCTGTGTCCCTATTTACTTCAACAGTTCCTTAAAGTGTTCTCTCCATCTGCTCATTTTTTCTTCCTTCTCCACTAGCAATCGACCATTTTTATCTTTCCCTCCCTGGCTAACTTCTTTATCGCCCTTTTTAACTCTCTTTACCTCTTTCCCGAACATTTTCTTACATTCCTTCCACTTTACACTCAGTTTCCTTCCAATTCCTCATCCACTCTCTTATTATTCTCTCCTGTCATTTCACCTCTCACTTCCTCTCTACATATAACTCTCTCTTCCGTCTCTCATCTTCCTCTAAGCCGCTGCTTCACATCCACTCACCATATGCTTTCTTCTTTTTGCGCCACAACTTGTTTCACCACTTCATTCCCCCATGCTGTTCCTTGCACCCCCTTTCGTCTTCTCATCACCCCACACACCACCTCACATGCTAAAGGCAACAATACATCCAGTACTTAAATCACAAGAAGAAGTGCCATGGAAACTGGCCTGTAGCACTGTTTTTCTCGGCCACTGAGCAATGTTAAACGAAGCTGCCGAAATACAAAAATGTGGTAATTTAAGCGAAAAGTTAAAATACGAAGATCAAAAAAAGGTAGTAATGCAGGCAGAAGGTCAAGCAAGGAAGTAAAGCTGGCAGATGGTCAAGTGAAGGAAATAAAACAGGTAAAAGGTCAAGTAAAAGAAGAAAAAGGAGGCAAAAGGTCAAGTGAAGGCAGTAAAGCTGGTAGATGGTCAAGTGAAGGAAGTAAAACAGGCAAAACGTCAAGAGAAGGAAGTAAAGGAGGCAGAAGGTCAAGCGAAGGAAGTAAAGCAGGCAAAAGGTCAAGTGAAGGCAGTAAAGCTGGTAGATGGTTAAGTGAAGGAAGTAACGCAGGTAGAAGGTCAAGTGAAGGGAGTAACGCAGGTAGAAGGTCAAGTGAAGGGAGTAACGAAGGTAGAAGGTCAAGTGAAGGGAGTAAAGTAAGCAGAAGATCAACTGAAGGAAGTAAAGCAGGCAGAAGGTCATGTTTATGAAAGGACTACATGCAGCATCATAAAGTCTATTAAGCTTACCAAAAGAGGAAGGAAACTGTGTCATTTGGGTAGACATGATAAATATGGGAAGTTTTACATGCCATGTTTAAAGGCAAAGTATTACATGCAGTGTCTCTGTGGAGTGTTACATGCAGTGTTTATATACAAAATGTTACTTACACTTTCTGGGGAAAGTGTTACATGCAGTGTTTATGTGCAGCGTTACATGCAGTATTTATATGGAAAGTGTTACATGCAGTGTTTATATGGAAAGTGTTACACGCAGTGTTTATATGGAAAGTGTTACATGCAGAGTTTATATGGAAAGTGTTACATGCAGTGTTTATATGGAAAGTGTTACATGCAGTGTTTATATGGAAAGTGTTACATGCAGTGTTTATATGAAAAGTGTTACATGCAGTGTTTATATGGAAAGTGTTACATAGTGTTTATATAGAAAGTGTATATGGAAAGTGTTACATGCAGTGTTTATATGCTAAGTGTTGCATTCAGTGTTTATATGGAAAGTGTTACATGCAGTGTTTATATGCTATTCCATGCAGTGTTTCTATGGAAAGTGTTACATGCAGTATTTATATGAAAAGTGTTACACGCAGTGTTTATATGGAAAGTGTTACATGCGGTGTTTATATGAAAAGTGTTACATGCAGGCAGTGTTTATATGGAAAGTGTTACATGCATTGTTTATATGCAAATTGTTATATGCAGTATTTATATGCCGCATTGTTTATAGGCGAAGTGTTACACGCAGTGTTCATTGGTGAAGTGTTACATGCAAAGTTTATTAGAACATAAGGAGAGGATATCTGCGCTAGACCAGTTGGCCCATGCTGGGCAGCTCCTAAACGAGTAACTGAAATACTAGAATGAGATATGGATGGCAAAGAACAATGCCCTCCCCCTCCCTTCACATCCTCCAGCCGAAGCCGGCAGGAAAAAGTTAGAAGGAACAACCACACAGTATAGAAAAACTGGCATCGACATTTTATAGGAAAGTTTGAATGGAGAAAAAGAGACTATCATAGTGTAACCTGGAAAGGAAAAGGAATGAATTAGTACTGGTTATAAGATTATTGTTTTTTTTATACCCACCCCTTGTTTGTCATATTCTTATCTAGCCTATGCTTGAAACTCTCAGCGGAAGGGGCGCAACTACATCACTAGGCAGCTTATTCCACTCGTCTACTTCTCCGTTGCCAAACTAGTTTCTACGTATCTACAGTAGTTACTAAAACGAAATTTATCTAGTTTGAAACCATTATTTCTAGTTCTCTCCTGTATGCTCACTTGACGTACCTTGCTAATATCTCCCTTATTTATTCCCTTCCTCCACTTAAACACCTCAGTTAAGTCTCCCCTTACTCTACGCCTTTCCAGTGAGTGCAAATTCAGTCTTGTTAGTGTCTTTTCATATGACAGGTTTTGAACATCATGTATCATTTTTGTCATTCTTCTCTGTACATTTTCTAACGAAGTTTTATCGACTCAACAGTACCGACACCAAACTGCACGACCTTGTCTGAATGTGGCCATACTAATTAATGCTAGTTAAGTCACAGTATTACTTTAGATGTCCAATTGCTCATGCTTCGTGAAACAAATCCTAGGACCCTATTTGCTTTATCTGTTGCATCAATAGCTGTTGCCTTGGTTTAAGGTCATTACTGACCATAAGTCCTAGATCTCTCTCACATTCCTATTTACTGATAAGTTGTATTCAGTATTTCTAATGGTCTTGCCCACGTTCAATGCATTACGTTATTCAATGTTAAATTCCATTTGCCAATGTTTTGATATTTTGGACAATATACCGAGGTCCTTTTGAAGTTATGGCAATCGTCTGTCGAGTTAATGATGTGCCGTATTTTTGTGACATCGACAAATTTGCTAACATTGCTAGCGATTCCCAAGTCTAGATCACTTATATATATATAACAGTTGGTGCCAGGCACAACAAACCTCGCCCGACAGCAGTTTTTTTTATTGCTGTTAAATACTGACTCGTTTCTGCCATTGAGTGTCAGTGCACAATTAACCCATTTACGCCCAGCGTCCTCAATATAGGACGGAACTGGACATTTTCAAAAATTAATAAAGGAGGAAACCCTGGGGTAGGGACCTATGAGCTTTGCGACTAGAGCCGATAGCCAGAGGGCAATACGCTTAGTACCCTTCCACCAAAATCCAGGAACCGTGGGAGTTAATGAGTTAAAGTCAAAGGTAATTGCACAAATGTTTTCAAGTTACGCCCTCTGAAAATCTGTGATCCTGTGTTTGACTTTTCAAGGTCACTCAAGGTCAGAGGTCATGCTACTACATGAAAGACCATATGAGACTTCCTATATCATGGTAGTAGTAAATTTCTATCTTCAATGAGTTTCGAGTTATAGCGCCCTGAATATCCGTGACCTTGAGTTTGACCTTTCAAGGTCACTTACAGCCAAAGGTCAAGGTACCAATTAAAAGCCCATATGGGATAATCTATATGTTGATAATAGTAAATATCTCTCTATCTTCAACCAGTTTTGAGTTATAATCCCCTAAATACCTGTGACTTTGAGTTTGACCTTTCAAGATCATTCTGGGTCAAAGGTCTTGGTGCCAAATGAAAGCCCATATTACGAGTTCCTGTATGTTGCAATAGTAAATATCTCTATCTTCAACCGTTTTCAAGTTATACCCCTCTGCAAATTCGTTACCTTGATTTTTACTTTTCAGGGTCACGCGATTACCTCCAAAATTTAATCTCTTTCTTTGGGGACCAGTGCCCACATATCCCGAAAGTTTCAGGTAATTGCATTCAGCAGTTTTTCCGCAATGTTGCTAACAAAGAAAGAAACAAACTCGACAAAAAACAATACCTCGTCAGACTCCGTCCGGGCGAGGTAATAAACAATATGGTACCGAATACTGACCCCTGTGGTGCACCACTAGTTACTAATCCCCAGTGCGACTTAGTTCCATTTATTAAAACTCTCTGCCATTGTCCTTTCAGCCAGCATTCTATCCATTTTAAGATATCGCCGTCTATACCGTGTGCTTGAACCTCTCTAACTAACCTTTATAGGACCCTATCGAAAGCTTCACTGAAGTCCAGATAAATATTATCAGAATCTTTATCGCTATCTACCGTCTCATAGACCACCAAGAAGAATAACAAGTTTGTGAGGCAGGATTGTCGTTGCCTGAATCTGTGCTGAATTTCATTAATAAGATATATCATTCTAAGTGTTCCTTAATTTTCTTTGCCAAAACTAACTCTAGCAGTCTTCCTACTATTGACGTTAAGACTTATTGGACGATAATTCGACGTAGCTGCTTTATCACCTTTTTTAAAAATCGACGCAGCTGCTTTATCACCCTTTTTAAAAATCGACGCAACGTTTGCGGTCGTCCACGCCTCTGGAAGTTCTCCTGAATTTAAAGAATCATTAAATAACGTTAAAAATGGCTGACGTAAATCTTCTTTGGTTTCCTTTTTAATTTTTGCATATATATATATATATATATATATATATATATATATATATATATATATATCGTCTGGGCCTTGCGATTTATAATGTTTCAAGTTATTAATTTCTTTCAATACGTCCACCTTACTAATGGTTATTATACTAAGAATATTTTCCGTATTATCATCGTAAATATTTGGTGCTTGATGGACCGGTCTAGATTTTCCGTGGTAAATGCTGATACGAAATAATTATTTAGGGTAGAACACAATTCTTCATCTTCACTGGTAATGGTACCTGATTCTGTTGTAAGAGGTCCTATTCTATATTTTTCGTATGGTACATTTGGTAAAAACCCTTGGGGTTTTCTTTCGATTCATTAGCAACTTTAATTTCATAACCTTGCTTTGCTTTCTGTATCTCCCTCTTTATATCCCTATTCAACATCCAGTACCCGTTACATTAAGTGTTCCGCTCCACAATTTATTTTTCTTTATATTCCTGCTATTGGCCTATGAGAGGTTTTCATCTGTTGTTTAACCATTTTGGTTCTGAATTATTCGTTCTAAATGGTTCTGGAGGGATAATTACCGTGTATTATACTCGTATTTACTACCTCATTTTAATTCTCACTCACCGAATGGCTGCTTGGCACCGGATCTGAGCTAATCTTCATCACCTGAACTACACTCCCACCTATATCCTGTCCCTCACTTGTGACCTGCGCAGCCCCAGTAACCTGGCACACATTCCCACCCATTGCCTGCCCCTCACCTATTACCTGGGGTTCCCCACTGATCTGACTTTTCCTAAAGTAACTAGTCTTCCCATGGAATACATTTATAAAAATAAGATCTTAATCCATCAAAATGTTCTAGACAAAAAACTAGGAACGATCGAGGGGTTTTCAGGCATCCCAGATACATTTGAACTTAATTTCTTCATAATCGCTGTTACCAAGTCGTCCACCAACGTCTACACCGCTAAATGTTTTCTTTATTAGATAAAACCAAATCTTGTATATTATCACCTCTGCTGGGCTCCCTGATATATTGATAAAGGAAATTACCCTGTATTACCTCTAGAAATTCCACTGACTCTGCATCCCCTGTCTGATTTCTGCAATCTGTCCTTGGCAGGTAAAGGCCTCCTACGATTATTGCTAAGCTAGACTGTCAGGCTATCCTAATTTCCTCCCGAAGGTATTTGCTATCTACTCTACTTAATTTTGGAGATTTGTAAATAGCTCCTAACCCTAGTTTCTCACTGTTCATAGTAATTTCAACCCCAATATTTTCCGCGTCCCTATTTGCTTTAATGTCGGCTCTATTGTAACAGTTTAATGAATCCTTTTTATAAATAGCAACCCCGCCCCCTTTTCTTCCCAGACGGTTTGACACAAAAATATAGCCCTTTATCTGATATTCTGCTAAAAAAGAAATTAATGTGTATATTCCTTCAAATTTCTCTAATAATGGCAATGTATATTTTCTGTGTACAGAATAAATCAATCAGTTCGTCCATTCTATTAAGTAAACTCCTGCTCTTTGTGTAGTGCACTTTCACATTATTACGAGCAGTTATACCTCTACTTTGGGATTCATTTATTTATTTTTTGCTTTTGTTAATAACTGGGAAACTCCTTACTAATATAGCAGGTTTTTGAACTATCAATTATTGCTCCTCTATCATCGTTTATTCTGTCCTCTATCATCACCTACTCCTTTTGAGGTGCCTGAGTGGATGTATCTACACGCTTTTTAAACTTCTCTTATTTTTGCAAGTTTCGATGCATCTCTCCAAACCTGATGATAATGAGTCCTGAGTGGATTTCTTTTAACTTCCTCTACATATAACTGTCAACCACGAAAAAAAAAAAAAAATCTAATTCCCTATCTATCGTCCTAGCTCACACAGTAACTGCCTGTCTGTTAAGATAATTCCCATCCCAACTATACATGGCACTCCATCCATAAAACCGGTCCCAGCTGTCTATGAAAGGTATTGCATTAACTTTGCAATACCTTTCAAGGTGGCAATTAAAACCGATTGCCTTGCTCAACTACTCCCTCCCAACCCCCCTCCTAGACAAAAAAAAAAAAAAAAAAAAAAAAAAAAGTGTACTATAGGCGTTCCTGCCCTGTCCCTAACGTTCTTCAACACATCCTTGTACTGCTGCCACAGTACCTCACTCCTACGCCTACCAATATCGTTGCCTCCTACACCGAGGCAGACAATGGGTTTATTTCCACTGACTGTTCATCACGATACTTGTAATTTTTCCCAACACATTACCTATCCTGTCCCCAGGAAGACACATGTTTAGTGAGGAGTGTAAATTGCTCTTCATAGATATCATACCTGCGAGTCTCTCTGCAAAGTGTTACATGCGGTGCTTATTTGCAAAGTGTTCCATGCTGTGTTTATGTGCAAAGTGTTACATGTAGTGTTTAAATGCAAAGTGATACAATCAGTGTTTATAAGTCAAGTGACATGCAGTTTTTATATGCAGAGTGTTGCATGCAGAGTTTATATGCAAATTGTTACATGCAGTGTTTACATTCAAAGTGTTGCATGCAGTGTTTATATGGTGTGTTACATGCACTTGTTTTATGTCATTAAGGTTACAAAAAAGGAATATATGTCAACTGCGGCTGCCTGATAAATATGGCAGGCAAGACACATTGCTGCCACAGGATTGTTACAAATATTTTTCTGTTAAGTACAACTGCAGCTCTTTACTCCTGATGTACATTAGGCTACCACAGATTACAGAAGATGCGGTTTGAAGGTCTTTCAAGCTACGCCTGTATGGTCAGACGCCTTAATCCCGTAAGGGGTGGTCTTTTGTCGGTTCCGATTCATTTGCCTGTAATTTTCTCCTTCGGAATTACTGCCTTAGACTCTATGTACCTGTTTGATATTATTATTATTATTTTTTTCTTCTTTTACTAGTTCAATTCCTTGTTTATATATCCTCCTGAATTACTGTCCTATGGGGTGTGATGGCTTGTGTCAGTCCATTATTCTGTTTATTTTCCACATCTTTATCGTGTCTTTCCCCTGTTTATTCATTTATTTGTACATTTTCTCATTATGTCCTCATTTCCAGTTCATTTCCTGTTGTGTTTGAATGATTGGCATATGGTGTGTGATGGATGGTGTGGACAAAGCATGACTCTGTTGACTTCCCTTCATTCAGACAGTATCACACACTGGTGCTTTTTTGTGTGTAGTGGGTGATTAATGATGATGATGATGATGGTGGTGGTGGTGGTGGTGGTTATTACTATTATCATCGCCATGTGGAGAGGATAGAGAGCAAGAGACGAATAAAGACAGGGAATATGAGTGAGGTGGAGGGGACAAACGGAGGAGGAGGCCAAGGATGAGGTAAAGGGATGGAGTGGAGAGGTACAGTACAGTATATAAGAGGCGGGGGTGTGAGCTGGAGGGAGGGCAGCGAAAAGACGAGGGACAGGGCGACATGGAGGCAATTTGTTTGTGGCCACCCTTTACGGGATAAAGGCATCTGTCAGAAGATAGGCAGATGAATTATTATTATTATTATTATTATTATTATTATCATTATTATTATTATTATTATTTTTATTATTATTATTATTTCAGTTACTTTTGTGTTCAGAATGTTGGTTAAAAAAAAAAAAAAAAGGTACAATACATATCTGAAGAAATCTGAAAATTTTTGTCCGTTTTCTGATAAGTATATTGGACAGCATAGATGACATTGATGGCTTTCAAAAGTCGGTGTTCACTAGCTCAGTTAGTAGCTATTATAAAGCGGTGTTTCAATTATCATGGCTGCAGTTGTAGTATATATATATACAGTATATATATATATATATATATATATATATATATATATATATATATATATATATATATATATATATGGTCTCGTCTGATGATTTTTGACAAATTGTACCAAGTTGCTATGCTTGAGTCAAAGTGGCGTCTGTTGTATAGTTTGTACAACCAACTAATCCGTTTTCTGTATCTAACAAATGCTATGCTAGTTTGTTGGTGCTAGGAGGGCGTTCCAGCAGCGTTAGTTGTCAGCAATGGCTGTATCTAAGGACCCAGACACACTTGTCCCCGAACATGTGATCGACAAGACGAAACGGGCGCACCGGGTTAGAGCTGATTCAATATTCGAGTCTGAATGTTGGACGGACCCCTGAGCCTCGTTTCCTCTTGACGATCACATGTTCGGGGGCAAGTGTGTCCGAGCCCTATCACGTCTGGTTAGAACAAAGCTGCCAATGAGTTTGGTAAAATCCCTGGAGTCAGCAGGAATGAAAAGGAAAATGTTAGTGGCTGTGAAAGGGTTAACTCTTATAGTGTACAGGATTTGGTGTTTGGGGGGAGGGAGGATGATGGTAGTGGATAGGGTGACTTGGAGGGGATGGATTTATGGACATCTGGTATGAAATAGATAGGTAGATTGATAGATAGATTGGTGGACAGACAGACAGGTAACATGGAGGGGATGTCTAAATGGCCACCCCATATGACAAATAGGTCGTTTGATTATGTAGGTAGATAGACAGATAGATATTGATAAGTGAAAAACATTTATGGGTTTGTATTATATACATGCTTTGTGAGGGAGACTGTAGCCACCCCTGTGTGATTAATGGATCACTGTAGATAGATAGATCCGAACGTAGGTGACTAGATAGGCAGATAGACAAACAGAAAGATAGATAAGTATAACTGACATACGGTTTTGCATTATACTGTATGTATATATATATATATATATATATATATATATATATATATATATATATATATATATACATATAATGGAAGTAGGATTCTGGGACGTCGCCAACAGTCTGTGGTATTAATAGTCATGTCAGGCAGCTACTTTTATGCATCTTCCATCATCCTAGTAGTGTACAGATTGTAATAGTATGCTAGGTGTATAGGACAGTTAAATTAGGTCCAGTTATATATATTTTTCCTCTTCCTTCTGCCTACGGGTAACTTTACACTCCGTCTTCTGTTTTTATTTCCTTCATTCTTTCCTCTTCCTTCTGTCTTCGGGTGACTCCACACTGAGTGACAAGCCAAATAGTTTCCTGTACACCAGGAAACCATTTACTACGCTGGGTAGTAACCATATGACCAAATTATGGTGCCTGATGGTTTAGTGGGTAACTGAGGCGCTCCCGCCTGACGGAGCTTGTGCAGGTTGATATCCAAGGGATGGTTGGGTTTTATTGCTTACGTAAAGCCATTCAGGGACAAATGAGGTTGGTCACTCTCATCTTAAATGTCAGGACCAATTTGCCTAGCCTCTGACTCCTACGCTCCTCATGGGGCAACATAGGACTGGATAATGGATGGATGGATGGTTATGTGTTGTGAGGTGAAAGTGGAATTGTATGGGGTTGAATATAGTGATGTTTCACTGGGCATGATAATGATGATGGTGATGATGGTGATAGTGGTGGTGATGGTGATGGTGGTGGTTGTTATGATGATGATGGTGGTAATGATGATAGTAGTGATGGTGATGATGATGATGATGATGATGATGATGATGATGATGATGGTAGTACTCTTAATTATGTCCATTTATTGTGTGCGGAAACGGGTTGGGATGATGATGATGATGATGATGGTGCGCATGGCTTTCAGCATTAGTGTCAGTTTACTAGTCCAGTAATGTAGTGATGAGAGAGAGAGAGAGAGAGAGAGAGAGAGAGAGAGAGAGAGAGAGAGAGAGAGAGAGAGAGAGAGAGAGAGAGAGAGAGTTAATAATGCAATTATTATAAGCAAATTATCAAGGTCTAACCAGGTCACATGCAGGTCATTATTCTTCCCTTAACGCCTCACTGCATTAAGTTTCGGCCTTCACCATAAACCAGTATATTTAAAACCTTCTCCTGGAATAAAATAATAATAGTATATATTTTAGAACATATCTGGTACATATTTGGTTCATATTTTTAGTACCTGTTTAGTAGGTATAATTGGTACATGATTGTTCAATATAAACATCCGGAAATGTTCATTAGGTTTTACATATTTAGGACAGATTTATAGTACATATTTAGCACATTTTAAGTACACGATGTTTCTGCTCAATATAAACATCAGGAAAAAATCACAAGTTGTAATAATTCGAACCACTGATAAAAGCTAAATGTTTAATTTCTATTAGCCTTTAAAACATGAGAATAAACGTAATCTTTAAATAGATGATTTACTGGTAAGCAAATAAGCAGTGAGGTGTTGGGGGAGAGGAAAGAGTGTGCCTGGATATGTTAATATTACTTGTTACACCTCATGAGATGTTTATTAATGTTTACACAGTATATATAAGTAATGCTTATACAGCCGCAGCTGTATTTTAAAACTGAAGGACAGAGAATATGTAATGAATGCATGGCTATTTATACAACATATTTTTGTGTCATTAGCCGGCATGCTATATTACAGAGATGTTAGCAATGGTACAAGAAAGATATGACAACCATAACTGAGATATAATTAGCCTGCATGCCATATTACTGGGGATTTAGCACTGATACAGGAAGAAAATGGCGCAGTATATAACAACCAAAACTGGGAGATATAATTATCCTGCGTGCCAGGTTACAGAGCTGATAGGAATGGTACAGTCAAGATTTATATAACAACCATAACTGAGATATAATTAGCCTGCATGCCATTTAAAAGAGCTGTTTGAAATGGTACAGGAAGGATATGTGTGTTTTAACAAGATTTATAAATACCTGAACATAACTGGTTGCCATCCACGCGTTTGTACTCTCTCAGTTTTATTAATATGGTCAAATCTGCATTGTTGGTTTGCTACGTGTGCTGCAATAATACCACTGACAAAAATAACAATGACAAAAATAAAAATAATAATAATAATAATAATAATGATAATAATAATAATAATAATAATAATAATAATAATAATAATAATAATAACGCCGATGATGATGATGATGATGATAATAACGATAATAATAATAATGATAATAATAATAATAATAATAATGGAAGACACGTGATGATGATAATAATCATAACTAATATCGATCATGATGACTGATGATCAATAATAATAATAAGATGAATAAATAAAATAGACATATAAAGCATCATCTACTTACACATCATAAATAGGAAAATATTTCGTAAAAGCAGCCAGACTCATGTAAAAAAAAAAATCAAATGTAAACAATGGGTGCTTTACCCCTCAGTCTTTTGAATCCTACCTGGGGAACTGAAGGCTTGGTGAAAGAGTCTGGGGGAGTGCGCAAGAAACGGAATCAAAACGTGAATGTAGGGAAGAGTAAAGTTATGGTCTTCGAGAGAAATAAAGTCACTGGACTGGGGGAGGCGGTGGCTCAATCGGTAGAGAGGTGGCCTGCAGTCCATCCGGACCAAGGTTCAAATTCCCGCTGGGGTAGGGAACAGTTTAAGGATCTGAATTCGGTAAAAACCGACTTTACTGATCTACCAGAAGACCCTCCTACATGTAAAAATACCCTCACTAAGGCCAATACACCAGTCTTGTATGACACAGCCTTAGCAGGACTACTGGGCCTTGGGAACAGGCTGTGAAGCCTATGCCCAGAGTCGGAAAAAAAAAAACGTGAGGTTGGATGGTGAGGACATGGGACATGTGAGTGCATTTAAGTACTTGGGTAGTGTGATGAGTGAGGATGGAAGTTTGGAGGATGAAGTACTTGAAAGAGTACAACAGGAAAGAAAGGTTGCTGGTTCTTTGAAAGCAGTGATAAGAAACAGGGAAGTGAGCATGGAAGTAAAAAAGTCGTTTCATGACAGTATTGTGATACCAGCTCTAACGTCTGAAAGTGAAGCTTGGACCTTGTTGGAAGGACACAAGCCAAGAGTGAGGGCAGTGAAAACGAGTTATCTGAGAGGAGCATGTGGAGTTACATGAAGAGACAGACTGACAAATGAGGAATTGAAGGAGAGTTGTGGTGTGGCTGTGGATGAGATAGAAAACGTTAGGAGAAATACACAGGTGGTTTGGTCATAAGGAGAGGATGGAGAGCGAGAGACTGACGAGGAGAGTGTATGTGAGTGAGTTGGAGGAGAGGAGATGGAGGAGGAGGCCGAGGATGAGATGGAGGTGCGGAGTGGAGAGGTATGTGAGAGAGGGGGTGTGAGCTGGGGGGAGGGCAGCGAAATGGCGGGGGACAGGGAGACATGGAGGTGATTTGTTTGTGGCCACCCCTTACGGGATTAAGGCGTCTGGCAATAGATAGAAAGATAGAATGTTTTACCTTAACCAGTTGCTATAGGGGTATTATTCACCCGTATGTGGAGCATTGTGTGTGTGTGTGTGTGTGTGTGTGTGTGTGTGTGTGTGTGTGTGTGTGTGTGTGTGTGTGTGTGTGTGTGTGTGTGTGTGTGTGTGTGTGTGTGTGAGTATTGGGGGAGGCGAACTCATCATATTTAGCACTTCAAGCGGAAGTGAGTCAAAGGCTTTTCGTCCCATCATCTCCCTCTCATTCACTCCTTTCAGCTTCTCTCTATCTTCGGCTTTAGGTGGCAATCTGTCTGTCTGTCTGTCTGTCTGTCTCTCTCTCTCTCTCTCTCTCTCTCTAGTCTTCCTTACTGTGTGATTGCCTGACCAATTAGGGCGGACGCTTGCTTTTACCTAATATTATACTGTTACACTCATCCCTTTTTTGTCTCTGACGCAAAAGTTAACCAGTCCTGTCAGGCCGTATATGTATGCATCTCTTCAACTACAGAACTGTCTCCCTCACTCTGGCTTTTCTGTTCCCTTTGATTGATCTCTTACGTGCAAATAGAGTAGGCATCTGGAACTGAATGGATCTTAGTTAATTTGGCTTTTGATGGAAGAGATAAATTTGCATGCTCTCAGCCATTGTTTTCATTGTTTTTTCGTTATCACCCGAAAAAAAATATATCCATGTATGTAACTGAGTCCAACAAGTAAATGTGTGTGGTCATGATACTCTGAATGTAATGGCGACGGGTGCATCGAGATTGGAAGTAAGGAAATTTATATTCTCTGCCCTGCTGTGTAAGGCAAAAACAAGTGCGTGTTATTGGAATTTTTACTTGATCGTCGTAACTGCAGTGCTATTTACGTTCTGTAATTGTCGGGAATACAACACCAGTATTCATATTCGCTAAAACTGGCAATTGGATATGGTGTAGGTAAACCCCATCGTAGATAAGAACCTGATAGTGAGCGTCTGCACATTGTCATAATTGTTATTCATTTGTCACAATATTAATCAGTTAAATGAACAATTGGTCAGCAAAATCGGTGATATTCAGTTGAACCACTTAATCGTTACCCTTATCATACTGTTGAAATAAAAGTCAATAACACTGAATTTGGTGATATAACACTAGACAATAATCATTATGAAGGCTGACATGTGATCTATAATGACTTCGCGTTCCTCAAAAGCCACACATCAACCAGTGTTGTATTAGGTGACTAGGAGGGAGCTACTCTGCCAAATGTGCTGGAGTGGGGAATGAGGGTCAGTGAGAAAGGAAGGGCATAAAGGAGGGTGAGGATGAAAGGGAGGCGAACTCTGAAAGGAAGTTTGCAGTAAATAAACAAGTGTGGGAGAACTGGTGGATAGTTGGGAGGGGAGGGAGTGAAAAAGGGAGGGAGAGAGCGAAATGTGCTGGAAAGAAGGTAAATACTGGAAACGAAGAGGGGCTGTGGACTGAGAGGGTAGGCTTGTTAGAACAACACGAGTGGGGGGGAAGAGGAAGAAAGGAGGGAAAAAGAGGTAAGTGAGAACGCGTAGTGGACAAATATAGAATAGCAGTAAAAAGAGATGAAAAGTAAGAGAAGTATGTGAAAAGAGGGAAATTAAAGAAGAAAGTTATGATGAAGGAATAGGAAGAAATGCTGGAAAACGGTGAGAAAGAGTGGTGGAGATATATGAAGTGGTAGTAAAAACAGTACAGAAGTAAGAAAAAAGACGAGAAAAATGGGGGAATTAAAGAATAAAGGTAGGATAAATTAAGAGGAAATGAAGCTATAACGGAAAATTGCTTGAAAGGAAAGGAATAACATAGGACGAGAATGAAATTTGGCAAATGCAATGAGAGAGAGAGAGAGAGAGAGAGAGAGAGAGAGAGAGAGAGAGAGAGAGAGAGAGTTCAAAGGGGTACAAAGGAAAGCAAGCAGCAACAGACTCAGTGGTCCATTTGAGGTTGTTCGTTACAGAGCCTATGACTAAATCTAATTCTATGAGTAGAGATAAGCAGAGGATAGCACGAAGGCTCCCTCCCCTCGCGCCTGTCAAACCTTACAGCCGAAGACGCCAAGAAAAAGCACGAAGGACCACAGCTTCCCAGTGCAGCATAGAAAAAAAAATGTCAAGTTCATAAGAATGACTGGAAAGTACTGTAAATCTCTTCTACACTATCTTAATCTGTAGAAGAAAAGTACTGTAACATTAAGTTCAAACTCTATGCTGATGCTACATGCACTGTGATCTGAGAGAGAGGAAAGCAACTACCCGTTTTTTGCATTGTTCGATCATGAATGAATTCAGTTGCGGGTTCAGTTCTAGATACTTATCTAAGCAGCTTTTAATAGTTATTACTGTACTGTTGTCTACCACATTCCTAGTTAACTTGTTTCCACATGTTGATGACCCTGCTGAAGAAACAAAAATGTTTCAACTGACTGGAAAGGTTTGCCAATAATTTTATAGCTGTTACCTACAGTATACTGTAACTAGAATGGTCTAATGTGAAGTACTTATCGACTACCATATTGTCACATGCATAACATAATTTGAGTACTTGACTTAAATCCCCTAGCAGTCTGTGCTTTGATGAATTCAAACAGCTTCATATCTACCAAACGTTCCTCGTATACTGTACTCTGTTTCATAGTATAGGTATCATTTTGGTTACTCTTCGGTGCACTCTCTCCAGCTCCTCTATATCTTTCTTGTAATACAGTAACCAAAATTGAACAAAATACTCTAGATACAGACACACTAAGAAATTGTGCAAGGCAAGGATTATATTCTTCAATTTTAATTCGAACGCTCTGCCTGTAAATCCAGCTAGTTTTTATTGTTTTTCTTTTACTGCTTGGTCGCCGACGAGTTGGTTTTAGAAAATTTCTTATTCCTTTTTTTTTTTTTTTTTTCCCTTGGTGAACATATGCGACTTGAATATTATTCATATAGTAACTAAAGTTTTTCTTTTTACATTCAGTGTTTGGGACTTTGCATATATTGCCAATATTACAGTCCAGTTTCCGTATTTAAGCCTTAGCAAACAGCTCATCAAGTTTCTTTTAGAATAAGTAGTCTTCAGGGGTATTTGCTCTGTTACCAGTTTTTGTAACATCAGTGAATTTAGATATTTTACAACACAAACCACCGCTAATGACATCAATATAGAATAGCAACAATAAAGGACCCAACACTGAATTGTGAGGCACTCCACTTGTAACATTCATTCAGTATGACTCCTTCCCATTAATAATAAGTCATTGTTCCTAGTTTGTAAGTCAGATTTCGATCCACCTTAGAACTCTGCCTCTTTTACTATTAACATCAAGTTTCTCAAGAAGTCTCTTATCGGGAACTTTATTGAATGCTTTCTGGATTGAGATATATTACATTGACTGGTTTAGTTCCATCATAGATATCAATAATATGATTTTAAAAAGTCAAGTAGATTTGTAAGATAAGAGCGATTTTTCCTTATATACGTGTTGTAAGTCTTTAATATTGGTAGGTGGTGGCGACCATCTTCCACTCACTTGATGTAGCGTTGCGTACTTCTTCCTAAGCCTTTATCATTCTTTTTCTGTGCCTGCCCTCCTCTCTTCCTATTTCTCCCATCTTTCCTGTCACTGCTTATTGCTTTTCTTTCCTTTACAGGTGGCTTTACACTAAGTGACAAGCCAAATGGTTTCCTGTAAGCCAAGAAACCATTTACAACGCTGGGTGGTAACCATATAACCAAACCATACATGCTCCATACGTGTCAACAAGTGGGTTGGTGGAGGGTTAGTGACCCTCCCCATAAAACAAATAACTCAAAGTCAGATGGCCATTCCTTACGGGATTATGGCGTATGGCAATAGATAGATTGATAGAGTCTTTAATGATCATATTTTGTTCAAAATGCTTAGCTAATTTATCTCAAATTTTGGATTTGAACAAACTGAACCAACCGATGATAAACTAACTGAACAGTAACATCAGAGTTGATTTATCACCTTATTTGAATAATGGCAAGACATTTCCTAGTTTCCAGTCATTGGGTACTGTGCCAATCCTGAACAATAACCTGATTTTTCAACTAAATGTTTCAGTATATTGTTTTTCAGATCCTTAACCCAATAGCTGCTATGTACTTGACATGATGGAAAATGTATAGCTGCTACAGACATCATATGAGCATTTTTTTTTTTTTTTTTAATGGGCGCGTTTCTAATGCGCACATCTTAGCATTTTCCGTCACTACCCACGAGTCCTGCCACCACCCACGCGTCCTCAGCATTTCCCTATTACTAGTATGGAGGGGGAGAGGTCAGATGCTCAACTTCATTATTTCACCATGGCTGAAATAAGGTAAACAATGAACTCATTTGGTATATATTTATCTTATACTTGGCCATGCCCTCTTTCATGTCATGTAAGCAAGTATTATTTTTGGTTTTTCCTTTTTTTTCTTTTGTGCTTGGGAGGTAGACCAGGAAACCTACTGCAGCAGTTGTCGGGTCAAAAACTCTCGAAGATATTCTGTCTGGCCCTGGTGTTATGCTGATCTTAAGTTTACTGAATACATGAAGTACATTTCTCTCACTGACTGTGTTAACACTAATTAAACTTGTTTCATCTATATGTATGCCAGATGATGAAGGGATCAAGCATGAATTTTCCACCATAAATACTATTACAAAGAAAGAGTGAAGAATTTTAGTCACCTCGGTTTCGTCATTTGTATGTTCTTCATTTAGCAGAACTAACGGTTCTATTGCCGATTACTTCTGATATAACCAAAGAAACTCTTGGTTTTATTTACTGATGTTAGTAATATGCACCTCAAGATTTTTATATCGTGTCGTTAACATTTTAGTTGTCTGAATAATTTTGTGATGGATATTTTAATCCTCTTTTTTTTCTTTATGGCTGCAATTTAGATGAGTGATTTTCTTCTACCAAAAGACATTTCTTAACCCATAAAGCTCGGTTGGCAGACATACCATTCATAAAACAGATATTCTGGTTGCCTTTGATGACGGACATACAGCCAGGTCTCGTTATACAACTGTTCATTATTTGGTAAACAGCTAGAACAATAATAAAAAACTTATACCCTTTTTCAGAATAATAAAAATTGGTTGTGATTTCAGTAGAATTATAACTACAACAGCATCCTCTAAGAATCTATAGTGGACACGTCGACACGCACAAGCTGACAGTCACCTGTCAACACCCCTCCACCTCCTCAACCTCTCCAACACCACCCAACCACACACCAACACTGTCTGAATGTACTGTCTGAGCAAACATGGCTGCTCAGTGCTTACATGCATAGAACCCCCATACTGGGGATGCTAGGCGGTTGCCTTTGCGACAACCCTTTGAGTTTTGCTCGTGCACTGGTGCCCGTTATCATTTCCCTTGATTTCTCCAAGGTACCTGACCTTCTAGCTTGCATAAGACCATCATAAAGTTGTCATTGTCGTCAAGTATGAATAATGCTGTGTGCCGTAGTAAACCAAGAAAGAACTTTCAGTGTGTAAAATAAGTGAAGTTCTGGACATGGAAATCATGTCTTGTCTGGTGATACCCCCAGCGGAAAGCATGGTGCTACCGATGTTGTCGAGGCAAGGTTAAAGGGGCAAGGTATAGCAAATTTTCCTCTATGGTGAAATTATACATTGTTAAGCTCCATAAGGAACGGCAAGGACTGAGTAAGACCCCTAATGCCCTAAAGCTGCTCCAGCCCTTGGTTTTGACAGGGATAATGAAATCAGATGCTGTAATTGCATCGTCACAGATTGTGCTTTGCCTGACAGCAAAACATCTAACCAGAGCAAGGGAGCCTATCCTGAAGGAAACAAAGCATTTCCTAGCTTTGTGAAGTAATGACCTGAACTGAGCAAAGCGGCATCTTTAGTACAAATTTATCTGCAGTAAGGCTACTGATCTGTTAAGGGACCTCAAAGAGAATCAATTTATGAAGATCAAGGAAGAATTCAAGGTCACCATGGGTTGATCTGAGTGGTTTAAGATTGTGTTGGCCATAGAGATATGACCATGCATGGTGAAGCCGCAAATACAGACCACGTGGCAGCTGAGGCCTTCCTACACAGCTGTAGGCAATCGGAGTGGAGGGAGGATACTCTCCAAAGCTGATCTTAAAGTAAATTTTGATGAGATGGGCTTATTTTGGACACAGTATCAAGGAAGACATATCAGCAGGGAAGAATGACATGTGCTAGGGTTCATGGTAGCCAAGGACAGCCTCACCCTCCTCCTTGGTGCCAATGCAGAAGACCTGAAGCTCAAGACACCCCTAGTGTACCACTGGGAGAAACCCCGAGGCCTGGCAGGGTTCATTAAGGAGATTTTGGGGGTTATTTGCATGAGTAACCCCATGACCTGGTAACCCCTACACTTTGCTGGTCATATATGGCAGAATACCTGTCCCCCCACCGGCATGACTATGCCAGCAATACCGGCTTTGCCAGTTGTTTCCTCCTGCTGCTTGACAGTGACTTGAGCCTACTGAGGGCATGGGGGACTGGGTGGATACTATCAAAGCGGTGCATCTGCCCCCCCCCCCCCCGATATAACATCACTGCCCCAGCCAATGGATCAAAGCATCCTTGTAACCTTACAAGGTATACTACCTCCACCACACCACTGAGCAGATGGTGAGGGCGAGTGACTCAGGAGAGCAATGAGGTGTGACGTTTTTGGAGGAGGTACAATATCAAGCATCACATCGACAATATAACAGTAGTGTTGAAGGAAGTGCCACCAAGCACAGTGAATGCCATCTGATGCAGAGTGGCCAGTGTGTGTGTACTCCTTGATGGCGTTCCTGGTGCTGGAGAGCATCCTTTGAGACATCCTCGACCTTGCATGAGGCAGCATTTGAATCGGCCGACGAGGAAGATGTGTCCATCGGCCTCACTGCATTGCTGTTCATCGGCCTCAGAACATCACTCTTCTTGGTCTCGGGACATCACTCTCCCCATCACCCCTCACCCCCTCCTTAGGACCTGCAGTGATTGTCCAGGCCCTCTATCTGTCCCCCAGTCTCAAGGGGGACCCTTGCTGGTGACTCGGACTAGCCTAGGACAAACATCATGTGGGTAGCAGAGATATTTTTGTGGGGGGGATTTTAGGTTTTGTTAAGAGCACCCTCCCTCTCACCACTCATGTTTCATCTACAGTATACCTCACTATACGATATACCGTTATGCAATAGATTTCCACATGAAGCAACCCTATTGTATTCTTGACTTTACTCGCTTTGCATTTACCACCAGTGTTTGATGTCCTACCCATTTTCTGTGGTGCACAGTGCACGATCTAGGTATAGGATGTGGGTGAGGTACACACACTCAAAAAAGTATCGTTACACCTTCTGCGCGATACAAACTGACACCACGAATGAAACGTCTGATAACAGCCTTCCTCCAGCCCTACCAAGAAAGCTGGATTGTCCAGTATGAAACTCATCGGGCCCCCCCTGTAACGATACTTTTTTGAGTGTGTGTACATTGTCGGTCTTCCTCAAGAAATGAGAGGGGTATGAATGATGATTTATAATTCCACAGGGTCCAATTTGCTTGCCGCCGTGGGTGGCCATCATCCACCCTACCAAGCCTCCCACTCGTGCAGGGAAGGGTTTGAGTGATAGTGTGATTGGGAGAGATTTAGAAGTGAAGGTAGTGTCATTAGTGAATGGAGAGATGACATCTGAGAGCTGGAGTTACTACAAAGACTGCAGAAATGACATGCCTTGGCCATTTTATGGCCCACCAGTCTCCTTCCCATTGCCCTTGCGATGCCAGCATTGACCACCCTCTCACCACCATCCACACTGCCCAGCCTAACACTTCGTGAGTGTGTAAGTGTAACATATATAGTGTAAATTTGCACATAAAAAATGGAAAAATAGTGGTACAGAGAAAAAAGGAAAATTCCAACGTAGAAAATAAAATTTAATGTTTACGAAAGTAAAGGCTGATATTCATTTTGTTGAGATAAGAATGTAGAAAAAGTATGCATAAACTGTAGAAGATAGGGAAAAGTTTGGTACTGAGAATGTGTAATGACCAAAGCTGTACAGTGGTTTTGTATCATCCAGTATGGAAAACAATTGTTGGAGTAAGTGGTCTTTCAGGTTCAGTACTGTACAGTGGTTTTGCACCACAGTGTATAAACTTACGTACAAAAAGGAAACATGAGTGAAAGTGACCTTGCAACATACGGAAAAACGAGATGTGACAAAAAACGCTTCAGAATTTACTGTCATTCGTATAATGACGTAAGGACCTTGCCAGATAAGTGATATTTATAAGTAAGATGCTAAAAATTAAGTAATGCTATTGGTATAAAAAGAAAGGAATCAAACGAAAATCGAAGTAACATTTTGCAGCATTTCTATTGAGAACATGCTCAGGTGAAAGTGAAAATAATGTTTTGCAACAAGTACTGTATATCATACAGTACTGTATAATCCTAGGTACTCTCCTCTCACAAACACTGTACGGTACAGTGTCACGCTGGAACAGTTGGGCGAATTGGATGAATAAAATCAGCACGCTGCCCGTAAAGGATGAGAGATTCATTCATGGGGGAGTGGCAAGGGCACGTGAAAAGGAATTGGAATATCTAGTTTTCTGATGTAGTCAGCACATGTTGATTGCTCTTGTAGCTGTTGCACTCAACATTCCAGCATCTTACTGTACAAGTCTAGCCCTGTGTGCAACGACAGATCCAATCCATCTTGTAACACGAAGATTATAATCTCATAAAATGACAGTGTTCTGGATGCAACATACCTTTCCAGTCTGTTCATATTGTTACTCCTCATCCCACACTTCCACAGGCACCAACAGCAGTAGCTCAGTATAGGAAGGTCGTTGCCCAGTGTAAAGCTCTTTGTAGGGTCAGTCTCACAATGTTCACAAAATCATCTCAGGTGTCATAATAACACTGGCATCTCATGTTCGTTTTCTTTATTTTCCAGGTGATTACACTGTCTGCTTCACAACTCCACAGCTTCACGAACTTCACAAGGCCACAAGTAAAACTGAACTGAAACGTCCTCTGTTCTGTCCCTCATCCTTTTATAGCCTTGCTCGAAACTCGAATATTCTAGTACATACTCCTAGCAACAACAGTTTTCTTCGTTGGAGACATCCAGCATATTCCAGAGCTTTCTTTCATTATGTAGCACTTTAAATGCTTTAATATACAAGGTGAAAATAAATATGAATATTACATTATCATCCAAATAAAATATTATAGAGAAAATGAAGAAAAAATAATGCATAACTTTACAAAATAACTCCACTCACAACAGCAGCCTATCTGGCAACTCTGACTCGTAGCTGAAAACGCGAGAAACGCTGGAAATCTTCCAGTATCAATCAGCTAGCACTCCTGCTTCTCAGCACTACCCCCTCCCTAATCCTTTTGTGGCCCTGACAAAACCGCACAACATTTACAGACATAATCCTTATGCCAAACTAAATATTGAGTTATACACAAAACAGCCTGCTCCTCCACACAGTCCACTCCTCCTGGAATGACTTTGGTACTCTTCCTGATTCACTTCTTCCCCACGGAAACTGTCCCCAACCATCTCATGGGCTCTGTAGCTTTGGTGATTATCCCTTGTTCCGTTGCGGATTGTGCAGCATAACCAAACTTTGACATCATCCTATAAGCTCACCTCCTTTGCATTGGCATCATACTTCATCACTTCACCTGAAAACTTCAGAGCTTCTCGAACTTGATGATGTATCTCATTCTGTCTTTCCTGAAAATGCTTCACATAGGTGGAGGGGTCTGTATGAAGCTAGTCACCAGGTGGACTTCCCATTAACAGATCAAACGGCAGTTGTAACTTGTGGCCCAGCATCAGTTTTGCAGGGGTGTAGCTGGTAGACTCATGGGATGCAGACCAATAAACTGTCAGCAGTGCAGGTAATTTCTGGTCTCATTCCATCTGTCTCTCAACAGAGTACTTGGCCAGTTCTTGTCCGAGGGTCCAGTTGAATCTCTCCACCATCCCATCTGACTGTGATCTTAGTGGGAGTCATCTTGGTCTTCTATATCCTTAGTAACTTGCAGTACTCACGGAACAAAGCAGACTCGAAGTTTCTACTTTGGTCAGAATGTAGCTCTTGTGGTATCCAAAAACGACAGGAAAACAACTCAACATCCGAGCAAAAGTTGCAGCTTACTGATCGAGGATGGCACAGGCTTCTGACTGCGAAATAGTTCATGGTAACATATACAGTATATACCAGTTTCCTCTTTCAGTGAATCACAGAAGTCCAGTAATGTCCACTGCGACTCATTCCATTGGTGCACCCACTTGGTACAACTGAAGAGGGGTGCAACCATATTTCTTGGGTCCCCTCTTGGCACAGCATACATCACAGGCCCAACACTGCTCTTCAACATCCTGACACATGCCTGTCCAACAGAATCTTTATCACAGACGACATAGAGTTTTCTTCACTCCCAAATGCCCACTGCTGATCTGGTTATGAGATTTTTCTAAGACCTCAAACCTCATCCACTTAGGATCCCTCAGTTCGCCAATATTTGCTGAGGCCATCGCACATCTCCCACTGATGCTCCAGTAGTCCATTCTTCAAACAAAGAAGGTCTCACTGACTTCAGTAGCTCTTATTCACAGGGCTGAGCCTGTAAACCTCTTCCAAAGGTGGTTGCACTGTACTCCACTGCAGCCACTCTACAACTGGTTGTAAATCTGTAAAGCTGTATACTCCATCTGCATCTTCTTCAGGTCTTCTTTAGCTGACAGTAGTTCTGTCATTGCAGTATGGCTGCACTTCTTGCTACGATCTTCTTTTCTACTACACTGCTTGCAAACTGGGTCAGAAGGCCGTCTACTCAGGCTGTCAGGATTGCTATGTACCCGCCCAGGATGGTTGTGCCAGTTGTCCTTCCGGATTATCTAATGTGTTCAGCCACTTGAGTGCTGGATGATCCGTCCTGATGATGAAGTTAGACGCATACATGTAGGGATGGAAGAAATAAAGGTTGTTCATCACTGCCAAGAGCTCCTTACGGATCATGCAGCAGTTCCACTCCAGTGGGCTGAGCTTCTTGCTGTAATATCCTACCACATACTCTTTGTCATCCTTCTTCTGTGACAGGACTCCACCAATGTTATGGTCACTAGCATCACTGTCCAGGATGAATGGTTGACTTTGACTTGGGTACAGCAATGCTGGAGAACTTGTCAATGCATGAATGAGTTCATCGAAGGCCTTCTGAGTCACTGCAGTCCACATAAACTTTTGTCTCTTTCCCAGCACTTTCTGCAGAGGTGTACCTATCGTTTAAAAATCCTTGCCAAACGCCGGTAGTAGGTGCATAAACCCAGGAAACTCAGTAGCTCCTTCACACAAGTTGGAACCAGCCAGTTTTTTACAGCTGCCACCTTCTCCAGATCAGTGTGGACGCGACCCTCGCCTACAATATGTACCGGGTACTTCACTTCCTTCTGGAATAAGTAGCATTTCTTAGGATTCAGCTTGAGGTGCGCTGCTCGTATCCTGTTGAACACCTCTGACAGCCTCTCCAATTCCTAGTTGAACGTCCATCCAAACACAATTACATCATCAAGACAGATGACAGCTGTCTGCCAGTGCAGGCCGTCCAGTGCTTAATCAATGAGGCACTCAAAAGTAGCCAAGGCATTGCATAGGGCAAATGGCATCACCCTGAACTGCCATAAATTCCTCCAGTACAAAAAGGCTGTTTTCTCCTTGTCCTTTTCTGCAGCCTTGACCTGGTGTTATCCTGCCTTCATGTCTAGGATGGAAAACCACTTGGCACCTGACAGAGCATCCAGCATGTCATCAATTCTTGTCAAGAGGTATGCATCCTTCACTGTCACTTCATTCAGGGCTCAGTATCCATGCAGCTCCTCACTGAGCCATATTTATTCCTTAGCAGAACAACTACTGATGTCCAAGGACTGCTGGACTTTTCTGTCACTTCCCGACTTTGAAAATTTTCCATTATTTTCCATTTCTTCCCGTTGAGCTGGCACCATCCTCCGAGCTCGCTGTTTAATCAGGTGATGATCCCCCGTGTCGATATTTGCTCTACCAGATCTGTACTGTATATCCCAAGCCTAGGTCTCCGGTGGAAAAGACATCAGTAAATTTCACTCCCAACTACCTTAACTGCAGCACTTGTGAGTCATCCAGGCACTAACAACTCCTGGAAAACAGGTCTTGCAAATGGTCTAGCCGATTCTCAACTTCGTTGACTATGCACCATTTACAGGCCTTCCACTGATGCCACTCCAGTCCACTACCTGTCACAGTCCCACTATTTCTCTCTCCTTGATTTTTTGTGGCTTACAGGAGAAATTGGCAACCACAACTGGCACTTCACCTGCACCTGTTTCCACCAAAGTCCTCCCCACCATCACTCCAGCTTTAGTCAGGCTCCACAACCTCTAGACAGCTGTCAAAAGAGCCACACACCTTGTACTGGAGCAATACTTCAGAACCTGGCGGTATCACTGTAGTGTGCAGTGCCTTCACCTCACCACAAGGACTGGTAGGTCTCACTGCCATGACGGGAGCCAACTTTCCTCGGACCTTGAGTTTCATTGAGCAGGAGTTCAGCTCACATCCCATGGGCATCACATAGTCCAGACCAAGAAGGCAAGGATCCTCCATGTCAGCCACTTCAATCCGGACATCCAAGGGTCCCCTCAGTTCTGTGCGGTGCCCAGTTATGCCACACAGTAATTGTTCTGATGGCTCAGGCTGATACCAATGATGTAACACATCAAACCTCACAAATGTCTGCTCTGAGACTGAATCAACCACCAGGGAACACCTCTTGACATCTATTCTTCCGTCTGCTCACACTCTGTCTGTTGCAGTTCTGTTGCATTTTCTTGATGGGGTTTCTTGGGAAAAACCGGCTGGTTGTTGCCCCTTGTCACCAGGCTCTGCTAATTTACCTACTTCTTGTCTTCTGCAGCCATCTACTTATCGCCCTTCTCCTTTGGACAGTCATAAATGAAGTGCCCTGCCTAACCACATATCCAACACCCTTTTGTTTGCATTCGTAGATATCCTAGCACAGTTCTGTTCTTGCATCTTCTTCCTTCTAACAATCCTCCTTCTAGTGTCCTGGACTCCCAACATTAACCAGCAACCTGCTCCGATCTTCTTCTGTTCCCTCTTCCACTTGTAGCAGTCCTCTTTCCTATGTCCTGGCTTTTTACAATACCAGCAACTTCCATCAACTATCTCCGCTTCAAGTACCTACCACTTTCTTGCCTTGAATCCTGCACTATGATCTGCCTGCAAACTGGACATACTGGACCTGATGTAGGACTTAAATTCCAGAGCCCAGGCTAGGGGTTCTTGTATGCTTCTTGGTTGTGCCTGCTTTGCTTGCACCTTCAACTCTGCACTACCAAGAGCATCAGTGAATTGGTTCCTCAGAAGAATAGCCAACATGTTAGGTGCTGCTGCAGGATACATCATGTGTGACATACTCTCCAGGTCATGAGCAAACTGCTGAAGGGATTTGCCTCGAGCCTGTACATCGGTTCAGAATCTAGGTCTGTAAACTTCAGTCTGGCTCATGGTCCCATGTTTGTGCTCTAGCACAAGTACTAGGAATGGATAACTGTTCCTCTCCGACACTGGCATCTGGTTGAGAATCTCCATTGTGGCACCCTTGAGGATAGTAGCAAGCTGCACCACCCGCTGCCTATCATCCCAACGATTCTGATCGGCAAGTAACTCAAACTGCACATGGTATGCTTCCCAATATACTTTGCCATCAAATTCTTGAGGTTTCTTTTAACTGGACCCCCATTATGGTCATGCACTTCAATGGTTTGGGATATAAGAACTGGTGGATCATACTTATGTCCAGGACTCAAAACTTCTACATTCTGATTTCTCAGCCCTGTGAAGCTACATTTAGCTGCATAGGCGGTAGCACAGTTGGTAGAAAGGTGGTCTGCAGTCCCACCGGACTCAGGTTCAAATCCCCGCTGGAGCAGGGAACAATTTAAGGATTTGAATATAATTAAAATCAGACTTTACTGATCTACCAGAAGACCCGCCGACATTTCGTAAAATTACCCCCGCTAATACCAATACACCAGTCCTGTATGAGACAGCCCTAGCATGTACTCACCGAAGTGGTGACATGTAGAGGTGTATGGTATGTAGGAGGACTACTGTTCTTACAATATAATTTGTAACTTTGTAGCTTCTTGTAGTGTGTTTAGTAGCTCAGTTATACATATATTAGACTCGTGGACGAGCGGTTGTTATACGTGAGTAGTTTTGTAAGGAGATAATCATCGTTCCCATTTCAACCAGTGACCTCAATTGACCTCGGAGGTCGACCTCACATAGCCTATGTCCGAACTGTAGGTCATGTTAGTCTCCATGCCAAAAATTGGTCTGCAGGGGTGCCCGGTGTTGCCAGGGCCAATATGGCGAACACTCTAACGGTGACCTCAAATGACCCAGATCTGAATATTGACCCCCCTAAAACCATCCTTGGGTCACCCTGATTCAGAATATATATGGGTCTGGGGGTATCTGGCCCATGGTTTGGGCGTGATTGAAGGACAAACACACAAACAAACAATGCTCCTCTTGTGAATATATATATATATATATATATATATATATATATATATATATATATATATATATATATATATATACTATATCTACTATCTATCTATCTATATGTGTGTGTGTGTGTGTGTGTGTTGTCACTGGTGTGGTTACCCACTGAAGTAGGAGATGGAGCAGAGTGGAAATGGGTGAAACTAGATGATGCAAAGGAAGGAGGTAAGACGAGTGGCCGAGATCACTAAATCATTCTGGGGGCCTCTGTCTTTACCACTCTAGGGTTCCCTTATCTCCCTATGACATCCGAGTTGGAGAATTACGACTTCACTATTTTTCCATTATTTACGCAGCTGTAAGAAAGGCTTTTGTTCCTCACAAGGAACCAGAGAAAATCATTAAATCATTTGCCGGTTTTTCCGTTTCAGGGCAGAATAACATCCCACTAATTTTCCATATACTGTATGAGTGACCTTGTGTCCTCAATAGGGTGGGCGTGACATAAGCATATGTGACCTTGTGTCTTTGACAGAATGGGTGTGACATAATTGTTGGGGCTAATGAGAGTGTACTCCAATGAATAACCAGCTCCGCCTTCTTAACAACTCTTAACTGGGTAAAAGTTACGATGTGTTAGCTTGTACTTGGTAGCAGAAGCCACCTTTGTATGTAATAGGCTGTAGATAATAGTTAAGACAGAATATTGGCTTGTAAAGTTATGGAGGCGGAGTAAACTTCATTTTAAGTGTGAGGAACTAGCGAGAGACACTTTGTCACTAGACACATTTGGGACACATTTCCCACTAGACACTTTCAGACGTAGTCTTTAACCTTGATTACAAAACACACAAACTGAGCACCATTTCCCCTTTCTGTTTTCCTCTCCATACATTACTGGTGTGTGGATTATATCACCAACTAGTTCTCCTAGTTCCTCAGGCTGTGAGTACTTAGTTTCCATTTGCTGTAATTTGGTTAGGAAAGTGAAATAACTCATTTTTATACCTGTGACGTGAGCCTCTATAAATTTCCCTTTTTGTAAACGAATCCTGGATTTTTTTTTTTTTTTGTTACAGTGTAAAGTTAGTTTGCTTGCTAGTTTTATCCTACCCATCTGGTGATTGATAAAAGGTTAAAAAAGTGAAAGAAGCTGAGCCACCCAGCACTGAAATATATAATCATAACATATTTGGCATCCCTGCCAGGATAAATCTTTGACATAATATTGGCAACCATTGCCTGATACACAGTCCTTTCTCCTACCTTGTAACCCATAAACAGTAATCATGAGCCTGACGAATGATAGTGATGTCAAAAAATTCTTGGATTCTCAGCCTTTCCCAACCACAGTGAAAACATTCACAAGGCGTGAGTTCATGTTGCCTGACCAGGCTTGCATTTGAGATTCTGTCCAAATCACCAAGACTGCTCTACTTGATCGAATACTGGACACCATGTTTGTGCACACTGTTAATACTGGGGATGAGTCCCCCATTGTTAGTCCTGAACCACCTAGTCACAGCGATACTGTACAAGGTGTTAACCCTGAAGTTTTGGTGCTGGAATCACCTGTCTCCCGTGAATATTCTGCTCATGATGCTGGTGATAAAGTGAAACTTTAGCTAGCCAAAATTAAGTTGAGAGAATTAGAAGTGCAAATTAGAGAACCAGAAATACAAGCTCAAATGAGACAAAACGAACTGGATCATGAATACAGATTAAGGCAGGCTGGTAGTTCATCTCGAGCTCATATTTCATCTCCCAGGGAATCTTTTGATGTTACCAGGAATATAAAGCTAGTAATTCCTTTTAATGAACAAGATGTCACTAAGTACTTCCAGTACATCATTCCTGTATGAGACAGCCCCAGCATGTATTCAATATGGAGGTGGATGTTAGTGCCGAAGTGGTGGCATGTGGAGGTGTGTAGGGAAACTACTGGGCCTTGGGATAGGCCCTGAAGCCTTTGCCCTGGGTTGGATACATTAAAAAAAAATGTTTGAAAGTGTGGCAGGTTGTCTTTCATGGCCAAAAAAACTCTTGGTCAATATTGCTGCAGAATGTGTTGAAAGGAAAGGCTCAAGAGGCTTACATTTCTTTATCGGTTGATTAAGATGATTACTATGAGTGAGTAAAAGATACCATTCTCAAAGCATATGAGCTCGTGCCAGAGGCATATAGGCTTAAATTTAGATCTTCTTTCACACAGAAAGATGAGATTCATGTGGAATATGCTAGGGTACTTACATATTTATTTGATCAGTGGTTGCACATTAAGATACCTAACGGTTTCTCTAAATTGAGAGAACATATGATCTTGGAGAACTTTACTGGTAATATAGATAAGGATGTTGTTACTCACCTAGCTGAGAAAGATTTAGATACCTTAGCTGAGGCTGCTTTCGTAGCAAATAATAATAGTTCATAAACATGAACGTAAGTCTCAATCATTTGTTAAGGTTAGGAGAGTGGACCAACCAGTTTTTGTGAACCCTTCCTCTTACAAAAGCAAATTTATGTCAAATGACACTACTGGGAGAAATGCAACCCCACAACATGTTAGTTTTAAAAAAAGTAAGTGAGGACAGCTTTGCCAGAGGGTCAGGAAAAAGTGTCAGATTTTGCCAATATTGCAAGAAACCGGGACATTTAGAGGACTGGTGCTGGAAGAAATGTGGACAAGGTTCCAAAGCTAAACCTATTGCTTTGATAAACTCTTGGGGATCTTTGGACACCAACAGAGAGCAGCCACCCACAGATAGTGTTAGCGGTAGTCAGACAGCCCTCCCCCCAGCAGAAGCATATTGTTGATGAGGCCAGGGTGGAAGTCAGTGGCTGGTAGATAGTCAGACTCCCGTAGAGCCATTGTTTGACACTAGAAAGATTGGGGCAGTGCAGCCATCAGGATCAATTGAGAGTTGTAATAAGACTCCATCAGAGTGCCTTCCCCCAGGCAGTACACAAAGTGACTCCTGCCCAGATAACCTATTCGCTAACCTCATGTCTAAGGGGTTAGTTTCACTTGATGGGAAAGGTGGTAAGGAAGTCACTATAGAGACATAGGTTCTTCACAATCACTATGTTGAAAGGGATAGTTGATGTAGCTGGCCCTAATGAATGTGTCTTGTCGCAGGGTACAGCTGAGTTTGTATCTGTTCCCCTAATTGAGGTAAGCTGCAGTCAGAGTTAGTTACTAGTTCAGTGCGTGTGGGTGTTGTTGATCTGCTACCTGTACAAGGGGTCAGTTTCCTTTTGGGTAATGACTTGGCTGGAGGACAGGTGAGTGTTGTTCCCTGTGTGTTAAAAAATCCCCTGAGTGAGGATGGGACTGAAGAGCTAGAAGTTGTAAGTAACAGATTGTTTCCCGCTTGTGTTGTAACTTGAGCTATGACAGCGAAGGCCAGCCATCATAATGTTGACAATAATGGCAATGGCAATGCCGACGATGATATTGGGCATGGCGATACCTACCTTGCCTAGTTGACCGACTCTGAAGTTAATGATTCTCCCAAGATTGCTGTAAGTTCAAGGGAAGCTGATATGCCAAGCTCTGATTCAGAGATTGCCACTCTAATTCAGCAGTCAGGGACGATAAATGTGATTCTGACCTGTCAGAATGTTATTATTTAAGGCCAAATAACGTGTTTATGTGAAGATGAAGACCTAGTGTTGTTCATGATAATGAGTGGTAGAATGTAAATCAGGTGATGGTTCCAAAACCATGTAGGCAATAAATTATGTCCATTGCTCATGACTCGTCTTTAGCAGGTGAACTAGGGGTAAGGAAGACTCTCTCCCGCATCTGGCAGCATTTTTACTGGCCTGGAATCCGTCGAGATGTCTCTCGGTTCTGTAGGTCATGTCACATCTGCCAGCTAGTCGGTAAGAGCAATAGGCCCAATCCTGCGGCTCCTTTGATTTCCCTGCCTGTGTTTGATGCCTCAGTGAAAGGACAAGATGGTGGAAGAGCCATAAGGAAAAAGGGGATGTATATAAAGATAAGGAGTGCTGAAGGAAGGTACAGAGGGAAAGGAATGAAAAAAGAGGCGTAGGAGAAAGGAATCAAGGAGGGAGAGGTAGAAGTGAAATGCGGGAAGGAGAAGTGGAAGGGAGCTGATATTCTTTTTGTTTCTAACCCAAGCATGTCTTGCCAAGCAGACGCTTCGTCCACAGGTAAGCAATTGCTCCCGCCGGGCCGTCTTATAGATACAGTATAGTATCGACACAATGTAGGGATCCAGCGCCCCCTTGTGGTTGGCAGCGCCTTACCAGGGTTCTTCCCAAGGTAAGGTGCAGGGATGTATGAGGAGGCTTGTCTCCCGGGTGGACGCCGCAGTTGCTTCACCCAGTACACACACCACCAGGTGTAGGCTTCTTATCAGTAATGGAGGTGAGTCACGGCAAGTGAACTAATATGGATGAGTGAAAATCGCTGACAGAGACGGAGACTGGAAGGATGTAGAGAGATAGGTATGTTTGGAGGAAGAGATGGTAAGTATGAGGAAGGAAAAGAGGGAAGGAAGGAAATTACAAAAAAAAAAAAATGTAGAAAGGAAGGAAAGGAAGAAAAGATGAAAGGAATGAAGGGGGGAACAGTAACAGGGAAAAATGGAGGAATAATGTGAAGGAATTTTGTAAAGCAGAGAAAAAATAATAAAACGATGAAGAGGAAGGAAGCTTGGAGAGGAGGATAGAAAGAAAGGAAGGCAGGTAATAAAAGAAAGGGGAAATGAAGGAGAAATGATTACGATAAGGAGGGAAAAAATAATCAGAGAGAGAGAGAGAGAGAGAGAGAGAGAGAGAGAGAGAGAGAGAGAGAGAGAGAGAGAGAGAGAGAGAGAGAGAGATGCATGAAAAAGTATAGAACAAATAAACCAATTAGGATATCGGAATTATCTGGTATTATATTAGGATGGCAGTATAATCAGTAAGCAGATTAAAACAAATAATCAAAGAGAAGCCTCGTGGAGAAGACAGCTAGATAAGACAGTGAGAGAAAGAGGGACAAAAGACTGCTATATGGCTGAATGGGGAGGAGGGGAGGGAAAGATGAATGGGAAGGTTGGAGGCATTTGACTTGGACAATAAATGGACGGAAGGAAAAAAATAGGATGGAGATAAAGAATGAGGGAACACAGGAGTGAGTAAAGGAGAAAAAGAAGGAACAAGGTAGTGGGGAGAGGGACAAAACGAAGGAGAGAGGATTGAAGGAAGGAAGAAGAGAAATGATACAAGGCCAAGAATATTATAAGAGACGGAGAATGGCCAAGGAAGGGAAGAATGTAGAAAAGGAAGCGCGCCAAGTCCAGAGAGAGAGAGAGAGAGAGAGAGAGAGATTAAAGCAGGGTGGCAGGGGACTTAATGGGAGGGTGAGCCATCTCTCTCTCTTGGCCCAGCTCCACAAAGTGATATATGGATCATGGTCACTTTCACTCACTCCCTTTCACTGTCTGTCTGTCTGTCCATCCAACTCTCCAGGGAAAGAAATAAGAAAAAACAAAAGGCAGCTCACCGGATTACCAGAATTAGAAAATGAATAAGCTGCTTCGATTAACTTAGTGAAAAGATTTACATATTTGGTGAATTTAAACTGGACCTAAAAATTACAGGGAAAACATGGAGTGAATAGTAAGCTTTATTAGAGGTTAAAAAAATAAAAATGGACATAAATAACTTGGGCTGTAACTGGCACAAATTTGTATATTTTACTTGGACCTAGATCTTGTACTCTTTTGGTAGTACACGGGACTAGCAATTTCGTAGTTGTCATCATATATGGTAGTATCGGACGCATGGACCACTGCCAATTTCAAACACTGCATCTGTCAAGCTATAGATATGTCTATGATATTTGCAGCAGACTCTTCAAATCCTCAGTCAGATCAAGGCCTTCGCATTGTTACTCTAAGGAGTGTTACATCCTGAACTAATGATCTGGTTTCTAATGATCTCACTGTTTCCTTCAGATAATGTAGCATGACAGAACCTTCTAGAATTCGGCAATTTACCAGGTGTTGTATATTGCATATTTCATTACTTAAAATCTCTTTTTTTACTTTTCTGTTAAGTGATTCTGTTATGTATTTTTGTGTGAGTGTACAGTGAATTGCAGTTTTTCATATTGATATATGATATATTTCTACAGCAGAAATCATCCTCATCCTCACTGGGGGAACAAATGTCGTGGGGGGCACAGCCTCACTCACCTTCAGAGTCCATCCACATGGGTCCCTTCGTGCAGTCATCGAGTCAATGGCTCTTCCCCATCTAAGTACCTCCCGACATGAATGATCAACCTGCACCAGCAATGATTTCCGTGGCTCCTTTATTCTCCCTCCCCCCCCGCCGATTAACTCTCAGAGATCCCCCTGTGGGCAGGGTAAGCCTCGGAAAAATGGACTCGTGCATTATAGCTGGAGTTGACCCTGACGTATTATGTGAGTAATTGGCCTCGACCCAGTCTCACTGTGTAGTTGCGCATTACATATCCAGGCGTACCAGCATTATCACATGAACCTGCCAGGGCACTTATCACCAAAGGAGTCAATTCACTGTTTTAAGTCACTGTGATATTTCCAGTAGACTCTTCAAATCCTCAGTCAGACCAAGGCCTTCGCATTATTACGCTAAGGAGTGTTACATCCTGAACTAATGATCTGGTTTCTCATGAGTCCATGTCTCATTGCCGTACAGTAAGATTGGGAGAATTAGTGCCGTGAAGATGCGAATTTTCGTCTTTCTACACCAATAATACCAAAGCCAAATATCCGAGTTCAGTGAATTCTTAACCTCACAGGCCAGACCAATGTAGCGGGAAATCTCATTGTCTGACCTACCGTAGTTTCTTACCACGCTACCAAGATAAGTGATCCTTATCAAGATCTTATTCTCACCACGTGCTTGGACAGACTGAGTTTTCTAATCCAACAACCACCAAATGCCTGGACGTTGGTCTTTACCCAAGATACCTTTAGTTCCACTGGCTTTGCATCTTCATGAAATTCCTCGAAGTCACTCAGTGGTATCTTCAGTGACTTCGTTAGAATAACTGCATCATTAGCAAAGTCAAAGTCAGTAATCCTGAGATTACCAACTGATACTTCACACTGAGTTCGTCTCACATCTCGGCCTGATTTCGTCTCAAATGTCGGTCAAGAATCCAGTCCATGCACATGTTGAAAAGTGTTGAAGCAAGGACACTCCAGTACTTGCTAGGAAGAGGTCAGATGCTCCTTCTCCACACTTGACAGCACTCTCATTGTTTGAATATAGGCAAGTAATCAGTCGGATTATCCTTGCCAGGATTTCACGGAGCAGCAGGATTTCCCATAATGCCTCACGATTTACTGAGTCTAATGCCTTCTTGAGATGCACATGGGCCGGAAGCAGACCTTGTCGATACTCAAGGCGGTGTTCCACCAGAACTACAAGAGCTACGATGTGGTCAATTGTAGACTACTTGGTGTGAACCCGGACTGCTCAGATCTCTGAAGCACACTAAACCTAGACCTCCAGCCAGCACCTCACCCTGACTACACAGAAAACTTAGGAAACTGGATGTGTTTGGTGTGGTTCATGACGATATATGACACACCAAACGTGAATTATATCAAAGATGGCGTGTGGAAAGAGATTTCAGTATGGCTCCATAAATATCATTATCACAGTCATCATCAATATCTCGATCTCTTTTCCCATTTATAGATGGAGTTGGGTAGGGTTCAGAAAGCAAGAAAAAAATGTTAGAGACGGAACATAAATAACAGTCTGCCCAGTGAAGTAGGTCGCACACTCATTACTACTAACAGTTCAAGCCCTTGTGGTCAACCCTCCGGCGGTCAAACTCAAAACAAAATTTGCCAAACCCTCATCCTACACTCCTCCGAACAAAATTCATCCATCCAATTCCACCCCTTACCAGTTCCCCAACCTCCTCAACTCATAACCCCTTGGTTCCTCACACATCCTTTTACCTTAACAATCAACGTTTTCTTTGGCCTACCACACCTACTCCCACCTTTAAAATTACTCATATTTAGCCTTATCACCACCCCATATAAATCCATCCTATCCACATCACCATATAATCAAAGACTCAAAGTATACTATCTATCTCGTTCCTGGACTTCTTTACGTCTCATCAGTCAGGTCTCATGTTACTGATATCTAAAACTCTCTCTCTCTCTCTCTCTCTCTCTCTCTCTCTCTCTCTCTCTCTCTCTCACAGAATGAAATATGTTTTGTGTAGGAAATAATATCTGGTTCAGGGTGAAACAAATAAGGTGCTTTAAATTCCGGCGGGGCTTGATAACACACACACCACCGATTTACTACCTCGTTCACTGCGAGTGCTCTACCCTGACCTGAATGCAATCGACCGTCGTTGGTAAGTATAGGGGAAAAGAGAAAAGTTCTGTCACTACAGCAGTTACTTCCATCAGGCAATTAATCCATTCGTTGCCAGTAATATTTTTCTGCACTTTACTCCTTCAGTCCGTTGATGTGCTTTGTTGTTTATTCATGTTATACTTAATCCACCAAAAGAAGTTGTCTCTAAGCTCAAAATAATCGTCTGAAAAGAACAAGGATAAAATTAAAGTAAGCCATCGAATTGTATGGAATTGTAAGGCCACAGATTTAACAAAGGTAATTTATCATTATTATCCTAAACCAGTTTTCCTTCGTTTGCAATAGGGATGTAATAAGAGAAATAGCTATTCTCCCAGCTCTGTCTGAAGAAAATTTACATCATCCTCATCATCATCAATTCTGTGTTGCCCCATGAGAAGCGAAGGACTCCGGGACTACGCAAGTTGGCCCTGACATTTAAGATGAAAAGAAAATTTGCAGCTCGCGAAATACAGTGAAAAGCCTGTCTTTGCTAGTGCGTATTTCAGATGGTTCGACTTCTCCTGTATGTATTCGTCCAACTTTGGGAAGATATTTATTTTTCTCCTAGTTCAACCATAATATCTTCGTACTGTCCTCCCTTTGTCATAACTCTCTTACTGCTTTCCGTCCTTCCCTCTTTACGACTTTCCTTTCTGTCTCCTCCCTTCTTTCATCCCTTGCATTTTGTCCATCCTTCCTTCTTTTCAAGAATTTTTCATCCCTATAATCCCTCGTTTCTTTCATTCATTTGCTTCCTTCGTTTCCTACAATTCTTTCTTCCTTTTACAGACTCTTTCTTCGCTCTCTCTTCTATGTCTCAAATTCTCTCCCTCCCCCCCTTGACGTCTCCTCAACCATCTTCTGTCTTTCTTTCCATCCCCCACACCATTCAAGCATGCATCCTTCCCCCCTGCCTCTTTTTATTCCGCCCTGCGAATTGTCCTCCCACCTACTCTCCTTCCACACCTCAAACATCGTCTCTTCTCTCACGTACCACAACAACAACACTGGCCAGTTCAACTTTCAAAAGCTGCTGCACCGTGTCTGTGGCGTCTGGTGGTGTGGTGTGGTGGTGCGGTGTGGTGATGTGTTGTAGTGTTTTACTGGTCTGGAGAAATGAGATGGTGATGTATGGTGTGGTGATTTGGTGTTGTCCATTGTAATAATGTGGTGCAATAATGGTGAGTTGAATTGTGGTGGTGTAGAGTAGCGTGCTGGTGGGGTGATGTAGCTATGTGGTGGCTTAGCAGGGTGGTTTAAAAGGGGTGAAAAGTTTTTATGTAAATAGTAGAGCGTGTGTAAGAGTGGGAAATGCTGTGAGTGATTGGTTTCCTGTGAGAGTGGGGCTGCAACAGGGATGTGTGATGTCGCCTTGGTTGTTTAATATTTACATGGATGGTGTTGTAAGGGAGGTGAATGCAAGAGTTTTAGGTGGAGGTCTGAGTCTGGTGAATGTTGATGGTGGAGAGTGGAATCTGAAGCAGCTGCTGTTTGCAGATGATACTGCACTGGTGGCTGATTCAGAGGAGAGATTGAGGCAGTTGGTAGAGGAGTTTGGAAGGGTGTGTGAAAGGAGGAAATTGAAAGTAAATGAGAATAAGAGTAAAGTGATGAAGTGTACGAGGTTCGTAGATGGTAGGGGGATGAATATAGTTTTGAATGGCGAGTTGCTCGAGGAGGTAGAGTGTTTTAAATATCTAGGGCCACATGTTGCTGTGGATGGAAGAATAGATGCAGAAATGAAGTTTAGAATAAATGAAGTATGAAAGGTGCTGGGAGGAATGAAAAAAGTGTTTAGATGTCGTTCGCTTAGAATGGATGTAAAGAGAAGGCTGTATGAGGGTGTTGTGGTACCGACTGCATTGTATGGGGCTGAAACATGGAATATGGGTGTAGCAGAGAGGAAAAGTTTGAATGTAATGGAGATGAGGTGTCTGAGGAGTATGTGTGGAGTGACGCTTATGGATCGAGTGCAGAATGATGAAGTGCGAAGGAGAACTGGGGTTGTTCGGGAGACGGCTGGTAGAGTTGAGCAGAGGATGTTGCGATGGTTTGGGCATATGGAGAGAATGGATAATGAGCGATTGGTGAAAAAGATAACGAGATCTGATGTGAGAGGTGTAAGGCTGAGAGGGAGACCACGAATAGGATGGATGGACAGTGTGAAGAGAGCGCTGGATGCGAGAGGGATGTCTGTTGAGCAAGGAAGAGTGGCTGTGCATGACAGAAATGGGTGGAGAGAAATTGTGAATGAATAAGTGATGACGCAGCCCTGAGGGGATATTCTCCCGCATTTGGTCTGATCAGCTATTTCAGGTCAAGTGCGGGTAAAGGGATGAGTCTGTTATGATGTGGCAGGGGTAAACCAGCTCTGCTGTCGGGCCCTGCTGCGGATGTCACTGATTGCATTGTGCAGTTGACCCTTGTGCAGTGTGGTGCGGTGAGGATCTGTCCGTTCCCCCCTTTGGGGCTAAGATGCGAATGAATGTGTTTGAATGGATGAGTAAATGGGGAGTGTGTCGTCCTGTCTCGGCTACCTCCCTTTCCTTGGGGGAAGCAGCCTAGGTATATAGATAGATAGATATATACATATATATATATATATATATATATATATATATATATATATATAGATATAGATAGATAGATATAGATATATAGATATATAGATATATAGATATATATACATATACAGTAGATATATATATACATATATATATTCATATATACATATATATACATATACAGTATACATATATATACATATATATATATATATATATATATATATATATATATATATATATATATATATATATATATATATATATATATATATATTTTATGCGAGAAAGAAGGAACCAAAGGCCATGAGCCCGTAGTAACAGTTCCCTCTAAGAGAAAAACAAAATACAATAGAGAGCCAAATTCAAGATCCGATCATTTTGAGATGCCTGGACACACTGCGTTTGAAAGACTGGAGATCATAGGCAGCAGGAAATACAGACAGAGGGAGACAGTTCCAGAGCTGACCTGTTGCATAAATGAAAGACTGGTAATAACGGTTAACTCTTGCATTAGAGAGTTGGACAGAAAAGGGATGAGAGTTTGCTGCCAGACGGGTGCTACGCACCCGTCGTAGAGGTGGAGGAATGCAAGCAGACAGTTCAGAGGAGCAGTGACCATCAAAGTAGCGATAGAAAAGAGATAAAGATGCAACAGTGTGGCGAAGAGACAGAGGTTGAAGAGAGTCAGTAAGAGGAGGAGAGTTAATGAGACGAAAAGCCTTTGACTCCACCCTATTGAGAAGAGCTGTATGTGGGGAGCCTCCCCACACATGAGAGTTGTACTCCACACAGGGGCGGATAAAACCCCTGTATAGAGTCAACAATTGTGCAGAGGTAAAGAAAGAGTTGGCTTAGCACACCTACTCTCTTGGAAGCAGATTTTACAAGAGACGTAATATGATCTTTCCAAGATAAATCCCGAGTAAATGAAACCCCAAGTATGTTCAAGGATGATGCAGGATTAAGCTGAATATTATTAAACATTAGTGGGTATACCTGTGGAAGATTTTGTCGGGGTGATAGGTGTAAGAACTGAGTCTTAGATGCATTAAAAACAACCATATTATTTTTACCCTAGTCATAGATACGAGCCAAGTCAGACATTAGGTGTGCCATAGCCTCATCCCTTGTTTGTTGAAGTAACTGTTGAGATGGGCGTTGCGGGAACCGAATGGAAAGGTGAAGGGTGGAGTCATCAGCGTATGAGTGGATAGGGTTAGATGTACAGCTTAGAAGATCATAGATGAATAAAAAGAAGAAAGTTGGTGATAGGACAGAGCCCTGAGGAACACCACTCTTGATAGATCTAGGAGAAGAACGATGGCCGTCTACAACAGCGGCTATAGAACGACCAGAAAGGAAGCTAGTGATGAAGGCACGGATAGAAGGATAGAAACCGTAGGAGGGCAGTTTCGAAATTAAAGATTTATGCCAGACTCGATCGAAAGCCTTTGAGACGTCAAGTGCAATGGCAAAGCTTTCGCCAAAATCCCGAAAGGAGGATGACCAGGAGTCTGAAAGGTAGGTGAGAAGATCGCCAGTGGAGCGTCCCTGACGGAACCCATACTGACTAATCGGAAAGAAGGTTGTGATAGGGAAGATGCCTTAAAATTTTTCTATTGAGAATTGACTCGAAAACTTTTGAAATACAGGACGTTAAAGCAATTGGACGATAGTTGGAGGGTTGGGAGTGGTCACCCTTCTTTGGGACTGGCTGAATGAGAGCAAACTTCCAGCAAGAAGGAAAGGTACAAGTCGACAGACAAAGGCGAAAGAGTTTGCCTAGGCAGGGTGTAAGCACAGAAGCACAGTTCTTAAGAACAACAGGAGGGACCCCATCCGGCCCATATGCCTTATTAGTACTGAGGCCAGTGATGGCAGAAAATACATCAACTGAAGAAATTTTAATGTCAGCTATGAGGAAGTCAGAGGGGGGTAGTGATGGAGGAACAGCACCGGAATCGTCTAAGGTGGAATTGGAGGAGAAAGTCTGTATATATATATATATATATATATATATATATATATATATATATATATATATATATATATATATATATATATATATATATATATATATATATATATATATATATATATATATATATATATATATATATATATATATATATATATATATATATATATATATAATACTTCCCCAGTATTCCCTGCTTGTCGTAAGAGGCGACTAAAAGGGACATTTTTATCTACATTCTTTTTACTCTTTCTTTCCCTTGTACTTTGTCTGTCCAAAACCTCTGCATTTTACTTTCATTTAGTTAATTTCCTCTCTCCACTGTCTGGTTCCTGCGAACCACTGGCACTGGCTCCATGGTAAAATATTTTTCTGCCTAAGAAATCTTGATGAACTCTGGTTACGAAGCAATGGCCCTAAGTTCCGTACAGCCCTTAAGTGGGCAGGGGGTGCTAAGATTCCCACGGTGTAGAAATAAGTTTATACATCCAAAGAGAATCTTAAGGATAGGGAACTGGTATGTTCGAACTTTCAATCAGGCTGGTAAAATGGAAGAACTTATTTCAGTGTTCAAGGAATACAAGATGGATTTTTGTGCTCTTACAGAAACGAGGTTGCTTGGAGTTGATAAAGTGAATTTGGAAGATAGTATTACTATGTTGGTTTCTGGTAGGAGTGATGGTAATCATTACCAAGGAGTAGGCTTACTGCTGAGTAGAGATGCTTGTAAGGCAGTATGTGAGTTTGAACCAATTAATGATCCCTAGTGAATAGAGTGGCAAGACATGATGTGTTAGTTTGCATTGGTGATTTTAATGCGATTGTTGGCAATAGTAGGGATGGCTTTGAAGACTGTATGGGTAAGGAGGGTGTTGGTATAAGAAACGAAAATGGGGTGCGATTTGGAAGCTTTTGTTTGGCAAATGACCTTATAATTGGTGAAACTATCTTTGAGCATAGAAAAATACATAAGACTACTTGGATTTCACCATGTGGTAAATATTGTAACCAGACTGACCACATTGCAATTAGCAAAAGGCATAGGAGTTATTTGCAAGATGTTTGCGTAAGGAGGGGGGCAGATATAGGCAGTGATCATCAACTTGTTGTGTCAAAGATTAAAATAAAACTTAAGAGAAACGTTAGTGGTAATTGTACAGGAGGTAACAATTATGATTTTGATGGGCTGAGGAATGATGAGAACACGAAGGAAAAGTTTCGGTGGGAATGTAGAAACAGGTTTCTAGTCCTGCAGACTTTGATGGAATCTGAAGACAATGATATTAATCAAATGTGGAGAAAGGTAAAAGAGGTTTTGCATGAGAGTGCTAAGGTTACTATTAAGAAAAAGGGAAAAGCGAGAAGGAAAAAGTGGATGTCAGATGAAACATGGAATGCAATTCAGAAAAGGAAAGAGGCTAAGTTAAGAAGTGAAGAACAACATGTTGATGGTCAGGTCGTTGAAGTACTTAGAGCAAAGTACTGGAGTTTACATTCTGAAGTAAAAAGACTCGTTAGACGTAATAAGAGGAGGCAATATGATGAAAAGGCAACAGAGACAGATTAAATTAAGTAAAAATGACGGTCAGAGCACAAGAGCAGCGTATCAGGCCATAAAGGAGTTAACTGGGACTGAAAAGAGAAGGAAGGAAATACCTGTACGAGATAGAAATGGTAATTTGATGACTAAAGATTTGGATATAAAAGGAAGGTGGAAAGAGCACTTTGAATCTGTTCTAAATAGACCAATCCCAGCTGAAGAGGACATTTTGCCAGCCGAGAGAGATTTGCAGATAGAAACAGGGGATATAACCTTGGAAGAGGTAGCAAAATCTATAAAGGCGTTAAAGAATTTTAAAGCCCCAGGTGAGGATGGAATATTTCCTGAAATGCTTAAGGTGGAAAATGACGAGTTGAATGCGTTTTTGAAACTTTTTAATGTGACTTGGGATAATGGTGGAATTCCAGAAGAGTGGAAAAATGGAGTGATTATAAAAATACCAAAAAAGGGAGATTTAAGTGTGTGTGGCAATTGGAGAGGGATAACTTTGACACCTATAGTTGCAAAAGTCTTTTCCAAAATCTAGTTAAACAGAATAGAGCCAGTAATTGACAAATTTTTTAGAGACGAACAAGCGGGATTTAGAAAGGGTCGAGGTTGTAATGATCAGATTTTTATTGTAAGGCATCTAATAAAACAAGCTAATGAGACGAAAATGCCACTTAGTATGTGTTTTGTGGATTTTGAAAAGGCGTTTGATAGTGTTTCACGTGGAGCTATGTTGAAAATTATGAGATTCTATGGTATACCAGAAAAGTTTGTAAATATTATTAGAAGCCTGCATGAAGGTACTTTTTGTAAGGTAATGCTGGGTGGTTCTTTGAGTGATCCATTTCAAGTTAGGTCAGGAGTGATTCAAGGAGTTCTTTCGCCATTGCTGTTTGTTTTGGTTATGGATTATGTTATGAGAAAGGTTGTAAGAACAGGAGCAGGAATTAACTGGAAAGAAAATAAGAAGCTGATGGATTTGGACTATGCTGATGATATTGTACTGATTTGCGGAAGTATTTACGAGATGCAGAGGGTGCTTGATTGTCTGGTGGAGGAAGGAGAAAAAGTGGGATTGGTAATAAATTGTGGAAAGACTGAAGTTATTAATATGAACGTGGAGAACCAAATCGATTGTGTAATTGGGAATAATGTGGTGAAGAATGTAGAAAACTTTAAATATCTGGGAACGATTGTATCATCTAATGGATCATTAAACAATGAAATTGAGGAGAGGATTAGACAGGCTTGGCGAGCTGTTGGAATGTTGAATTCTGTTTGGAATAATAATAATATGCTTTCGGTACATACTAAAGTGAAAATTTACAAGTCCATGGTTAGACGAATTTTAATTTATGGGCATGAGTCATGGTACAGTACAATTGCAACAGATCAGAAAGTACCGGTATTAGGATTTGAGAATACAATACTGAGAAGGATTCTTGGGGTAAAGTGGCAAGAAAGAGTTACAAATGAAAGAGTAAGGGATATTACGAGAGTGGAACCAGTTGATGAACATGTGAGACTGTCTCGCTGGAAATGGCTGGGGCACATAATTATACAGAAAAGAAGGCAGTTTAATACAGGATGTGCCAGAGTGGACTGCTAGAGGAAGAAGAGGTAGAGGTGGGCCGAGGGAAACTTGGTTGAGGACAATGAAAAAAGAAGCAGGAGAGGAGTGTTGATGGGACCTGAAGGAGTTGGCAAGAGACAAATATTGGTGGAGAGAGTTCATCGAGGCCCTATGCATCCCGTGGGGTGCCACAGGAAATGATTGATTGATTGATATAATCATCAGCCGGTGAGTGTCTACTTGAGGACAAGCCTATCCCTACCGAAGCAAGGACGATACAGCCAATGTATCTCTACCCAGTGGCTTAGGTTGCATGGTAGAGACTGTATGTAGGGTAAGAAGTGCTTGTCAGTGTGACTGTAATGTTGGAGTGGCTGTGTATGTATGTGTAAGAACCAAGTGTAATCGGCCCACCTTAAGCCAACTGGGTGCAAGCATACTACAATGCGACACTGGTTCAACCATAGCACTCCTTATGTCCGGCAAAGCAGTAAGTGGCTCGGTGAACACTTCCCAAAGTTATTATAACTCTGACGGGAGGCGAACCCGCGCTCACCAGCGTGCAAAACGCACACTCTATCACTGTACCACAGAGGCTCCATATATATATATATATATATATATATATATATATATATATATATATATATGAGCCTTTGTGGTACAGTGGTAGAGTGTGCGTTTTTGTACACAGGTGAGCCAGGGCTCCCGCCCTGCCAAGATAATAAACTTTGGGAGTGTTCACCCAGCCACGTTCTGCATTGGCGGACACAAGGGGTGCTGTGGTTGAACCAGTGCCACTTACTACAAAAGTATGCTTGCACCCACTCGGCTTGCGTGGGCCGACTACACTTGGTTCACAGACTACACACACATCCAAAGCCACTACAACACTACAAGTAACTTACAAGCACTTCTCACCCTAACAATCTCTACCAGACAGCGTAAGCCACTTGGTAGAGATACATTGGCTGTATCGTCCCGACTTCGGTCAGGATAAGCCGGTCCTGCAGTGGATACTCAAACGGCTGATGATGATGAATATATATATATATATATATATATATATATATATATATATATATATATATATATATATATATATGTGTGTGTGTGTGTGTGTGTGAGTGTGTGTGTGTGGGCAGTACTTATAAGTGGCGTACTCTACCAGCTGCGCTAAAATATTCGTAGCGGCAATTACACAGCCACGGACTTTCCTAACATGTAATAATTTCGGTAGCGCTGCTACAATTTTTTTAATGTTAGCTGCTACAGCAGAACCGCTAATTTTTTAAAATCGAAAACTGTAAACGAATAAAGTTGACATATTTGTTTTTTTTATTGCAAATTTTGCTGAATTTCGCACTTTCTGGACCCCATAACCTGACAACCCTCCTTGTGACTGCAGTTATGTAGTGCGTTGCGTGACTCACGTTTTTTGTTAACTTTCCAGATGGACATATTCCTTAAAGCTGGTTCCCGCCATGCCAACGATAATGTGAACAGTCATCAGGAATCATATTCCAGCTAGCGGGATGTAGAATTTATCTCCTCATCTTGCCTGTTGACGGCTGCGGCCAGCTCGTCTTCTGCACGGCCCGCAGCTACTAACTGTGGCGCTAACAACCCTTGGCCTTTCGTGCATAAAGTATTTTAGTTTTATTGGTGTCAAGGAATATATCTTTGAGTTTAGGAGCCTGATATGCACTCCCAAAATGAAGTTTCTGTCCGTCAACAATTTTGTTGGGCTTGTGCATCCTAGTATCTATAAGGAGGTCAACAAATGTATTGCCATGGGCACCAAGTAGCGAAAGATGGAGAAAGTGCCACTTCAGAAGATAACAGTCCAAAGAAACCTAGACAGCAAACCACTAAGCAGGCAATGGCTAGCCCCTGCAGTCGAGTTGTTACACAGTCTTGCGTAGACAAAAAAGTGGTTCATGTATTTGTGGAGAATATGCTGCTTCTGGAGGTATGCAATTTTTTCTACAGATATGAAATGCTAGCGTTTTTGAAGGGAAACGAGTGATACTTAGAGCCTGTAGTCTGTGATAGTTTCATTAAAAAAAATATAATCCTGGTCACAGATTCATCTTTTGGAAAGTTAAATACTTATTCCTGGAGAGGAGAGAGAGGGTAATTTTAAGACTGGTTGGATGATGGATGGATGGAGTGAATATAAATAGCCAAGATCCAAGGGGTGGTTGGGGTTGATTGCTCGTGTAGTGCCACTCAGGGATGAGTGAGGCTGGTCGCTCTCATCTTAAATGTCGGGACCAACTGCCTAGCCCAGGGCTCCTACGCTCCACATGGAGCAATGTAGGATTGGATGAGAGATAGAGAGAGAGAGATGAAAGGATACATCAGTAACATGCGCTTACAAATATTTTTTTTTTATAGCGTTAGCGACCACTGCATTCTATTTGTAGCGGTAGCACCCGCGGCGCTACATGTCAATTAAAGGATTGTTTCCTTATTGAAGCTGAGCTTGAATGAAGTTCCAACTGTCTTTCATCCCCTAGTCTCAGAGTTAGTAGCTACTTTCTTTTTATTGCCACTATCTACTACCTTTCTTACTATTTGTAGTAGATCACTTCTTTATTTAGAGTACAATGAGAAAAGTGTACATATCACGACTATATGAATAAGGAATCTCAGATGTAATGGTTGTGGACAGTTCGCCTCCGTGTGTTCATTATTTACATACATTAACCGACACGACAGCGTGTGCACACAATTAACGTACGTAAACCCACGCGGCCAGTATACGTACACCACCAGTACACAGTATACCTCGCTCTCAACTCAGTGCTTTCGACCTTCATGTTTTTTTCTTTCTGTATCGGTATCGGTTCTGTATCGGAAGAAAATACAGCATCGGCGATTTATCGGTTCGGCGAATCGTATCAGTTACAGCACTGGGTATCGGAGAAGATTAACCGAGATAAGATTCCTCAGAAAATTTTGCCTAAGGAAAATAACGAGAAATTCTGAGTCCACATACTTAGAAGTGTCCAATGAAATCACCGAGAAATACACAATGCTCCCCAATCCATTCGTGGTCTGCAGGATAGAAACCAGTCACTGACATCTTGTAGAAAATTACTGGTCATTGTTCCACATCTATACACACAGAAAACTTTCAGAACGAATACTACAGTTCCTTATACCACTGTAATTGATCTGCACCTCAGGGTATAACGAGTTTTTGGAGAAAATACCAGAGAATAATAACACATCCTCGCATCACGAAATTTATCCACAGCATTTCATCAGCCCCACACACTATACTTCCCCATCTGTTAACACAGACAAAAATAGTGAAGTTACCAGATGTGCAAGAAATCTCACATTACACCATCATACAAGTAAATAAATCCCTTGAGTCAGGTTATTTTTTTTTAGAGCACCATTGGCTATTCCAGACGATTTTATTAATCTAAACATAGGCCTTACATACAAAAGAGGTGGCTGAAGATTATATCTAACCTTTTCAGCCAAAAAAGTTCCCCTAACCTGTGAATGAAATCATCTAGTGGCAGTTGTTGATCAACCCCGGTTTGTCTACCCGAGCAGATCCAACGACCGCAGGCAAGCCATCGCCCCTGCAGGGCGTCCCGCACAGTACACAGTACTCGTACAACGCTGGATTGAAGGTGTTAAGCCAGTAACAGGCAACAGGTTGGAAGGAAAACGAATCTGCCAAGGATCTATTGCTAAAACACCACCACATCAATTCCTCGCACACACCACAATACCTACACAGCTCCACACCAATACCTCAAGCTCACACACACCGCAACACCTATACAGTTCCACACCATCAGAACAGTGTATCACACCACCACGACATTAAACAACACAATGATGCCACCACAGAAATATATATATCACACCACCACAACAGTATGCTATGTCACCACACCACTGCAGTGCTTAACTCATCCACATTATACCAAACCCCACAACACCACATTACAAAATATCACCTAAACATTTCACAATACCACTGCATCATCACAGACGTGCACCACTCCACCACAGTAACTAATTACATCACTGCTGCTTCAGATGATTACACCACACCACCACAGCACATCATACAACCTCAGCACACCACCATGCTTCCAAAACATTGTGGCACACAAAGGGAATATTACTTTACAGTACATCAACATTAATAACCTACCATCAAGTCCATACAATCTTAAAACAGTCCACAAAGCCTCCCTATCTAGTCTATCATACACTTTCTCTAAATCCATAAATGCCCAAAACACATCCTTGCCTTTCGCTAATTACTTTTCACACACTTGTCTCACCGCAAACACCTGATCCACGCATCCCCTCCCTCTCCTAAAGCCACACTGCTTATCACCAATCACTCCCTCTGTACCCTCTCTAACTCTCATAATTAACACTCTACCATACACCTTACCTACAACACTCAACAGACTTATACCCCTAAAGCTAGTACATTCATACTTATCATCCTTGCCTTTATACAACGGGACCACACAAGCACTTGCCCAGTCAACTGGCATCATACCTTTCACAAAGCACACATTCAACAATCTTACTAACCAGTCAACAATAGTCACTCTACCACCCTTCAGGCATTCCACAGCACACCCATCCATACCTGCAGCTTTCCCTGTTTTCATCTCCTTTACTACCTTCTGCACTTCCTCCTTCGTGATCAAAGAATCATTCAACTCTCCCAACACATTTATTCCTTGCACCCTTCCATCCGCCACAAGCTCAGCCACCCTTTCCTCCTCTACATTTAACAATCTTTCAAAACACTCTGCCCATCTCTTCCTTACTGTATCCATCTCAATTTACATCCTTCCATCCTCTGCTTTTACTCGTTCTTCCTTCCCAGACTCTCCCTTTCGCACCCTTTTCACCTCCTTCCAAAACATTTTCTTATTCTGTTGAAAATTCTCTGTCAGCCGCCTACCCCACCTCTCATCTGCTGCCACTAAAGCATCACGCACAGCCCTTCTCGCCTTATTCCTCTTTTCCTTATACCTCTCATATGACATCTCATCCTTCCTCTGCAGCCACACTTCATATGCACGTCTCTTCTCAGCCACAGCCATACTTACTTCCTCGCACCACCATTCACTTCCTTTTCTTACACCACCACCCACACGTCTCACACCACACACCTCTTCTGCATGCCCCACCACAGCACTCTTAAATAACTGCCATTCCTCCTCCACACTGCGATTTTCCCGATCTTTCAGTGCGTTCCACTCATCTTTCAATTTCTCCTGATACTCTATCTTTTTCTCTCTTTTATCCAACTCACTCACTTTCAAAACCTCCCTGCCACACCTAACTCTCCTAGCTCTCACCCATATCTTACCTACTCTTAACTTTCCTTCCACCAGGTAGTGGTCAGACATATCTCCACCCTCCCCTCTCAGAACTCTCACATCCAACAATCTTCCTATTACATTCCTAGACACAACCACATAGTCCATCAAAGCTCTATCAACAACTCTTCCACCCTCCTGTCTCCCCCATGTATACTTATAAATATCTTTCTTCTCAAACAGCGTATTTCCAATCACCATCTCTCGCTCAACACACATCGCTATCATTCGCTCCCCATTTTCATTTCTTCCAGGCACACCATGCATACCAACGACACCTTGAACTGCTACATTTCCCGCCCTAGCATTCAGATCACCCATCATTACCACATTTACATTCGCTCCAAAACTCTGCAGACACTCATCAACATCATTCCAGAAAGACTCCCTCTCTTCTTCATCCCTTTCACTACCAGGCCCATATGCACTCACAAACACCCACAACTCACGTTAAAATTTCGCTTTCACCCACATCAGTCTCGATGACACCTCCTTCCATTCAGTCACACACTGCTGTACTTCCAGATTCACTAACAAGGCCACACCTTCTCTTGCCCTTCCTCTATCAACACCTGACAATCTTCCATTCACACTTCCAAACATAGACTCACCCTTCCCTTTCATCTTCGTTTCACTCAAAGCTAACACATCCAACTTTCTTCTCACAAACATTCTCCCAATCTCCTCCCTTTTAGCCTCAATCGTACTACATCCACGCACATTCATAGACCCAATCTTCAGTGTACGGGGATAACTCCATCCCCCATCCCTTTCTCTGGCCTGTCTCTTCTTAGGAACTAAAAAACAGAGGAGGGGGTCCCTAGTCCCCTCACCCTGCCCCTTTTAGTCGCCTTTTACGACACGCAGGGAATACGGTGGCAGTATTCTTCCTAACACAACCTGGCCGCAGAGTAGTAGTACCACCCCATAGTGCGGCCAGATTGTGTATCTATCTATATATCTATCTACATATATATATCTATATCTATCTATCTATCCATCTATCTATCTATCTATCTATCTATCTATCTATATCTATATATATATATATATATATATATATATATATATATATATATATATATATATATATATATATATATATATTGAGGCATGTATGGGTAAGATGGGAGTTGGTAGTAGGATGAGTGAAAACGGAGTGAGGTTTGGAAGCTTCTGTCTAGCAAATGACTTAGTCATCGGGGGCACACTCTTTCAGCATTGCAATATACACAAGACAACTTGGGTGTCGCCGTGTGGAAAATATAAAAATCAGATTGATCACATCGCTATCAGTAGGAGGCATAGAAGTTCTCTGCTAGATGTTCATGTTAAACGGGGAGCGGATATTGGTAGTGACCATCAACTCAGCATTGCAAAAATAAGGTTTAAACTTAAAAATCAGAACAAGGAAAAATCTGGTGTTGGTAGATACGATATTGTTAAGCTTAGAAGAGAAGGAGAAGAAAAGAAGGAATTCAGATTAGAATGCAGAAATAGGTTTTTGGTGTTGGAAACGTTGGAAGAGGGGGAGAGAAGTGTAGATGAGATGTGGGAGGATGTGAACAAAGTTTTGCATGAGACTGCTGAATGTACGATTGGAAGGAGACATAGATTCAGGAGAAAGAAATGGATATCAGAGGAAACGTGGGATATAATAAAAAAGAGAGGTGAGGCTAAATTGAGGAGTGAGATGCAATGCGTTGATGAACGAGAGATTGAATTAGCAAGAGCTGCGTACTGGAGTTTGAATTCAGAAGTAAGAAGGTTAGCTAGGAGAGATAAAAGAAGATGTGTGGATGAAAAGGTTGCAGAGACTGAAATCCTAATAAACAAAAATGATGGACAGAGTCAAAGAATAGCATATGAATCGATTAGAGAACTGAGTGGTAATGCAGGTAAACGCAAGGAAATACCAATTAGAGACAGGGAAGGAAATTTATTGACCAAAGATGGAGATATTAAAAATAGATGGAAAGAGCATTTTGAGACAGTTCTTAATAGACCAATACCACCAGAAGAGGATATACCGTCTGCTCAGGAAGATTTAAATATAGAAACAGGAGAGTTGAGGCTTGCAGAAGTGGAGAAAGCAGTAAAACAGTTAAAGAATAATAAGGCACCAGGGGAGGATGGTTTATTTCCGGAAATGTTTAAAGTGGAGGGGGATAGATTAATAATGATCTTGACCAAGCTATTCAATAAGATATGGGTGACGGGGTTACTACCATCAGTTTGGAAGAATGGTGTAATTGTTAAATTTCCGAAGAAAGGAGACCTGAGTGAATGTGGTAATTGGAGGGGAATCTCTTTGTCACCGATAGCTTTGAAAGTTTTCAGTAGAGTGTTGTTAAATAGGTTGGAGCCGGTGGTTGAGGGTATTCTGAGGGATGAACAGGCTGGTTTTAGAAAGGGACGTGGTTGCAATGATCAGATCTTTATAGTTAGGCATTTGATGCAGCAAGTTAATGAAATGAGATTACCGTTAAGTCTTTGTTTTGTTGATTTTGAAAAGGCTTTTGATAGTGTTTCGAGAGTCTATGGGGAAGATCATGAGACATTATGGAATACCAGAGGAGTTTGTGAGGGTCATTATGAACATGCATGAGGACACATTTTGTAAAGTGATGGTTGATGGTTGTCTGAGTGATTCGTTTGAAGTCAAGTCCGGAGTAATTCAAGGTGGTGTTCTATCGCCTTTAGTATTTATATTGGTCATTGATTACATTATGAAACGTGTTGGAACAGAAACCGGTGCAGGTATACTTTGGGGAGAGAACAGGAAACTTTTGGATTTAGATTATGCAGATGATATAGTTTTGATTTGTGATGGGCCAGAAGAGATGCAGAGAGTGTTGGACTGTTTGGTGAGTGAAGGTCGCAAGGTGGGTTTGGTTATTAATTGTGGAAAAACTGAAATAATCAATATGAATATGGAAAATGCGCAGGAATGTGTAATTGGAGGTATGGTTGTAAAGCAAGTTGATAGGTTTAAATATTTAGGTACTTATTTAGCCAAGGATGGTTCTTTGAACTTTGAATTCGAGGAAAGGTTAAAGAAGGCTAATCAGGCAATGGGAATGCTTAAAAATATTTGGAATAATAACAATTTCTCTGTGCATACAAAAGTCAAACTTTATAAGGTAATGGTTAGGAGTATCTTAATTTATGGACACGAGTCTTGGTACAGCACAGTGACTATGGAAAATAAATTCTTGGTGTTTGAAAATAAAGCACTTAGAAGAATATTAGGAGTTAAGTGGTGGGAAAGGATACCAAATAGTAGAATTAGAGAAATAACGGGAGTGCAGCCGATCGATGAATATGTTAGATTCTCACGATGGAAGTGGCTAGGACATGTGTATAGGAGACAGGGAATAGTACGAGGTACACCAAGGTGGGTGGCACCTGGTAGGAGAGGTAGAGGAAGGCCAAAAGAGACGTGGGTGAGGACAATGAGACGGGAAGCTGGCGATGAGTGTTGGGGAGATCTTGAGGAGTTAGCACAAGATAGGATGTGGTGGTGTGAGTTCATCGAGGCCCTATGCATCCCCGAGGGTGCCACAGGAAATGATTGATTGATTGATTGATATATATATATATACTGTATAATATATATATATATACTGTATATTATTGTGTGTGTGTGTATGTGTGTGTGTGTGTATGTGTGTGTGTGTGTGTGTGTGTGTGTGTGTGTGTGTGTGTGTGTGTATGAGCAAAATAACTCCGTTATTACTCGATTTAAGCAAGCACAATGGAAAGCTTGAGGATGTGGTAAGGAGTAAAGTTATTCTTTTTTAGAACAACAGGTCAAAGATTAAAGTCATAAGTGATGGTCAAATTAATCAGTTTAATCTGACTGACATGAAAACTTTATGGAAAAGTTGAAGATAAGGTAGGAATGAAAGGCCATACGATTTTGAGACTGTCAAAGATCAAGGTCAAAGCAAAAAGCTAGTCGCCAAGGTCACAGGGTCAGATAAACTCAAATATTATTTATTTTATATGTACCAAACTTAGTGGACGGATCAAGGATAAGACATGCAGGAGGAATTTCGATGTTGAGAATAATCACTTGAAGGTTAAGTGTAGTAGGCACAGTGAGATTAGTAGGTGGGTGGGTGCAGATGCTGCACTCTCTTAGTGGTCCTTGTTTTACTTTTCTACTGCTTGAAAAAATTGTTAATTGAATGATGGTCACGCCCTTGTTGGCCTATTTGGAAAGCCAGTTTTCATGGTGCATATTACTGCCACCCTACCTCACAACTCTCTTGCATCACCAACCGCCTCTCTCATCCACCCAACCCTTTCTCTACCGTTCCCCTATCTCCATACTCCTTCACCCCGCCGCCATATTGATGTAAGACTGATCGCAATCAGAAGCTTAAAGTTTGGTCCATTTTGTAAACTAGAACTATTTCCTTTTGCGTACTTTGTTGTTGTCGTTCTTGTTGTTGTTGTTGTTGTAGTTGTTGCTGTGTGTGTGTGTGTGTGTAAACTACATACCTGCTTCACCTCAAGGTAGTATTCATAAACATTTTATCTTTTTCGCCTTGCCGTGCAGGAAGTGAATAGTTTCCAGTATCAACACCAACTGCTTCCTCCAGAAAAGGCCTTAATATTAAAAATACTAATATTTTTGTGCAGAAAGAAAAAAAATGACAGGTCTGGTATTTTCAGCGACTTTCCGTCGGTATTATCTGCTCATGATAAACCCTTCATGTTGATCACGACATCTTAATATCCTGTGACAACCACCAGCCGATATCAGTCTTGTTATGACAAACACTTGACTGACGATTGTCTTCCATTTACAACCGGACAGTTTCTTGCTGCTTCTGACGACAACTAGGCGATTTACTAGATTAAGCTGATTCTCACCAACAGATTTTATTTGCTTTCTTATATGCAAAGGGTGAAGGATCACTGAAGTATTAGTGCGATTTGTAACACCAATAGCAAACAGGCAGAAACTATAGTCCTTTGTTCTTCTCAGGTTGGGGAATGATATATGTATTTTAGCAATGTAAACCTGATCCCACTTCGTCCAGACAGGTCGGGAATTTACTTCTGCTATATTATGATCGCTCCTCATAAAAAAAAAAAAGCAGATGATTGCAACCACAGAATCAAGTTGCATAGATTATGTTAGTTTGGATAGTTAATGAGAAAGGGGGAACGAGTGGAATAATAATAAGGTCTCTCTCTCTCTCTCTCTCTGTCAGACATTTTTGTTGTGATACAAAAAGGAAAATAAAGTAAGTGTGGAAATAAAGGTATGAGAGGGTTAGAAAATATTCAGTACAGGTTAGAGGTGACTGATACGAAGAGAGGAGAAAAGAGAGAAGAAAGAAAGAAACCATGGAGAGAGAGTGTAGGAGAAAAGAATACTGATAAAGGTAAGGGATGTGGGGAAGCGATAGAATGAAACTGATAAGAGGTAGGAAAGAGGAAAGGAGGGAGAGGCGTGGGAGAGAAAGAGTAAGAGAATTCGGAGAGAACGGATAAAGGGAAAGGTGGCTAGAAGAAAGTGCTCGGAAGAGGAATAAAAAAAAGTGCGTGCAAAGGAATGGCTAAAATTACTGAGCATGGGGAGAGACACTGTGTAATGATTATTATTTTGTACAAGGAGAGAGAGAGAGAGAGAGAGAGAGAGAGAGAGAGAGAGAGAGAGAGAGAGAGAGAGAGAGAGATTGCGGTGAAAGCATTAGCAGGTCGGGAAGCATGTATGGTAGCGAAAATATTTTTGAACGGAAATGCATAAGGGCGCATGAATGTGTGTGTGTGTGTGTGTGTGTGTGTGTGTGTGTGTGTGTGTGTGTGTGTGTGTGTGTGTGTGTGTGTGTGTGTGTGTGTCCATTTTTGTGTAAGTGTACGTGTGTATTTACGTGTACAATATGAGAGTATTCATATGTATATGGAGATGTTCATAAATGTATGATTTTGTGTAGGTATATGTGTGCATATCTAGTATCATTTGGAAATATGTATGTATATAAGTACTCATTAATGTGCACACAGAATCTATATTTGTATATGTAAGTATTTGCATGTGTTCATATATCTATGGGTATATGCAAATATATGCATCTGCATAAATGTGTAGGCATCTACGTGTGTATTGTGTATATGCTTTTATTTATATACGTACATATGCTAATGCATGAATGTATGCGGTTAGTGTATATTAATGCGTGTACGAATGTTTAAGAGTATGTATGTACGAATGTAGAATACTTATGCATGAATGTATGAATGTATATAAGTAGTTATATATGACTGTGGGGATGTGTATGTGTGTGTGTATATAAGAATGTATATGTGTTTTTGTAGTTAAATATGTGAAGGTACTTTTGTATGTGTGCATGTAAACACGTATGTATGTGTGAATGTTTTTGAGTGTACGTGTATATATGCGTATGTACGTTTATTTATGTATGTAATAAATATATTTAAATACATATGCAAGCTGTCAGTGCATATGAATATGTCTGCATGCTGATACATGCATGTGTGCATGTGCTGTTATGTACATGTATATGTGTGTCTGTACATGTACATGGGTGCTAGAGTATGCGTCCGTGATCGTAAGCGCGTTTGCGTGCGTGCTTCTGTGTCAGTGTGTGTGCACGTATGTTTATGTGTCCATGTGTGTGTGAGTGTGCGAGTGTTTGAAAATACTTCAGACAGTACGTTAAAAAAATCTATGAACATGTACTCTGTTAAAAAGTAGTTATATTGTCAAAAGGCATAAAAAGGCGATTGATTCATATAAAACAGCCCAACCCTTTCAAAATTAACCCAAAGCATGGTGACAGCCGCAGTACAAAACTCCTGCATGTATCATCCAGTAGAATATGCATACTTCTGAGTGAGGGTGAGGTGGTTATGATGGTTGGGGTGGTGGAAACAGTGGTTCTTCCCAGCTTCTGTTCTGCCTTGTGTACTCCTGCCATATGTTGTCTTTTGTCCTCTTGTCTTCTCTCTCGTCGTCCTCAACTTTTCAGGCCCAAATCAATCTTGAAAATAATAATAATAATAATAATAATAATAATAATAATAATAATACGGGCACTTCAGACAGCTAATAGCAAAAAATTATTCTCCGATATAACCCTTCCAACAAAATTTTGGGAAATGCTACTTCAACATTTTGTCATAAAAACGCTAACATTATTTCATTTAAGTGGGAAAAGCACAAATATAATAATACCAATAACAGTGTTGATGATGGTGATGGAATTGTGGTGGGAATGGTGGTGGTGGTGATGATGGAGGTGGTGGTGGGGTGGTGATGACAGGGATCGTGATGTGGTGGTGATTGTGAAGGGTTTTGGTGGTGGTGGTAATGGCAGTGGTGGCAGTGGAGGTAATGGTGTTGGTGGTGGTGGTGGTGGTGGTGGTAATGGTTGTGGTGGTGATAATGAGGTGGAGGTGCTGGCGATTGGGGGTACTGGTGGTCGTGATGTGATAGTTATGACGATTAGTGGTCGTGGTGAAGTGATGATGGGCGGGTGGTGGTGGTGGTGGTGGTGGTGTCTGCTGTGGTATTGCAGCAGCTGTTTTCGTCCTGTTGCCTCCTCTTGTCCTCACCCCTTCAGCTATCCTGGTCAAAACTTATCTGAAAGAGAACATGATATTAATAGTGAAATAATAATAGTAGCAGCAAAATGTATAGCAGCAACATATATAGCAATAATAACAGCACCAATAATAGTAACAATAGCAAAAATATTGAGTAATAATAGTAATAGTAATAAGTTATAATTGTCATAGTAAGAAGAGCAATGATAGTGACAATAAGAGTAAACATAGTAACAACATTCATATCAATGGGAAAATCGTGTAAATGTACGTTTTACTTTAAGCAGCAACAAGACCTTACCAGTTCAGCTCCTATAACCCCAGTTTGTATTCTATATTTTTCTGACTCTTCATGTTGGTATACAAATGTTTTCTGTTGACTTTTTCCACCTTATCATTATATTCTTTATTCCTCACCGACGTTTGTAATCGCGGACTTAATAAAACTTACTTGATTCTTGGTTGTTAGGTTATGTTAGGTTAACGTGCTCGGTTAGGTTAGGTTAAAATATGAAGTTGGGAAAGGGTAATAAAAGGCGAACCGGTACTTATGTTGGTGTAAGTATCCGTCATTACACTCGAGAAACAGTTAACAGTGGTAGGAACATGATTAAAAACAATAGGGAGAGAACTTTAATGTGAAACGATCATTTACAACTCCTAAAATAACCAGAAAAATATAAAAGACTATCAGGAAAAAGAACTAATTAGGTAAGGTGCTTCTGTTGCTTGAGGTCAAGCATATATTAATAATAGCAGTACTGCCAGCATTAGTAATGGTATTAGCAACAGTAACACAATCACAGTAATAATAGCAATATCAGACCACATTCTACAAGGTGGGCTCAAAATGCCTGCTCTAGCCAACTGCCTTGTATCTACTTGGGCAATATCACGCAATGCAGATCGCGCAAATAAAAGCTCAGCCAATTAGACATAGATCAGCTGACCAACCTAAACATTCAAGCCGGTGGAGGCTGCTGGTCAAGCACTGATTGAAGAAGTTTAAAGTCTGTATGCTCAATTGTCAACAAAACACCCATTCAGCACATTAATAATCATTCTATGTGTTGATGATGATGAGAGGCATTATACTTCGTCATAGTTCAGAGACAGGTGCTTCGTCACCAACACATTCATAGCGGTGTTACAAACCTATAAACTAGTTACTGTACTCAAATAATCTTTAATGTTTCACTACTTAGCACATTGAATTTGGTGAAGTTCAACCTCCTTATAAGAGGGAATAATGTCCATAGATGGAACACTTATAGTACAGAGTTGAAATGGTCGCCAACGTCTTTGTTTACAAAGAGGGGAGCGCGTCGACCGATCCACCTCATTTTTTCATGGTCTTCGCCCGGCAGGCGAGAAAAACTTGCACGCCTAGCAATTTTGTCTACCAGCAGAGCGCTTTGTGGCGCCCGGTGGTGCCCAGCCAAGTAGACACGAGGCTGCCTTGTGTCTACTTGGGCAATATCGCGCACTACAGATAGAGAAAAAAAAAAGCTCGACCAAGTACACACAGATCAGCTGACCAACCAAAACATTCAAGATGGTGAAGGCTGCTGGTTAAGCACTGATTGAAGAAGTTAATTTGATAAAGTGTAAATGCTTAAGTGTCAATAAACCTCCATCATCGGAATATCGTTCTACAACCAGTCAATCTAGAGCCTTTCACCAAAGGGGACCAGGTCACACTGGTTACCTTCAAGCAGTCAGCCTTGAGTTTAGGGTACACGGTGGCCATCACAGTGTCTATCATGGCCAAGTAGGTGTTGCCCAGCCCAAGCACCCTCCCCCCCCCTCCGTTTCTTTGCTCGTTGTTGTCATGGAGGGGCTTCGGAGACGTTAACTGGGACTTCATGTATAGGGGAGGACCTCCAAGATGTGTGGATGTCTGGTTGCTAATTGGATGCCGCACCTGTGTCTCCACTATGCTCTGTCCTCTCCCTTCTCCTTGGGACCCTGTCGCTGCCTCAATTAATTTTGCAAGGTTTTGTCTTCTCCTGTTGCTTCTTCCTTCCTTTTCTTCTAACCACCCTATTTCATCTTTGGCATTAAATAGGGTGGAATTTTCCACATTCATCAAAATTCTCATCAATGACCCTGAGTAAGTTGCAACATGAAGGATTAGGGTGTGCCCATGGGCTATTGGTCTGGCCAATTGTAGGAATCATGGTATTTCGTCACCACCCCAGTGTGTGGACCTCTGCAGAGCTAGACCTCTGCAGGGGTGGAACTGCTGTTGAGCTGCAGCATTCGGATCCGGGGGTGCTTTTGCTTGGTGGTAGGACTCTCAGCCGGTAGCCAATGGCCCATCATTGTGCTGGGAGACTTTGCTCTCCCAAACAGTGTTGCTATCCCCTCTAGGGTAGGGTAGGGAGTGCATTCTTGCAACTTGATCCCGACTTGGGTTAGTGGCCAGGCCTCTGGACTCGCCCAAATGATCATTTTTTATTTCCATCACTCATGATGAGCTTTTTTCCGTCCCAGCAAAAATCATGGACATTGCTTCTAGTTCGCCCTCCCCTGGTTCTGCCACTTTGTTTACCCCAATGGCAACCCCAGATTCTCATTCTGGTGCTTCTCTTTCTCCACTGTTCTCCTGCCTGTTTCATCCTACTCAGCTACTCCACCTTCTGCCTCACAGACCCTCCTCCCATGTGCAATTCCATCTACCTACTCAAGATCAATAGTAACTTTTGAACCTTATCTACCTCTGTCCCCTCTTTCATCTATCTGTCCTGTTTTTTCGGTTTCCTCATCCCGTCCTCATACTGCTTCCCAATTCACTATCGTCATCCATACCTCTGCATCCCCTACCATCTCCATACCATCCTCTTCCTGCCCCATCCCTCTACTGATGCTTTACAGGATTTTTTTTCGCCCTCCTATCTGGACTAAATTTTTTCATGTCCCTGCCTCCGCCCCCTTGCAGAGGCTATCATCCCATGTGGGCCAAGATGTCTCCTTCCACTCCCAATTTGATCGCTCAAGACTTGTCACCATCCAAATGAATGGAAGGCATCTAGAATGTGTAGTTTAACAGATTCTTTGGGGCCTGCCAAAAAGGATGTCCATTTAACCTGCTCTGTGCCAACGACATGCATGTATGTCGGCCCCTACATGTGCTGACAGTGCCAACGATGTACATGTATGTCTGCAATTTGATATATTTTTCAAAATTCGAACATTTAAATTACGCGCCAAAAAATTGGCGGGGATATCCCCGCACCTCTCTAGGACTCACCTGTCAGGTATGAGTCATCACTGCACACCTTGACCTGTCTGGGAGCGCGCCACATGTCTGATTGTGACAGTGAGTTAATGAGGATCATGGCGCATCATGCCCTAGCCCAGCACGAGATTGTCTCTCCCCTTGAGGTGCCCTATGACGGGGAAAGTGATTCCCCATTAGATGACGATGTGGCTGATAGGGATTACGTTCAGCCAGACTCAGAATCAAGCAGTGATGAAGAAGTACCATCCCCCAGAAGGGCAAAATATATGAAGGTGATGATGTTATCCTCCCAGGCAGTCCCACTACCACCATCCCTTACCACCACCCCCCGCCGCCCTCAATCGTATGACGATTCGTCCAGTGAGGATGAGTATCAGGAGGATACTAGTGCTAAATACACTCTGCCAAAGTGAGTAGGATCCCTCCATAAAGGGCCGAAGCCCAGGGAAGATTTACAAACTAAAAAATACAAGGTGAGTAGTGCACTGCTTTACTCACGTGCCACTGACCTCACAAAGGCCTGAGTCACCTCAGTCCAGCACTTCCGGCACATGTGACCTTCCCCATGGAAATTCCCCACCTCATTTTAATGCTTCCTCCTCCCTTCTTGGTAGTGTGGGGATGAAAGAAAAAGGGAAGGGGGAAGGAAAACGGAAAGGTAGGGGAAAAAGGTGATGGTCGGGAGGAAGGTGAGGAGGAGGGAAATATTCCCCAGGTGACTTCCGGTTTTCCTCCCTATCCTGATGACGGGGACGGTGGTGGTGATTGTGGTGATGGTGGAGATGGTGAAGCAGAGGATGAAGTGTCATGGGATTGGAAGGATGGGAGCGATTTTGTTCCCATTCACCAGACGTCCTCCTGGTCTGCTCTGCGAATACCCACAGCTAAGTGCCCTGTTTCAGTGTTTTGCGTGTGTGGTTACAATAGACAGTATTGAATAAGAGACTCAGTTTATTTCTGTGAATCTCTGTGACTGAGTGTAGAGTGCTTCGGACGGTGATCTGCACCGCTCTAAGGTAAGAAAAAACTATATCATATAAATAGTTTTGTTTTATCTTGGCGCCGTCTCTTTGTCCCTGATACGCAGTTACTTCAGCTATCTCCCGACCGAGGGCCAGACGAGTTACCCTCGGAAAGCCATAAGAATTTGTGCATTGTTTATTTATTTTTTGGTCTCAGAACCAATTTCGTATTAATGGATTAAGAAAGGATTCTCTACTATACCAGTGAACCATTACTTTATCACCGTAAACGATAAATCAGCAAAACAAGGGATTTCATCAGCGTTTGTTGTTTACATCTTCGACACCAGGCAAGTGTTGTTGTTAATGCCCAACATTTTTTTTTTCTTTCTTACTTGCACGAATGTTTACAGTGAAATATCTCCTATTTCTTTACAGGTGATTATATATATATATATATATATATATATATATATATATATATATATATATATATATATATATATATATATATATATATATATATATCACCTGTAAACAGGCAAGTGTTGTTGTTAATGCCCAACATTTTTTTTTCTTTCTTACTTGCACGAATGTTTACAGTGAAATATCTCCTATTTCTTTACAGGTGATATATATATATATATATATATATATATATATATATATATATATATATATATATATATATATATATATATATATATATATATATATATATATATATATATATATATCCATCCATCCATCATCCAATCCTACATTGCCCCATGAGGAGCGTAGGACCCGGTGCTAGGCAGTTGGTCCCGACATTTAAGATGAGAGTGACCAGCCTCACTCATCCCTGAGTGGCATTACATGAGCAATCAACCCCAACCACCCCTTCGATATAAACCTTCACCGGCTCAATCTATATCTATATAGCTATCTATCTATCTATATAATCATATGTTGTGACTTTTCAGGATATAAACATGTTTGTTTATAGTATGACTGTGCTGTGACCTGATTGTTATATTTTAGATTGTAGATTTTATGTTTTGTTTATATCCCATGTTTACAGTTATCCTTACAGGCAGGATATATTTGTGACAGTAAACTTATCTGTGTATTGTAAGACTCTGTTGTAACTTCATCGTTGTTGTATTTCAGGTTGTATAATTTTAGTTTTTCATTCCAGGTAACGGTTAGCTTTCCATTTTTGTAACAGGTATATTACTAAACAGTAGGGTAGCCATTCCTCTACAGTTCTAAACAGCAACAAGACCCCCACCAGTAAAACCTGTAACCATTGCATAAATTGTCACTGTTCTAGCAGGTTTGGATATGTAACTTATTCTTGTTCCAATACCTCTCCCAGGTACTAATCAGTATTATCAGATTCTTTTTCTCTGATAAATCCTTGCAGTAACCTTAGATTTCAGAACGCCGCAGAACATTATTTGCATAACCTGCTCCGGTAGTTTCACTGGATCCTTTTATATCGACCGCACCTTTGTTTGCAGGATGTGCAAACTACGTCAGAGCCTGGAAGACAAGCTGACCGAGGCTACAAACAAAATCAACAGCCTGACCCAAAAAGTTGATGTGCTGGAGTTTCAGATTCTTGCAGAAGTAGAGGAAGAGCCCCATGAGGCACAGGTTGTGGGGGACTCTATCATCTGTGGTCAGTTGGTTGAATTTTGCTGCAGGGCACCCTCTTAACGAAAGTGTTTTTGTATCCCAGGTGCAGGAGTAGACGATGTAATGAAGGCTGTGGATGATGTTTTTGAGAGTGCAGAAAATGACAGCCTAGTTATCATTCATACAGGTACAAATGATGTTGTACAGACCTGATCAGAGGAGCTGATAGAGAAGTACAGGAGGATGATTCGATGCTACAAGGGGAAAACTAACAACTTCGTAATTTCAGGAATACTCCCAAGGATTGGTACAGGGAATGCCTTCTTCAATAAAGCATTTAGTATAAATAATAGGGTCAGGTCACTTTGCCTGCAGGGAGGAGTTGAGTTCATCGACACATGGAACCAGTTTTACGAGTAGCGAACACTATTTGCGAATGATGGACTACACTTGAGTGCCATTGGTTCTGCCTGTCTTGGTCGTGTGCTTAGTGATGCCGAAGTTTTTTCTGGAGAAAAAACAAGAATCAAGGGAGGCAAACGCAGATGTCATACGATCCGATGAATCAGTAAGTAATGGAAGCTTCACACATCGGAAAGGAAAACACATTGAAGCTCTGCTTGTAAATGCGTGTAGTCTACGTAATAAATTTTCCGATTTAGAAGCCCTTGTCTTTACTGAAGATTGTGACATAATTGGTAAAACAGAATCGTGGCTAAATTCTGAGCAAAGAGATTTTCTAGCAGAGTGTAATTTACCAGGCTATCACATTTTCAGTAGTGAAAGGAAGAATCGAGTAGGGGGCGGTGTGTTGTTATAAAATAAATTAGGATTTCATCCAGTCGTAATTACCAAGACAATTATTGAAAACACTGACACTATTTATGTTCAGCTTAGAAATGAATCTTCTCATAAAATCACACTTGGGTTAGTTTATCGTCCACCTGGTCAGCAACTCAGCGTTGATAATGAAATCTACAAATTGTTGAAACATCTTGTATGCAAAGCACTGTAATATTTGGTGATTTTAATTTACCAGTTCCAAAATGGGGAGAAGCACTATCCTCACACATAGGGTTAGACCTATATACAAACTTGCAGGAGGTTCTTTGCATCAATTTGTAAATTATCCGACACGTGGAGCTAACATCCTAGATCTTGTCTGAGCCACATCAGAAAATGTAGTGAGTAATGTTATTGTAGGAGAAGAATTTTGTACAAGTGATCATCGCATAGTTACATTTAACATTAAAATCTGTGAAGACAAGGTCAGGGCCAGTTACGAGAAAGTGCCTGACTTTAAGAGGGCAAATTTTAAGAAATTAAAGTCAATTGTTGGTGCAGGTAACTGGCATCCTATTGCTAAAACTTTAGATATCAATGATGTGTGGAATTATTTTACAGAAACTCTCAACAGTGCCGTCAGGTTATGTATTCCAATGCACAACAGAAGGCCTGGCAAAAATTCTAAACCCAAATGGTGGAACTCCGACATTAAACATTGTCTGGAAGCAAAAAATCTTGCATATAAAAATTACAATACCACAAAGAGTCAAAGTGATAAAAATAAATACGATGCCCTTCGACGGAAAGCCAAAAAAAAAAAAAAAATTAAATGCAGTAAGAAAAACCTTGAAGCACATATTGCAAGTATCAGTACAACAAATCCCAAAGAATTTTTCAGTTACATAAGAAGCAAAAGGTAATAACTCCATCAATCGGTCCCTTAATCACAGATAACGGTGAGCATACTGATGATGTAACTATGATGGCGAAAGTTCTTAATACTTTCTTTGTGTATTTACAACAGGAAATATACATACGATTCCTATTGTTTCCCCTTTTCCTATGGAAGAGGACAACATAATCACTGACATCACAGTCAGCGATCGTCGACGTACTACTTTTGTAATGCGAGGAAGAAGGAACCAAAGGCCGCGAGCCCGCAATTATTGTTCCTTCCAAGAGAAATACAAAATACAAGAGAGTGCCAAATTCAAGATCCGATCATTTCGAGATGCCTGGACACACTGCGTTTGAAAGACTGGAGATCATAGGAAGCAGGATATACAGACAGATGGAGACAGTTCCAGAGTTGACCTGTTGCATAAATGAAAGACTGGGAGTAACGATTAACTTTTGCATTAGAGAGTTGGACAGAAAAGGGATGAGAGTTTGCTGCTAGAGGGGTGCTACACGCCCGTCGTAGAGGTGGAGGAATGCATGCAGACAGTTCAGAGGAGCAGTGACCATTGAAGTAGCAATAGAAAAGAGATAAAGATGCAACGGAGTGACGAAGAGACAGAGGTTGAAGGGAGTCAGTAAGAGGAGGAGAGTTAATGAGACGAGAAGCCTTTGACTCCACCCTATTGAGAAAAGCTGTAAGTGGGGAGCCTCCCCACACATGAAAGTTGTACTCCACACATGGGCGGATAAAACCCTTGTATAAAGTCAACAATTGTGCAGGGGTAAAGAAGGAACGGAGGTGGCTTAGCACACCTAGTCTCCAGGAGGCAGATTTTACAGGAGATGTAATATGATCTTGCAATTATCGAATTAAAAGATGATAAAACACCAGGACTGGACATAATATCTCCACGTGTTTTGAAGGAACTACAGAATGAAATATCAAAGCCTTTATCTGAACTTTTTAACATATCATTTAAGAGCAATAAGGTGCCTCATGAACGGAAATTTGCTAACGTAACCCCAATATTAAAAAAAGGCAACAGAGCCCAACCAGAAAACTACCGCCCAATTAGTTTAACATCAGTGATTTGCAAATTGCTTGAAACTATTATCAGAGACAAGTTTGTGAAACACTTAGAATCAAACAATCTCATCAACGATTCTCAACATGGTTTTCGTAATAATCGCTCTTGCCTCACGAATCTGTTGGACTTTTTCATTGATATACTGAGCATGTATGACAGCACTAAATCAGTTGATGTTGTTTACCTTGATTTTCAAAAGGCTTTTGACAAAGTTCCACACAAAAGACTCCTTCAAAAGCTACGGGCACATGGTTTCAGCAGCAGGGTCCTTGGAAGGGTTGAAGATCGACTCACTGGACGAAAGCAAAGAGTTGTAGTAAGCGGAAAAGAGTCAGACTGGATAAACGTTACAAGTGGAGTGCCTCAGGGTTCAGTGTTAGGTCCTATTCTTTTCTTAATATATATCAATGATAGTGATGAAAGATTATGCTGTAAAATTTAAAAATTTGCTGACGATACTAAAATAGGTAAAGGAGCAGATACAGCACTGCAAAGACAGGCAATTCAGGGGGATCTTGATCGACTGTTTAACTGGGCCCAAGTTTGGCGAATGGATTTCAATATTAATAAACGCAAAGTGCTAAACATTGGTAGTAAAAATGTAAGAGCTGGTTATAGCATGAATAATGTCCAACTTGATAGGGTAAACAATGAAAAAGACTTAGGAGTTATAATAACAAACGATTTGAAACAAAGCAAACAATGCACAGAAACTATGAAAAAAGCCAATAAATTGATTGGATTCATAGGTAGAGCATTTGAATATTAATCCGATAATATTGTCCTCACTTTGTATAATTCCTTAGTACGCCCGCACTTGGAGTATTGCGTTCAGTTTTGGTCACCGTATAATAAAAAGGATATGGAAAAACTTGAAAGACTGCAGTGAAGGATGACAAAGAAGATACCTACAGTAGATTAAGAAATAAACCGTACGAGGAAGAAGCCCTGAATTTATTTACCCTAACTAAATGGAGGTAACGAGGAGATCTAATTCAAGTATTCAAAATATTCAAAGGACATGATAACATGGCTGTTGATAAATATTTCACAGTTGATCACTCGACTTATACTAGAGGCAATGGGTATAAAATAACTGGCAAACAATTCCAGTCGCATGAAGCTAAGCAATTCTTCTTCAATAGAGTTGCAAATATATGGAATAAATTGCCCTCCAATGTAGCAAATTCTAATACAATACTGACCTTTAAAGGTCGCCTCGATAAGTATTTGTTGACTAACCCTCAGCTTAATATGTTTATTCCTGAATAAAACACTTGTGTATGTATAATTTTTTATTTTATTTATTTTTTAGAGCCTGGATCAATTTATGAATGCAAATATACTATATGCACAGACTAGGATATGCACAGATAGCCTTGATTTAACGGTCACTACTCATGCTGTATTTTCGACCTGTGATGGGCTGTGGATCACTGAGGGTCCCTGTTAGTTAAGTGACCACAATCGGGATTCTTTTTTAATGTACCAGGGGTCAGTGCTTCAGGAGGTGACTTGTGTGCTGTACTGCATGGGAAAGCTCATAGTCTCAGTGGAATGAATGGAGCTGGGGCCTGATTGAGTGCTGCCTACCTTAATAGCGCCAGGCAAGGCTGCCGCACCACCCCAAACATCCACACTGTGCATTGTGCAATTTCCATGCTTTGTCCGCAGATGCCCCGTCAGCTCAACGTACCCGTACATGTTGTCATGCGTTATTTATTATTCAGGTTATTCATACTTGTAGCTTATAGATAAAGTATTATAGAAAGTAAGTTTTCCATTGCAGACATTCCTATGAAAATTCCATGTCAGTTTTTCCATGCTGCATGGTGGTTTTTCTCACTCTTTCTTACGAGTTTTAACTGGAGGGTTTGGAGGTGGGGAAAGCCTTCTTGCTTTACCATCCTTATCCTGCAGCATGTAGAATTAGATCTCGTAGTCATAGTCTATTCTGTAACAAACAGCCTTGAAAGGACCATAAGGTCTGTTGCTGTTTGCTTTCCTTTGTACTCCTTTGTACCACTTACTTGTAGGGACACGGCAGGCTGTGCTGTTCCCGAGTTGAACCAATCCTCTAGGAGGATTGAATTCTTTAAGAACTTCTTCACTAGAGAGTTAGTTCTCATAATGAGCATACTTTCCAACACGTATGCTGCATTCTGCCGTGGCACAGCCCTACAAACACCCCATAGCAGGCTGTTTGATGTCGATATATCTGTCAAAGAGTTGTACCTGTTTCTGGTGTTAGTTCTAATGATGGGACTTATAAAAAGAATAAATTACCGTCGAACTGGACTGTGGACCCTCTTATGTTAACACCCTTCTTTGGAAGAGTTATGGGGAGAAAAGGATTCCAGTACATTCTCAGCCAACTCCATTTTTATGATACTGAAGACCCCAGCAACGTAGGCAACACCGACAGGATGCGCCGAATCTGCCTAGTGTTTGATCACCTGGGGGCATGATTTTCATCCTCTTTCTCTCCCTACAGAGACCTGGTTATGGACGAGAGTCTCGTGCCTTCAGGCAACATATGGGGGAGAGGCGGCCTGCAGTCCTGATGGACCCAGGTTCGACTCCCGGCTGGGGCAGGGAACACTTTAAGGATTTGAATTTCATAAAAGCAGACTTTCCTGATCTACCAGATGACCCGCCGACATGTCAAAAAAGTACCCCCGCTAATACCAATACACCAGTCCTGTATAAGACAGCCTTAGCATGTATTCAATATGGACGGTGGGTGTTAGCGCCGAAGTGGTGACATGTGGAGAGGTGTATGGTATGTAGGAGGACTGCTGGGCCTTGAGAGCAGGTTGTGAAGCCTATGCCCAGAGTCGGACACATAAAAAAAAAAAAAAAAAAAGACACTGCTTTGGGTTCAAATTTTTCGTCTTGCGTGATTGCAGGACCTGGTATGTGCAGGACATAGTCCTGTACACCGGTGCACAGAAGGATATTCGAGAGGAAGGGACTATCGGTTTGTCTGGTGCACTTGTGAAAACAATGATGCAGCCGTACCTTCATCATGCGCACGTCCTTTACCTGGACGACTGGTACACTAGCCCACTTCTCGCTTGGTATTTGCAGCAGCAAGAGACTAGCATCTGTAATACTGTGAAAAAAAAAATGTATATCACAAAGACCATCGATTACCGCAGTGAAAAACGTGTGCACATTTCGATACCTGAGGCTGAAACTGATTACAATATCAATATGCATCAGGTAGACCAGTCGGATGCAATGACATCGAGCGTCAAGTGTGCCAGGCCCACGATGAAGTGGTACAAGAAACTGTTCTTTCACCTGCTGGATTTAACAGTTTTGAATGTTCATCTCCTCCACGCCCACACCACAGGATCCAACGACACTTTTGAGGACTTCATGAGGGAGCTGTGCAGGGAGCTGATTGGCATCCATGGCCGTGATCGTAGAAAACATTCAACTGGTGGGGAAAATCCCCTTCACTTCACTGAACGTCATTTCCCAGAGGTAATGACGGCGCCAGGTGCAAAGAGGAAACCCAACACAGGTGTTACGTGTGCCAACACAGCACAGTACAGCTCAGAAAACAACAAAAGGACACACGTTACCAGTGTGTGGAGTGTGATGTGGGGCTGTGCTTCACACTCTGCTTCAAAAAATACATATCCTACTCCACTTCTGAACTACCGAACACGGTGTGAGCAATAAAAGACGCAAGTGAAATGTATGTAATTGTATATATTGTGTAATGATAATTACTGTATCGCATAAGTAAGTGTAATATGATAAGAAACTAGTGTTAGTGATATTATAATAGTAATTGAAGTAAAGTTACGTATGTGTGTGTGTGTGTGTGCGAGAAAAATTTTCTTGCACAAGTGAAAGGCCACGGCGTGAATATCTTGTCATGCGAGAAAAGAGAACAGTAGTGCATTGAGTGTGTGAGAAAATATTCTAAGTGAAATGGCACTGTCACAGCGGGATGTGAAATTTAAGAATACAATGCTGATATTACTCGAACATAAAGACAGGGAATTGACTTGTGAAATCAAGTAGTAAGTTTTACTTTATGTGACTTACTTCGCCGATTCTCTAAGGACGAGAATTTTATAAACTTTCTCAACAGTACAGTACACAGCAGAGACTATCTACTCACGAGTGCTGTATCATTAGTACTGTTACCCTCCGGGAAAGTGTGATCTTTACCCTCTGACAATCAACAACTAATAATAATACTGAACAAGTTCTTGCTGATGTTTAACTCCTGGCTGGCACAACGGATTTAAGTTTTGATACAAATGAACTAGCCTAAATACCAGTTGTGATTAATATAAAAAGTTTGTGCTAACTGGGAGTAGCAGCTAAATTAAGCTCAATATGGAGAAATTAAACACCATTAAGAATTACATTAAACCCAAACAAAAGAACTGTAAATTTATTGATTTCAATAAGTTTACGTTACATGAATCTCAAAAATGAATTCAAGAGGGGAATTCACTGTCACTGGGGGACTAATTAATTCAAATACCAAAGGAAATTCACTCACTCATTCAGAAGCTAATCAGACTTAAGGCTAAGAAAACGAAACGAAAATACTGGTCAGTGGAGGGAACGGAGCTGAAGCTACGAAAGACTGGGTATCTGTCTGTTGAACACCATGTGCTGCTATTCGCTGCCTGTCCGCTTCACCGATCACCGTAGGTGGAGAGATCTGGAAATCGCTGTACAACGGAGACGCTGCTCTCTACGCTGGGCACAAACGACCCTACTCTCGTGGTGGTTTGAAGCTGAATGACTGAGGTAAGCAAGCCGGGGCACAAAGCACGAGAGAGGAGTTTGGCTCAACGGTCGACAGGCAATGTAAAAACGACAACTACACAAAAGTTTCTTGCTCAGTGGAACACACTATCTATACAGAAAGACAGTCACTTATGTAACAATGACGGGTTATGAAACTCATTACGATCTGAGTACAAAAACGAGGCAGTTAACGGTCTGAGCAAAAGTTTACGCATTTGAATGAAATTCAGGTGTTCCCTTATATGATACTAATACAATGTTGCGAATTAATTTGTGACATTACGCCCCAACACAATGAACTTTTTCATAGAAAATTTAACAGTCGGTGATATTTACATCCTAACTCAGTCACACAAGATTCACACCGTGGTGTGTGTACTATCCTGCTACAGGAGAAAATCACTGTTGCCAATTGACGTAAAAACCTCGTATTTACGTTAATAAAAGCAAGCTTGAGGAAAAACTCCGTGACGACGGTGAAAAATCCTGTATTCAGGTCAAACTGAGCAAAAAGTTCGCTACATTTACATTAACAACTAATTGTTATGCAGCATGGTGTATGTAATACCCCGTGTAGTTGTGACAGTTGCAGTGTAAATGTACCTATGTGTAAAATGATAAAATACAAATTAATAAAAAATGGATACGAAGAGAAGAGGCGGCAGCATGCGGCAGAGATCAAGGTGGAGCATCAGAAGTGTCAGTGCAACAAATTTTTTTTTATTAAATTACAGTTTCTCTCTCTGCCTAGTAGGTAGTACATATACTACAAAAAGTACACTATTATTTTCTTAATGGATGCATTATTAACCAGGAAATGTAGTCCTTGGATTGCATAAATCTCTGAGGACCCCTGTAGTTTACTGGTTAAATCCAGATTCTTAACCAGGAAACATTCATAGAGGAAATTTCACCAGAATTGTCATCCAATATTGGTAGAAAATCGAAGGGAGTTGGAACTATCAAACAACTAAACAGAACGACTCAGTCTGACGAGGGTACACCTGCACTCACACCATACATCCCATCCCCCTTCATCCCTTTTGCCCAGGGACCGAGGTGACAGTAAACTCCCAACATTATTCACCGCACATCTCACCAATTATGTAGTTATTCCGCCTAATTCACATATGAAAGCCACCATAAAGAGTAAATTGAAGAATGGTACTGTTCTTGTTTTAGAAGAAGAATCATGTAAAATGAAAGGACTCTCAGTGGAAAGCGCATTATGTCAGGTGAATAACGATGGGGAAACTCATGTTCCTAATTTATCAGTGAATGGAGAAGTGCAGATCAAAACGGGAACTTGTATACGCACTTTAGAGACTTGTCCTGCTCCTATACGGGAAATAACTATAGCTGGAACTTCAAGTAAGATAAAACAGGCAGACAGAGAGAGCATAAAGGAGACTTTGATTCACTCAGGAAATTTTGATGTGGAAAATGATCTACCGGATTTATTACAAAAACACCAACAGACTGTCGCATTACCTGAAAAACAACTATGGTGTACTAGCCTGATTAAACACAAGATTAACGTACACCAGGACACACAACCAATATACGTACCAGCCTATACAGTTGTACACTCACAACGTACTCTTGCAAATCAGTATGTTAATGAAATGTTAAAACTGGGTATTATTGAACCATCAGTTTCCCCGTGGAATCCCCATTATTTTTCGCGCCAAACAAAATGAAGAAATGCATGCGGTAGTCAGTTACTGTAAATAAACCAACACACATTCCCAGACCGGTTTCGTATGCCATTGTTAAGTGACGTCTTGCATAATATTGGACCAGAAAATAATGTATTTTTCACGATCGGTATGCTTAATGGCTATTACCAAAATTTTCTCGATCAGAAGTCACGCAAATACACTGTTTTCTCCACAAATACAGGGCATTACAAATATAATAGAATGCCGATGGGGTTAAGGACAGCGCCAGGCAAATTCCAATGATTAATGAATTGTGTACCGTCTGGAATGTTAGGAAATGGTATATTTGTGTACTTGGACATCATAATTGCAACACACACAACAGATGAACATTTACAGAAATTAGACCAGCTCCTACACAAGTTAGCTGATGCTAGTTTGATAATTAAGTTGTCTACATGCAAATTTTGCTTTAATAAAGTAAAATTCTAAGGCCACAGACTAGATGCAAAGGGGATCTACGCATCTGAAGACAAAATACAAATAGTAAGGGATTTCCCTGAACCCACAAATGTGGATGAAATATGACAATATTTTTAGGTCTGGCAGGCTACTACAGATCCTTCATACATCACTTCTCTCATATAGGTGGAACCATTATTTCACCTACTGAAAAAACATGCTGTATTTCAGTGCGGAGAGGGACAAAAACTAGCATTTAATGAATTAAAAGATAAACCTACATGTGCACCTTTGTTGGCCTATCCTGATTTCACAAAACCATTTATAATTTGTACAGATGCATCTCTTAAAGCAGTGGTTTCCAACCTGTGGGGCGCGCCCCCCTACGGGGACACAAAGGGCTGCCCAGGGGGGCGCGAAGGCTTGATGAAGAGGGTACTTATATTTGAAAACTATGATTTATGATGGAAATCAGTAATTTCTAAATAAGGAGAAAGTATTTCAAATATCAATAAGAAATCTAGTTATCTGAATATATAAACAATTTCAAAGATTAAGCATATATGATATTTAGTGACATGTGCCAACTATGTCAGTAAAATACAGTGTTTGAGGAAGGGGGACGCAAAGAACGTTTCATTCAGCGAGGAGGGGCGAGAAATACAAAAGGTTGGAAACCACTGTCTTAAAGGATTAGGGGGCGTATTGATGCAAGAAGAGAAGCGCGGAAAAAACAACCAATTGCAATTGCTAGCACACAAATAAAAGGTGCAGAGAAGAATTATTGCACTACAGTCCTAGAGGCACTTGCAGTGGTCTTTGCTTTACAAAAGTTACGAAATTTGGTATATGGATATGATATTCACCAATTCACCGACCATAAGCCACTCGTGGGCATATTCCAAGAAAAACTCCTCTCTGGGAGGATAGCAAGATGGAACTGTACTGTTGAAACTTATAAACATTCACTACATCCAAGGCAAAAGAAATTTAGCTGCTGATGCACTATCAAGGAACCCAACGACAATTCATGTCACAACGTTAAGTCTAAAGGAAAACATCCAAAACAAAGAAACAGAAACTTGATCCAACGTGGTCTAAAGTTATTATACACTTTGGAAAGTGTCAAGGATATACTGTTACCCAAGCTACATATAACACTCAAAAATTCACAATAGTCTATCTATCTATCTATGGCCAGACGCCTCAATCCCGTACGGGGTGGCCACAAACAAATCGTCTCCACGTTGCCCTGTCCCCCGTCATTTCACTGCCCTGCTCCCAACTCACACCCTCTCTCTCATATACCTCTCCACTCCATCCCTCCATCTCATCCTCGACAATGCCTAATATGGGATCAACCCAGGACAAACAAATCAAACAGACAACTAGTGGTACCTAATGAAATGATACCTCAGGCATTAAGGATGATACACGATAGTCCACATGCACGACATCCAGGCAAAGATAGGACGGACTGACAAACCCGGATGTTATACTGCTGGCCATTGTTACGAAAGGATATATACAATCATATAGACAGATGCGAGTCATGTGCGAGACACAAAGGCTACACGTTAACACCTGCACCAATAGGGAAATATCCTGTACCTAACGAACCGTGGAACGTTGTGGCGGCTGACTGACTTAAGTTGCCCTATCTTTCAGTAATAATCAGTATCTCTTCACTGCTACAGCTCATGTCTCAAGACATGTGATTTTAGTCCCAGTGAAGGATAAGACAGCAGAAACAATGGCAAGAGCAATCATAGACAACATAATATATAGGTTCATCACACCGAAGGTATTAATAAGTGATAATGGAGGTGAATTTAATTTTGAAATATTACAAGACATATGTAAACAATACAATATAAATAAGGTAAATGTCTTAGCTTATCACCCAGCATCCAATGGGTTGGTAGAGAGACAAAGCAAAAAGGTGTTGGATGTGCTATGACACATTCTCAATGAAAATTTTGCAAGCTGGGATGATTGGATTCTCAGCATCAATTAATTGTCCAATCAACAAGTCTATAGGAGACACACCACATTTCATTATCTATGAGACAGACAAAATATTACTGTACGAAATTCTGGAAGGTCAAAATTTTCCTCTATACAATAATGACGATTATCCTAAACTCCGTTTGCATGAATTCCAGGAAATACATGAAATCATGAAGAAACAATTATCGATGTCCAAAGAAGAAATGACGGAGTCATTCAATAAAATGGCAAAATAATCAACTATCAGCTTAGGCGACATGGTCTATGGTATCATTCACACTAGAGACAATAAACTATCACCGAAATGTGAAGGCCCATCCAGAGTATTTAAGAAGACAACAAACAAGGGAGTAATTAAGTCACTGTCGAGCTGCAAAGAAAAGCAAAGTCATGCTGATCATTTAAAAAGGATCCCAACGAATTTAGCCAGCAATTATTAAACCTCGGACACCACTGAAAAACGGAACACAAACGATGAAAATCAACTAGAAAAAATCAAAACATACAAAAATATATTAAGATCCCATAACAAACAAACAAAAATAGGCCCAAGTGTTCCTACAAGTGCCCCATTACAGCATTTACATGATCTAGGTATCGAATTAAACTCCTTCTATAAGTGAAACAACGAGCAAAGTTATTGTTTTCCAAGAGCCAGTTTGTAATGAGCATCATCACTATCATCGACCTCAGCATGACTGGATTAGCTAATTAATAGATTTTATTTTTTGGTCTCTAATGATGAGGGGACTTATACCATGGATTCTCATCTATAGAGCAAGAGGATCAGTTCACTTAGACCCTCAACTATAATAAGGCAAGGATGCCTCAGAGCCCCAATGGCCTCAACAACAATAATTGTGAAAGATATTATGAGTACTGAAATTAGTTTGGACATCTTATATAAATTACCTGTATTGTTGGAGAATATTGCCAAGCCACTGAGGACACTGGAAGCTACAGTATGATGAGAAGTTCTGCTTCAGAAGTTCATAACTCAAAGGAAGTGACGGAATTCATGAAGTTAGCAAAATGGAAATTAGACCAAGCAAGAGCTACCATGCTCATCATGATCCAAGATATCCTGTCTCGTGGAACCGAGACACTTTCGGACATGCACAACATCACACATATACGTAAGAAGCGCAGTTTGTTCGGCCTGGGTGGTGCAATTCTAGGGAATATTTTTGGATTGGCTACAGAAGAAAATCATAAGAAATAAACACATTTAATAAGATAGCTCAGGTATTAACATATCAGCAGAAGCTAGTTGACAATCAAAACACAGCAATGATGACGATTGTGAAAAATCTCAGAAAGGCAGAAAGGATAACTGACCAGAGTGTGGACAAAATAAATGCAATGGAAGGAAACATGACACTTTTTCAACACTTTTCAGTAATCATGGAACTTACTGACATAATAATACTTCAGTTAGACAGCACTAGAGCTGGTTATCAAGCTTTGATGAAAGGTGTTGCAAATGCTGGTAATGGCAAGATTACCATTAACTTACTTGCAGTTCACGATCTACGTCAAATAATCAGTCAAGGCATACATGAACATGGTTTGAAGCCTTTGTTTCAGGACAGGAATCTCATGCTATATTATCCATTCCTAGAAGCAGCTCTAACACCAACGTCAGTAATATTTCGTGTACCATCCATAACACATATTTTGTTCACACTCTATCAAATATACCATTTTCCTTCTAAGAATAATGACACCTTGGTCATCATCAACATCAACACCAACACAGAACTCATTATGGTCTGCAAGAAACAGGACACTGTCACTTTCGCTAGCGAATCAGCGATTGAACGAAAGTGTCGTACATCCTTACATGCTGTTCACCTTTGTCCTGCGTACATTTTCACGTTTCAGCCAAAGGGAACAGTCCCTTGTGAAATGGCAATCATAAGAAATCATAACATTCATCAGCACAGCAAATTCGCATTTGCTCCAGATAAACCCACCCACCATCAGCGCATCGGATATTTACATTTTTTTTTTACTTCACTCATAACACATCAGTTTTCGTAATTTGTCCAGATACACCACCATCTCATAAACTATACATAGCACCTGACTATTGTGCTGTATTTACACCATCTTTGTCCACCTTAGCTACAAACAATTACTATACCATCCTTAATCACACATACAAATACTTCCAACCACGACCTGAGATGGATTTAAACACGAGCACAAATATTAAGGTGACCACCACAGCTTGAAACTATGCAATTAATCAATCAAACAGTGAAGCCTTGAGAAGAACTGAGTATAAGTATGTTTAATCTATATTATGTGTATAGCCCAGCTCCAGTTGTCTTAATAATCTTCTTCATTGTATTTAGTATATTACTATTGGCTATGCGCAGAATGCAAGCAAAGATTGCAGACTTGGAGTCAGTATTTACAGGAGGAAGAGTAAACATTCAAGTGAGACTCCCTGAGTGAAATGAGTATCAAATGTAAATATTGTAAATTATATATACAAAGAAAGAAAGAAATTAAACATGAAGGAAATTATGGGCAACATATTATATAATATTAATCTAATCATGCATAAATGATAAACTGACACACACACACATATATATATAAATATAAATATATATATATATATATATATATTGTAGGAGTAGCCTACAGCACCAGTCGAGCAGGGCAGTACTCCAAAGGTGGATGGAAACCTGATGACAGGGAGAGCTGGAGCTCCCGTTTCATCAGCCCTCGGGACTAGTTCCTGACCATCCCCCTTTGCTGAACATTTTTAGTGTTTCAGAAACACAAAGAGTAGGCCAACATGCTCTCAAATACAATTTTCTCTAACTGTCAACACCAATCTACATGCACAGTACACATTACACTTCCTTATTAAAGTTAAAAATATAAATGACACAGAATAACCAGGCCTCGGAGTTCCCAGGGGGGGGGGGGGGAACCATAAATGCCACCATCCACCCTTGTCCCAGGGATGACTCAGCGAGATGCCTGGAACCACTGTCTGACTAACTTCTTTTTCGTTTCCGCAACATTCGCAGCCTTTCCTCTAACTTTCTGTCTGTCAAACACCACGTCACCTCCTCTAAACCTCACCTTCTCTTCCTGACAGAGACTCAGCTGTCTGAGGAAATTGACAGCAAACCCTTTTCTGTTTCCTCCAACTTTCTCTATACTCGTTTCAAAGCCAAAGGTGACTTCAGTATATGTACACAACGACTTATCTGGCTCTCGTGTTCCAGAACTTGATTCTTCTGAATTCTCTACTCCCTGGGTTCAGCTTTCCTGTCATTCTCTGACTAAATATATCTGCGCTGTTTACTTATCTCCTAATCCTATCCTACTGACTATGAAAAATTCTTCGGTTATCTTGCTTCTACGGTGGAACACATTCTTTCCACTTCTCCTTTCTCTGAAATCTCCATTCCAGGAGATTTCAATGTTCACCACCACCTTTGGCTCTCCTCTCCATTCACTGATTCACCTGGTGAACAAGCCTACATCTTTTCTATTCTTAATGACCTAGGGCAGCTTGTACAGCACCCTAACCGTATTACTGACTGCCTTGGAGAGACCTCTACCATACTTGACCTCTTCCTTACAATTAATCTTTCTGCTTATGCTGTTAATTTTTCCTCTCCATTGGGTTCCTCGGATCACAACTTTATTACCTTGGTCTGTGAACCTCCAAAGAAATGTTGATTGTAGCACTTTGGAGCTGTGGATTGGGAGGCCCTCAGGAAGATCTTCTTTGATTTTCCTTGGATTGATTATTGCTTCCATGGCCAGGAGTCATCTGAGTGTGCTTTGCGCGTTACAGAGGTTATTCTCTCGGGAATGGAAACATAAATTCCCGTCTCATTTCCTTTGACTAATTCAAGAAAGCCTTGGTTTAATTACGTTTGTTCTAATGCTGCCCACAACAATGAGAGGGCCTATAAAAGGTACTAGAGCCAACCCACTCTTGAATCACATCTTGCTTATTTTTCTGCCCGGAATCGTGCTAAGTCTGTTCGCTCTGCTAAAAATGATTTCATCCACACTAAATGCTCTCAACTCTCTAACTCGAATTCTCGCTCCTTCTGGCACCTTGCCAAAAACCTTTCTAACAACTTTACCTCATCATTCTTCCCTCCTCTTTTCTACTCTGATGGCTATGTAGCTATTTCTTCTACTGATAAAGCAGATCTCTTTGCTCAGACTTTCTTCTCCAATTCCAACTTAGATGATTCCGGTGCTGTTCCTCCATCACTTCCACCCCCCCCCCCCTGACTTCCTCATGGTTGACATTAAAATTTCTTCAGCTGATGTATTTTCTGCCATCACTGGCCTCAATACTAAAAAGGCATATGGGCCTGATGGAGTCCCTCCTGTTGTCCTCAAGAACTGTGCGTTTGTGCTTACACCCTGCCTAGGTAAACTCTTTCGCCTTTGTCAACTTGTACCTTTCCTTCTTGCTGGAAGTTTGCTCTCATTCAGCCAGTCCCAAAGAAGGGTGACCATTCCCATCCATCTAACTATCGTCCAATTGCTAAAGGGAGGTTGTGAGTTATTGAAACTACATGTTAACATTTTCTGTACTTTCTCCTTTATTTATTGATCAATTTCCACCATTCAAATGCCATTTTGTTCAGAATTTTAAGGAGAAAACTTTTTCTTATAACACTATATAAGGTAAACTTAGGAAATCTGTAAAAGTATAAACAACCAACATAATTATACAAATAGGGCAGAAAATATTGCATTTAACAAAAAAATATTTGCAGCAAAATATGCAGCATAAAATTCTGAACAAGATGGTTTTTTACTGATCAAAATCCGTCCAGAAATAAGCGAGAAAGTAGTTTTTTCGGCCCAGTTTTTGAAATTTTACAGATCGGCTCTTTGAAAGCTGGAATACTTTGAGGTAATGTAACTCTTGATCCACTTGTCACAGGTAGCTAGAATTTTCTCAGGAACTTCAGTAACGTATGACCAGACTCTTCAGGAAGTTTCAAAGCTCTACACACAGAATTACCCCAGGTTTTTGCCATTGTTGAATGAACTGCTTCACATGTGTAGCTATTTTGAGTATCGGAATACTGATACAGTACTGTAATTCATAATCCACTGATCACAGGCATCTGAAATTTTGGCAACAATGATCAAAATGTATAAAAATTCATAACAATTCTTTATTGCAGATATACAGCCTTTAGAAATTCCCTGTACTGCTGGTCATATGCAGCTGAAATTTTATATAAATGATCAAAACAAAAAAATACTCACTTCACCACTTTACTGCACATTTACACTACACATCAGAATTCCCCTGCTCCATAGTCTTCATCTTCCTTGCTTGTTCCCGCTCTCCGCCTCTTTGGTTTCGGCACTGATGGGGAAGACTTCACGTCATTTGTCTCTTTGCTTTGGTACCTTAGCTGCAGCTTGAGTCATGCGGCCAAATCCTAGTTCGCTTCCTACTGCAGCACTTTCCTAACCCATGTGTTCCAGTGCAGTGTGAGCCATGGTATACAATACGGTCTCGAACCTGTAGAATCGAGTCTTATGAAGGCAGTTTCAGATCTTGGAGTGGAACAACTCATTCGGGTTTTGGGTCTTTCCCATCATGCATCTGCTCAACAGTTCATCTGATGACAGCTCTTTTAAAACCTGGAAAATGGCCTTCCTCACCTTTTTGTCTGGGCAGAAGTAGACATTCATGTCCTCATGTGATGTTGGCGGCTTATTATTTACAATTGCTTTGTTACAAAAGCAATACGAATCCTTCCAGTTGGGCAGGACTGATGCTTAGGATTGCTGTCTGTGCTGCTTACATGATGATATGAAGCTATGATATCTTTTCTCCGGTCCTCAACTGACTTCCCTACACGGTGGCGGATAGCACACCATAATACCTTGCCAAGGCGTCAGTGACAGCATCAGTCAGTTTGTCCTTGCCACCCAATAAACTTTTCCTTATAACTTTCTGAGGCACCTTTTGTTTCTTTTACTTCCATCCATTCTTCTTTGAGTTTCCTCAGCCGTCTCCGAAGTCTCTTGCTGACGTGGTTTATACATTCGTGCTTCTGCACCGGAACACTGTATGGGCCTTTCTTATCATTCAGGGCAGTGACAGCACTGAATGCTGATGAATCTCCATCCCATATAAAGGACACATAACGCATCTTATTTTGTTCAGTAGATCTCTGTCATATTCTTACTGCAGCTGCAGCCTCCATACCCCCAGATTTTCTTTGGCAATTCATGGTGCACTTTGGTGTATGTTCCTGAACTTTTCTAAGGTATGTAGCGTTATCAATTTTCTTGTTCCTCTTTGCATTCTCAAGTCGCATGCAGGTGAAGCAGAAATTGCTGAGAACTTCGAAATCAAGCACAAATCCAGTATGTGATTCAATTACACAGCCTATTCCGACATGTGATTTGTGGCCTCTTGTTAGCCAACTTCCATCATGTGAAACATCGATGTCTAGGATGCCGTCCATATCTGGTTCAATGCCCTTTTCTTTGTAATGTTGCACAACGCACTCCCGAACTACTGCCTGCTTCCTTTTATACAATTTCATTATCATTTCCCCCACATAATCCCTTACTAAGTAATATTTTTGTTCATGAACAAGGGTAACACTCATGGTGGCACACAACATTTTGTACCCCGAATAACCAATGCCCCCTTGCATACTGTAATAAATCATGTCTGTTGTGTGGGCGGCATGTGACCCGTGAGTAACCTTGGGTTTCCTTATTATCTTACCACAGGCACGACACTTCACTGTAATTGTGGTATCAGCTGATACCACCCCAAGTTCTAAGTCCAACCTCCCCATACAGGCATCACATACACCTGTGGCAGCATCAAAAATGGACTGAATCCCCTCCCTATCCCAAATGATGGTCTCAGGCCGAACACGAGGTGAGGGGTCTGATGGCTCCACTTTGCTTTCCAACAGCCTCTTTCGTACGAAGAGGGTTGGTACTGTCATCTTCCTATAACCCTCGAGTTCTGCCACCAACACAGAATCATCATCATCATCCCCGCCCGCTGTCGCACCTGACTTTGATGGTACAGCATCATTTGGCACAGCCGCACCACCACCTAGGAATATACTGCAATTGTACACACATTTTGCCACAACCACCTGGGAGTATACACCATCTTCATGCCTATAATATGGCATTATGTCCAAAAAACAAAAAGAAAACAAAACATGAAGCCAACTCTATGTATCATGGTACAGTATTTACATACAAAACTCACCTGTAGACCCAGTAGCCTCAGATGAATAAGCTGAAGAAACACCAGATTCTCCAGCATCTCCACCTAGAAATACACCAGTAACATGTTTTTCTCACCTTCATGACAACCACCTGGGAATATACACCATATTCATGTTTATAAAATGTTATAATGTCCAAAAAAAAGATAACATGAAGCCAACTCTGTGTATCATGGTACAATATTTACATACAAAACTCACCTGTGGACCCAGTAGCCTCAGGTGACTAAGCTGGAGAAACACCAGACATTCCCTCACCACCACCTAAAACTATACTAAGCTTTTCTCGGTTCACGACAATCACATGGAAATATACCTGTACACTATCCTCAAGCCTACAAAATGGCATTATGTCCAAAAAAAGAAAACAAAACACGAAGCCAGCTCTGTGTATCATAGTATTATACAGTATTTGCACAACAAAACTCACCTGTAGACCCTATAGCTTCAGATAAATAAATTGGACAAACACAAGACACTCCCTCACAATCACCAACATACAGTATATAGCTAAAAAGGTTTCTCACCTTCATACTAATCAAACGTTCTTCTATGCAAATAAAACACTGAAGACTAGTCTGTATCATGTTATTTACATTACATGTCACCTGTAGGCTCAAGTACCACACAGTGCCTGTACAACCACCAGACACCACTACCAAGTTTTTCTCATCATCATGCCTGTAAAACATTCTTCTTTGCAATATATATATATATATATATATATATATATATATATATATATATATATATATATTAAAATGCAGTATAGTGCCCCCAAGAACATCCAGACACCCCCAGAAGGAGCCCACAGAGGAGCAGCAACAGCTCGCTGGGACTCGGTGCGACAATGGCCTAAGTCAGCCAGGGCCGCGTGCCCCTATAACCCGGAGCTCACCCGTAATCACCATAGCAGGAATACCACACTACCTTCCAGGCGAGCCTTCACTAACCAGCTAAGGGGTGGAGCTGCCTATCCAGCTCCTGCCAGCACCCCAAAGGAGACGGCCTGCAGCTGCTCCCGCCTTCGTCAGGAGATGGCCTGTAGCCACTGTGAAGGTGTCTTCCTTGAGACGGCCTGTAGCCACTCGCCCCTTGCTAAGAGATGGCCTGTAGCCACTCCCGCCTTTGTCAGGAGATGGCCTGTAGCTGCTCCGAAGGTGTTCTTCTGGAGACGGCCTGTAGCCGCTCCAACCCCCTCCTGAAGGAGACGGCCTGTAGCTGTTTTGAAGGTATTCCCCCTGAGACGGCCTGTAGCTGTTCTGAAGGTATTCCCCCTGAGACGGCCTGTAGCTGTTCTGAATGTATTCCCCCTGAGACAGCCTGTAGCTGTTCTGAAGGTATTCCCCCTGAGACGGCCTGTAGCTGTTCTGAAGGTATTCCCCCTGAGACGGCCTGTAGCTGTTCTGAAGGTATTCCCCCTGAGACGGCCTGTAGCCGCTCACCCCTCCTGAAGGAGACGGCCTGTAGCCTCTCTGAGAGTAACGACAAGATGGCCTGTAGCCACTCCTGCCTTCGTCAGACGGCCTGTAGCCACTCCGAAGGTGCCCCTGGGTTTGCTGGCAGCCACCCACCCTCTCAGGCCACAGCCAGTGGCCGGGCCTTGGCGACGGCTTGTAGCCGCACCCCCAGGAAGCCACAGCCGGTAGCTGGGCCCTATGGCAGGAGGCACCTGGTAGCCGCCCCACTCCCTGAGATTGACACCTGTTCCCCGACCCCTGACACAGACGGAGTCTCGGGCGTAGAGGAGTACTGGAGAGGCCCTGTAGTCTCAACTGGCCTCTGCTCCCTACAATTGGCTCTGGAGGAGACCCACCTGACGGACCCTGACGTAGACCGGTGCCGCAGCCCCTTCCTGTCGGCGCCGCCCAACCCTGGGGACCGCAGTCCTTGGGAATCCCAGACTGCCCCCAGAACTCCGGGGCGGGAACTCTGCACACCTCGACGGCGGAGGTCCTCATCCTCTGTCAGGAGCCTGAACGACCAGTTCAGGCAATTGTTCGGCCCTAGCCCTGAGGGCCACACTCCTGTCCCCAGCCCTGAGAGCACAGGACCCTTCGCCACCCACAGCCCTGTACGAGAACGGACGCCCCTGTGCGTGATCCCGTGCCCCCTGAGCACAGCGTCTCCTGGTGGTGCTCAGCGCCGTCAGTAGCGGAGCTGCATCGCCCCTCTGCCGCGCCCCTGGCGCCAGATTCAACCGGAGTGACAGTAATTGTGCAATGATAGTGATCGAGCAGTGGCAAGGCAGAGTAGTGAATTGACAGTGATAGTACCAAAGTGTTGGAAAGAAGAATAGACACAGTGAACAGATATGGAACCATACAGTAATAATATAAGCACCAAAGCGGTGGAGTAAGTGATAATAATTGATCAAAAGCAACATACGAGTAGAGGGTAACAAAGTAAATATGCTACCATCAGAAACTACCTCATACTACCATAATCATAATCAGACCCCAGTGCATTACACCACCCTCCCCAATGAGAAATAACTTTAGCATCTCCACTCGCATAGAGACCCTGGACTACCCTGATTTAGAACGTTCTGCCCCAAGTGCTATTTCACTGTATCCCCAAACAGTATCCTGGAAGATACTATTAACTAAATCTCATTATAAGAGTTTATAATCGCCCAGTATACTTGTGTTTGTAACATCTACTGATTCCCCTGTCTAACTAAGCAATACACGTGTAAGGTTGTTCCCTAGAGTTTTTGTGTCCTGCCTCTCTCTTATTTGTCTAAGACCCGGTCTCAAAAGAGAGCCCCGCTATACGCTAGACATTTACGGAACGGGAAGCCGAACCAAATACACCTAGCATCACAGTATATATATATATAGATAGATAGATAGATAGGTATTGATATATAGATATATATAAAGACTAGCCTACATTTCACGGTATTCGATTTATTTAGGTAAACAAACCTATAAAATACAGAAGCTCACTTGCTGGTACCGTAACTTAACCCGCCCCGTCCCGGAGACGTGAATTCACATCCTCACATGATGTGCACTCATATCCTGGAGACGTAAATTAACGCGGCAACATTGCAAGGTCCCTAATTTGCACAATTTTCAATTTTCGCGAGTGATTTCACGAGTGATTTTTGGCACGTATACATGGGACACCTTCCTCTATTCCTCTACAAGATGCCAAGCAGGGACAATGCCTTACACCGCATAGCCTCTCCCCCCCACTGCACGCCATTGTCTCGGCAATTCACCTGTTACCAGTGACCTGGCCAATAAAGACATTCAGGGCCAGAGTGATTCCCCAATCGATGACAATGTGGAGGACAAAGTTTACAAAGCATTAGAGGAAGAAACAGTCAGAAATGATGATCAGGTAATGTGGGAGAAAAAGGTCATCAATGGTGATGAGTTAGTGAGTGAAACAATGCTTATAATGCCTATATTACTGTTTGAAAACCAATATACTCTTGTACTACATATAATCTCGTACCAAGTATATAAATAAATACTGTTTATGAGTGGATAAAATAGTTACCCTCCCATAGAACTCGTTTTCTTTGGTGCCAGCCTGTTAGAAAACCCAGTCAGGTAAGGAGGAACTCCTACCTGGATCGAGTATTTGAAACCTCAGGTGAGCGATTTCTCTATGAATTTTCGATGTTTCTCACCAAAAGCGAATGTTGAACCTAAAAAAAAAAGGTCCAAAAATGTCGGGACTGGGGCGTACCACTGCCCAGAAAACGTCGGGATGGGGCGGATTAATCTAATGCTGTGACACTCCATCACCACGACCAAGATATTTACCAAGTTTTTCTCACTTTCATGCCTATCAAACGTTCATCTATTGACAAAAACAAGACTAATCTACATTTCACAGTATTCAATTTATTTACGTAAACAAACCTATAAAGTACACCAGCTCACCTGCCGGTACCATAATCTAATGCTGTGACACTCCATCACCACCACCAAGATTTATACCAACTTTTTCTCACTTTTATGCCTATCAAATGTTCTACGCAAAAAAAAAAAAAAAAGTATCTATAAAGACTAATGCTCATTTCACGGTATTCGATATATTTGCGTAAACAAACCTTAGAATACACCAGGTCACTTGCAGGTACTTCTCCCATTCTCTGATGGTGTGGCGGTCTTCTTCCCCCTAGAGCCGCGCTGCAGGTTCTCCAGCCTCTTCTTCGAAGTCCTGGTCTTCCGTGGCATACTTGCAGTCATCAAAACCATGCAAAAAGCCACAAAAACTTGCCAGACAAACTTTGCCACTGCTCAAAACAGAAACAGGTTGCTAACTGCAGTTTCCGTTTGTTGACATACAGACTTTTCTCTGATTCATGTATCAAAGACATTGGTAAAGGGGTAGCTAAAAGAAATTTAGCTGAACGAAAATACTTATTTCATCCCCCCCCCCCCGATCGCGTACGGCTCGACGCGTGCCTCACGCGACTCAGGTGAGAATGAGGGCCAGAACACCTGCTTATTTTTGAAATATGACAGTAATATATATCTAAATATGAGGAGCAGTCACATACGAATCATTTAGGCACAAAAAAAAAATCGAATTTTTGGTCGAAAACTGGAGCAAAACCTCCCCTTATCCTGTGTCTCAAAAGTTTTCGAGTCAGTTCTTAACAGAGAAATTTTGAGGCATCTTTCCTATCAAAACTTTCTGGTCGTCAGTATGGGTTCCGTCAGGGACGCTCCACTGGCTATCTTCTCACCTACCTTTCAGACTCCTGGTCATCCTTTCGGGGCTTTGGCGATAGCTTTGCCATTGCACTTGACATCTCAAACGCTTTCGATCGAGTCTGGCATAAATCTTTAATTTCTAAACTGCCCTCTTATGGTTTCTAGCTTTCTATCTGTGCCTTCATCTACAGCTTCCTTTCTGGTCATTCTATAGCCACAGTTGTAAACGGCCATCGTTCGTCTCCTACATCTATCAACAGTGGTGTTCCTCAGGGCTCTATCACTAACTCTTCCATTTATTCATCAGTGACCTTCTAAGATTTACATCTAATCCTATCCACTTGTACGCTGATGATTCCATCCTTCACCTTTCCATTCGGTTCTCACAATGTCCATCTCAGCAGTTACTTCAACTAAAAGGGATGAGGCTATGGCACATCTAATGTCTGACCTGGCTCGTGTCTCTGACTGGACTGACTGGGGTAAAAATAATCTTGTTGTTTTTAATGCATCAAAGACTCAGTTTTTACACCTATCAACCCAACACAATCATCCACAGGAGTACCCACTAATGTTTAATAATATGCAGCTCAATCCTGGATCATCTTTGAACATGCATGGGGTTTAATTCACTCAGGACTTATCTTGGAATGATCATATTGTATCTCTTGTAAAATCCGCTTCCCAGCGATTGGGTGTGCTAAGCCAACTGCATACCTTCTTTACCCCTGCACAGTTGTTGACTTTATACATGTTTTTTTTGCACCTGTATAGAGTACAACTCTCATGTGTGGGGAGGCTCCCCACATACAGCTCTTCTCAATAGGATGGAGTCAAAGGCTTTTCGTCTCATTAACTCTTACTGGCTCCCTTCATCCTCTGTCCCTTCGCCACACTGTTGCATCTTTATCTCTTTCCTATCACTACTTCAATGGTCACTGCTCTTCTGAACTGTTTGCTTGCATCCCTCAACCTGTATGACGGGTACATAGCACATGTCTAGCAACAAACTCTAATCCCTTTTCTGTCCATCTCTCTAATACTAGAGTTAACCGTTACTCCCAGTCTTACATTTATGCAACAGGCCATCTCTGGAACTGTCTCCCGCTGTCTGTATTTCCTACTTCCTATGATCTCCAGTCTGTCAAACGCAGTGTGTTCAGGCATCTCGAAATGAACGGATCTTGAATTAGGCTCTCTTTTGTATTGTTGTTTTTTCTTGGAAGGAACGATTTGTGGGCTACTGGCCTTTGATTCCTTCTGTCTTGAATATATATATAATAGGTACAGTCATGATTACTAATCTCTGACCAGACACGCGTGGCGGGCAGTGCATGACCACACACGAGCCATGCACTGGAACACAGCCTCTGCACTACACGGGGCCATCATGCACAGGGCAAAGAACTGTAACCAGGTGATCTGAATCGTACTACTCCTCATATCATTGAAATTACCAAAAATATTATCGTTTCTCCTCCATAATTTAATAATCTGTGTTTATCGACAGGGGCCGACATTTCTTCAATCAGTCTGCAATTTAGCAATTTCCAAGAAGTAAAAAAAAAAAAAAAAAATATGCCACTATTTGTGAGTATTGGCATCATATATACCATAATAATTATTTATGAATTAACGACATTAACTGGCACACATTTTGACCAAAGGGGGCATGCAGCTAAGACGTCACGTAGGAATAAGGCAACCATTCCCACTGGATGGCAACGGCATAGATATAAATAAGACCAGATGCCGCATCGCCCATTCTTCAGTACAGCGGCTATGCGTCTGTGCGGCCGCCAACTTGGAGCGGTCAAGCATATAATAGTGGGGCTTGTTTTAGAGTGAATTCAAACCATGAAAATGAATGTTGTTGTGGTGGAGGTGGTGATAGTGGTTACTGTTGTGGCGGTGGTGAAGATGGCTATTGTTGTGGTAGTGGTGGTTATTGCTGTGGTGATGGTGGTTTTTGTTGTTGCTGTTGTTGTGGTGGTGGTGGTTGTTGTGCTAATTGTGGTAGTTGTTGTGTTAGTGGTGGCTGTTGTGGTTGTTGTTGTTGTTGTGGTGGTGGTGGTTGTGATGATGGTTATAATGGTGGCTGTTGTGGTGGTGATTGTGGTTGTTGTTGCTGTTGTGGTGGTTGTGTTAGTGGTGGTGGTGGTGGATGTTAATTGTTGTGGTGGTGGTTGTTGTGGTGGTCATTGTTGTGATAGTGGTTATAGTTGTTGTTGCTGTTGTTGTTGTGGTGGTGGTGGTTGTGTGATAGTTGTAGTGGCGGTGGTGGTTGTTGTGGTGATGGTTTTTGTGGTTGTTGTCGTTGTTGCTGTTGTTGTTGTTGTGGTGGTGGTGGTGGTTCTTGTGGTGGTGGTAGTCGTGGTTGTGTTGGTTGTTGTTGTTTTTGTTGTTGTTATGGTGGTGGTGGTGGTTGTTTTGGTGGTTGTTGCATTGGTGGTGGTGGTGGTTGTGGTGGTGGTTGTGGTGGTGGTTATTGTTGTGGTGATTGTTGTTGTGGTTGTTGCTGTGATGGTTATTGTGGTTGTTGTTGTGATGGTGGTTGTTGTTGTGGTGGTGGTTATTGTGGTGATTATTGTTGTTGTTGTTGTGGTGGTGGTGGTTATTGTGGTGATTATTGTTGTGGTTGTTGTTGTGGTTGTTACTGTGGTGGTTATTGTTGTGGTTGTTGTTGTGATAGTGGTTGTTGCTGTGGAGGTTATTGTAGTGATGGTGGTTGTTGTGATTGTGGTGGTTGTTTTTGTGGTGGTTATTGTTGTTGTGGTGGTGATTATTGTTGTGATGGTGGTTATTGTTGTGGTGGTGGTTATTGTTGTGGTTGTTGTTGTGATGATGGTGGTGATTGTTGTTGTGGTGGTGGTTGTGGTGGTGGTTATTGTGGTGATTGTTGTTGTGGTTGTTGCTGTGGTGGTTATTGTGGTGGCTGTTGTTGTGGTGGTGGTGGTTATTGTTGTGGTGATTATTGTTGTGGTTGTTGTTGTGATAGTGGTTGTTGCTGTGGTGGTAGTTGTAGTGATGGTGGTTGTTGTGATTGTGGTGGTTGTTTTTGTGGTTGTTATTGTTGTGGTGGTGGTTAGTGTTGTGGTGGTTGTGATGGTGGTGGTGGTGGTAGTGATTGTTGTTGTGGTGATGGTTGTGGTGGTGGTAAATGTTGTGGTGATTGTTGTTGTGGTTGTTGCTGAGGTTCATATTGTTGTGGTTGTTGTGATGGTGGTTGTTGTTGTGGTGGTGGTTATTGTTGTGGTGATTATTTTTGTGGTTGTTGTTGTGGTTGTTACTGTGGTTGTTGTTGTGGTGGTTATTGTTGTGATTGTTGTTGTGATAGTGGTTGTTGCTGTGGTGGTTATTGTTGTGGTTGCTGTTGTGATAGTAGTTGTTGCTGTGGTGGTTGCTGTAGTGATGGTGGTTGTTGTGATTGTGTTTTTTTTGTGGTGGTTATTGTTGTTGTAGTGGTGGTTATTGTTGTGGTGGTGGTTATTGTTGTGGTTGTTGTTGTGATGGTGGTGGTGGTGGTGGTGGTAGTGACTGCTGTTGTGGTGGTGGTTGTTGTTGTGGTGGTGGTTTTTGTTGTTGTGGTGGTGGTGGTTGTAGTAATGGTGGTGTTTGTAACGGTGGTGATTTTTGTGGTTGTTGTTGTAGTGCTGGTTATTGTTGTGATGGTGGTGGTTGATGTGCTGGTGGTTGTGGTGATGGTGGTGGTTAGTTGTTATGGTGGTGGTTGTTTTTGTGAGGTTGGTGGTTGTTGTTGTGGTGGTGATTGTTGTTATTGTGGTGGTTGTGGATGTTGTTGCTGTTGTGGTGGTGATGGTGGATGTGGTGCTGGTGGCAATGGTTGTTGTTGTTATTGTGGTGGTGGTGGTGGCTGTTATGGTGGTGGTTGTTGTTGTGGTGGTAATGGTTGTGGTTCCTGGTTCATCTGAAACGTGAACTCGGTGGACTGCAGGCTTAAATTCCCTTCTGCAACCCACCATCCTCCTTTTGGAGGATAGAGAAGCAGCTGAGGGACGTTTGCATAACAAGACAGTTGAGCCGCTCATGCTATCGGTGTCACTATAGATATATTCCGACGCTTTCTACACCCAAAAGCAACACAGTGCTGTTGCATTTCTAGGTAAATAGTGGTCAGCTTTGACCATCGTCAGGAACACGATATCGTCTACCACGACCGTTTCAAGATGGCGGCCGGGCAGACGCATCTAAAGTAATGTCATGCGGCATCTAGCTTATTTATATCAATGGGCAACAGGGCCTGTTATCACTAGAGAAAAACATTCAGTTCAAAGTAGTAGTAATAGTAAATTTTTGTAAATGATATAAGTATTATAAAGCATTCTTACTTAGAATATATCGTGTGAATGCCGGCTGCTGTGGCAATTGTGGATATTTCTCTGCCATAACCTACCAACAGCTCGGTTGAAGGCTCGCCTCAAGAAATAGGTCAGTGAAATAATAAACAGATTAATAAAACACAGTATGAAACTCAAATATCTTCACGCACTCATTACAGACTAAAAGTAACAGCTATAACCAAATTTGTCTATTTCTTACCATGCATATATTACTTGGGAAAGTATTATAGTATGTGAAACAAAAGTGCTTCAGTGATGCTTAGAAAACTGTTCACTGAAGCACTGAACCTTCCTGGAAAGATGGTGCAGTGTGTCTGACTGTGCAGCCTATGCCTAGCCACGACTTTGGCTAACTCTCTGGTCAGAGATTAGTGATCATGAGTGTACATTACATATAACTAACTCTTACTATAGTCTTGGCATGGTACTGCCATTATATTACAGTACAATAGCATAAATACAGTATATGCGTATGTCTGTTGTACATACACATTTGTGCTACTATATTACTACAATACGTTATACAATAGTGTATATTTAGTTTTACTACCGTCTATTTAATCCATTACATATATTATGCATACAGTATATTACTACAATGTTTTATGTTTCTACAATATTATTATGTCTCTAGAGTATTGTGATGAATACCATGTTTTAATAGGTTATAACAAAGTACTCGTATGTAATTTGTTACTACATGCAGTCGTAGGTACGCCAGCTAGGCGTGCCCGAGCAATATCAGGACTGGGAGGCCCTCAGGCAGTACTTCTTTGATTTTCCCTGGAATGATTATTGCTTCCATGGCCGTGAGCCATCTGAGTGTGCCTTGCGCATTACGGAGGTTATTCTCTCGGGCATGGAAGCATACATTCCTTTCTCATATCCTTTGACTAACGCAAGAAAGCCTTGGTTTAATCACGCTTGTTCTAATGCTGTCCGCAACAAGGAGAAGGCCTACAAAAGGTACCGGAGCCAACCCACCCCTGAATCACATCATCTTTACGTTTCTGCCCAGAATCATGCTAAGTCTGTTCTTCGCTCTACTAAAAATAATTTCATCCATACTAAATGCTCTCAACTCTCCAACTCGAATTCTTCCCGCTCCTTCTGGCACCTTGCCAAAAATCTTTCTAACAACTTTACCTCATCATCCTTCCCTCCTGTTTTCTACTCTGATGGTTCTGTAGCTATTTCTTCTACTGATAAAGCAGATCTCTTCACACAGACTTTCTCCTCCAATTCCACCTTAGACGATTCCGGTGCTGTTCCTCCATCACTTCCCCCCTCTGACTTCCTCATGGCTGACATTAAAATTTCTTCAGTTGATGTATTTTCTGCCATCACTGGCCTCAGTACTAACAAGGCATATGGGCCTGATGGGGTCCCTCCTGTTGTTCTCAAGAACTGTGCTTCTGTGCTTACACCCTGCCTAGGCAAACTCTTTCGCCTTTGTCTGTCAACTTCTACCTTTCCTTCTTGCTGGATGTTTGCTCTCATTCAGCCAGTCCCAAAGAAGGGTGACCACTCCCAACCCTCCAACTATCGTCCAATTGCTTTAACGTCCTGTATTTCAAAAGTTTTCGAGTCAATTCTTAATAGAAAAATTTTAAGGCATCTTTCCTATCACAACCTTCTTTCCGATCATCAGTATGGGTTCCGTCAGGGACGCTCCACTGGCAATCTTCTCACCTACCTTTCAGACTCCTGGTCATCCTCCTTTCGGGACTTTGGCGAAAGCTTTGCCGTTGCACTTGACATCTCAAAGGCTTTTGATCGAGTCTGGCATAAATCTTTAGTTTCCAAACTGCCCTCCTACGGTTTCTATCCTTCTATCTGTGCCTTCATCGCTAGCTTCCTTTCTGGTCGTTCTATAGCCGCTGTTGTAGACGGCCATCGTTCTTCTCCTAGATCTATCAACAGTGGTGTTCCTCAGGGCTCTGTCCTATCACCAATTCTCTTCCTTTTATTCATCAATGATCTTCTAAGCTGTACATCTAACCCTATCCACTCATACGCTGATGACTCCACCCTTCACCTTTCCATTCGGTTCCCGCAACGCCCATCTCAACAGTTACTTCAACAAACAATGGATGAGGCTATGGCACACCTAATGTCTGACTTGGCTCGTATCTCTGACTGGGGTAAAAATAATATGGTTGTCTTTAATGCATCTAAGACTCAGTTCTTACACCTATCAACCCGACAAAATCTTCCACAGGTATACCCTCTAATGTTTAATAATATTCAGCTTAATCCTGCATCATCCTTGAACATGCTTGGGGTTTCATTTACTCGGGACTTATCTTGGAAAGATCATATTACATCTCTTGTAAAATCTGCTTCCAAGAGATTGGGTATGCTAAGCCGACTCCGCTCTTTCTTTACCCCTGCACAATTGTTGACTCTATACAAGGGTTTTATCTGCCCCTGTGTGGAATACAACTCTCATGTGTGGAGAGGCTCCCCACATACAGCTCTTCTCAATAGGGTGGAGTCAAAGGCTTTTCGTCTCATTAACTCTCCTCCTCTTACTGACTCCCTTCAACCTCTGTCTCTTCGCCGCACTGTTGCATCTTTATCTCTTTTCTATCGCTACTTTAATGGTCACTGTTCCTCTGAACTGTCTGCTTGCATTCCTCCACCTCTACGACGGGCGCGTAGCACCCGCCTGGCAGTAAACTCTCATCCCTTTTCTGTCCAACTCTCTAATGCAAGAGTTAACCGTTACTCCCAGTCTTTCATTTATGCAACAGGTCAGCTCTGGAACTGTCTCCCTCTGTCTGTATTTCCTGCTGCCTATGATCTCCAGTCTTTCAAACGCTGTGTGTCCAGGCATCTCAAAATGATCGGATCTTGAATTTGGCTCTCTATTGTATTTTGTTTTTCTCATGGAGGAAACTGTTACTGCGGGCTCATGGCCTTTGGTTCCTTCTTCCTCGCATAAAAAAAAAAAACTATAATATCATAACACACTAGATAATATCTAGTACCATACATATGTAACTATAGAGTTTAGAAGAAAGTCGTGCCTAAGCGAGATGGCTAGAGGAAATAATGTTCGCACATTCTCTAGTCAGGAATTTCACAAACAGCACAGTGTGACGCCAGGTGGGAACTTTCCACAGTCTTGGAAGGTTCCTTCCCACGTGCCCACACTCATGACACAAGCAGTCATATACAGGGGAAATGGCAGTGACAGGGCAGAAGGGGTTAGGAGAGAGAAGAGACGGTGAGGAAAGGCAGGAAGGAGCTCGTGGGGTTAGCAAGCAATAAACTGCTCTCACCTCAGTACTGTTCTTGTGAGATACTCTCTTTGAAGAAATAAACTCCAATCAAACCCCAGACTCATCTTTTTCTTTTCTCCTACCATCTACAACAAATACAACGAACATTCTCTCCTTAAAATCCCTGCAATTCAAAATGCTTTTGGAAAAGCCCAGCAACGACTACGAGATTAATACCATTTACTCCATATATTCTTAATACTTTCTACAGTTCTTGTCTTTCCACCCTGTCATATGCTTTCTCCAAATCCATAAAGGCCACATACAACTTCTTTCCTCTCTCTAGAAACTTTTCCACTAAAGACCTAGGAAAGAATATCTGATTTACACAACCTCTTCCCTTCTTAAAACCTCCTTGTTCTTCTCCAACTAATTCCTCTGTTATTTTTTATATCTCTGTCATTAAGTATCCAACCATATACTTTTCCTATTACACTAAGAAGACAAATGCCCCTGTGATTACCACACATTTCTTTTTCCCCCTTTCCTTTGTACAGAGGAATAGATATGCCTGACTTCTAATCCTCTGGGACTTTACCTTCCTCCCAGGCGAACCTGCTACTATCTCTCACTAATGTTTCAGCATTTCACAACACACTCCATCAATTCCTGGGGCTTCCCCATTTTTATTTTCTTTATTTCTTCCACATCTTCCATCCTACTGATTTCTTTCTCTCTTCTCACATCCCTCTGTCTTCCAGCCATTGCCCAGCCACTTATACTCACATTACTTTCATTCTCATGTTCAAAAATTCCTTGAAGTGTTCTCTCCATCTACTCACTTTTTCTCCCTTCTCCACCAGTGATCTACCATTATTATCTTTTTCTCCCCATCTGACCTCTTTGACACCTTGCCTATCTCTCTTTTACCTCTTTCCAGACATTTTCTTACATTCCCTCCACTTTATACTCAAATTCCTTCCAAATTCCTCATCTCCTATCTTCTTACTCTTTCTTACTAATCTTTTCACCTCTCTCTTACTCTCTACATGTACTCGTAACTCTCTCTTCCATCTCGCAAGTTCTACACCCCTGTTTCTCATCCACTTACTATATGCATTCTTCCTTTGTGCCACAGCCTGTCTCACCTTTTCATTCCACCATGCTCTTCCTTGCACCCCCCTTCGTCTTCTCTTCATCCCACACACTACCTCACGTGCTGCACAAGTTTCTTCTGTGAATATCTTGCACACACCTTTCACGTCCTCCATCTGCCCCAATCCATATTTACCCAATCGCTCCTCCACTTCTCTCCTATCTGATCTTTTTCCATCCTCTTGTAACCTTTCCACCCTCTTTGTATGAACTACTTCCTCAGTCCTTCCCTTCTTCTATTCCCTCATTTCATTTGAACCTTGATTGTCACCACCACCAAGTGGTGGTCAGAAAGTCCACTCCCCCAAACTCTATATCCTCTTGCCTTTACACACCTTCTTATCCTATCATTCACACACACATAATCAATCATTGCCTTCCGTTCATTCAGTTCACCACCCACCCTTCTCATCACTCGCCAGGTATACCTGTGGATCATTTTATGCATGAAGAGGGTGTTGGCTATCACCAACTCCCTCTCAGCACAAATGTTCACTAGAGCACTGCCATTCTCATCCACCTCTGCATGCACACCCCACTCACCAACTACTCCATCCACTTTCACATTCCATACCTTTCCATTCATGTCTCCAATCAAAAACGCTCTCTCATTCCTTTCAAACTTTTTCATGCAGACTTCCACATTTGTCCAGAACTCTTCTTTCACTCTGCTTGCATGACTTTGCGTTGGGGCATACACTCACACAATTGCTCACATTTGTAGTCCAACTTTCAATCTTACCAGTGCTGGGCAGATGCTCACTGACTTGCACAATATGCAATTGTGCACCGTTGCGCTACAGTGAATATCGTTTGCGCATTGCACACAGCACGAGACCTTGCGTAATATTGTGCTTTTGAACATGAAAAGGCAGGTGCGCAAACACAAATTTAGTTGCGCTTGGACAACTAAATTTGCACTTTCACACCTGCCTTACGCACTTGGCCTGTGGATTGCACACTGCGCAATCCACAGGGCACGTGGTCTTTGGATTGCCAGCATGGCTGGATCAATGTCCAGGGTATTCTCTGGACATTTGGCTGGACAAGGGATGGGGGTGGCGGGAGGGTAGTAGCATTTCTTATAATGCTTCAGCATAGAAAATGTATTTTAATATTTTTTAAATTATTATCATTAATAAATAATAATTAAAATACATTATTTATTAAGAGTGGCATATGCAATTCCTTACAAAAATCATTAAAACATATTATTTAAATCAAATATCCACAGCCTAATAATTTTTAGGCTATGGATTTTATTTAAATAATGTTTTAATGATTTTTGTAAGGAATTGCATATGCTATTGTATATCTATAATATAATATTAAATAAAACGTCTTGAGAAAATGCAGATAAAAGTAAAACTGGCAACATCACAGCCTTTATTTCCCAGTCCCTCCGGTCTGCTCACTCCTCTGTTTGAACTTTCACTAGTTACCAACGCCTTGCTCCAGTCCTACCGCCTTAGTCACTTAGTGTGTCAAGTGAATCATTTTATTTCATAGTAAATAATAAAAATAGATAGAATAGTAATAAAAGTAAGTATGCTAATTTATTTAAATATCTTAATATTGTACAGTAATTCTCACAAATATATGCAAATGCTTGGTGCTAGCGCTTTGAGACCTTGTGCAAGCTAAATATTGGATTGCGCACTTGTGGAAATTACAAATAATCTACCTATCTATCTATATACCTAGGCTGCTTCCCCCAAGGAAAGGGAGGCAGCCGAGACAGGACGACACACTCCCCATTTACTCATCCATTCAAACACATTCATTTGTTTATCTTAGCCCCAAAGGGGAGAAGGGACAGATCCTCACCGCACTACACCGCACAAAGGTCAACTGTGCAATGCAATCACCGACATCCGCGGCAGCGCCCGACAGCAGAGCTGGTATACCCTTGCTACATCATAATAGACCCATCCCCTTACCCGCACCTGACCTGACTAGCTGATCACACCAAATGCGGGAGAATATCCCTTTGGGGCTGCATCACCATTTATTCATTCACAGTTTCTCTCTATTTATTTCTGTCATGCACAGCCACTCTTCCTTGCTCAACAGACATCCCTCTCGCATCCAGCGCTCTCTTCACACTGTCCATCCATCCTATTCGTGGTCTCCCTCTCAGCCTTACACGTCTCACATCAGATCTAGTTATCTTTTTCACCAATTGCTCATTACAAATAATAGAAAATAATAATAATAAATAAAAGTAACTAAATATGTTAATATATTTTAATATCTCAATATTTTACAGTAATTCCCACAAATATATGCAAATGGTTTCCACTTGTGCTTTGCAACATTGTTCAAGCCAAATATTACCCAGACTGAGCACTTGTTCTTGCGCAAGGTAGTGAACTGTGGATTGCGCATTGTGCTTCTACTAGGTCCTTTTTTGTTTGCATTGCCCACCGCTGTATCTTCCCCACACAGTCCTTGAGCCAAATGATCCATACTCTTTAATATTCTCCTTCCATCTCTTGCACACAGCAATACACACTCCTTTTGCCCTCTGATTTTCACCCACTCTCGCACATATACCCCATCCATACTCCCATTCCATCTCAATCTGACCCGCCATGTTGTTTCAGTTAATCCACATACATCCAATTTTGTAGGCTACCCTCAAGCACCTGGAATATCTTTCTCTCTTTCACCTCTCATTTGCACCCCTTACCTTCCATGTTGCAATCTGTACTATGTCCTTTGTTCGGTCCTTAGTCGTCACCTATTGGTCAGTCCTGGTCCGAGGCTTCTTGTTCATATTTTTAGGTAGTTTTTTCCGTGGAGGGACACGAACCCTCCGGCAACCCACTTGTTACATAGAGATCACGTGTTAGTTGGTTATAATGTTACCACCCAGCGTTGTAAATGATTTCCTGGTTTACAGGAAATCATTTGGCTTTACAAGAAATCATATGGCTTGCCACTTAAGCTGCCCTAAAAACAGAGTACCGCTACAGTAAGTGGGCGGATGATGGGTGTCCCCACCTTCCACCAAAAGTCAAAGTTGACGTCTAGAATTTCCGAGTCGGTAGACAGTTTGAGCCAGTACGTTCTGCAGTCGAAATGACAGTAAAACAGTGAATGAGAAACAAGGGAAAACTATGAAGAAATGAATGAAAATCTAAGAAAAACTCGATGATTTGCGGAGAATCGAGTAAGGAAAGGGAAAGAACTAAGAGAAAATGTTTAAAGACATGCACGTCCACTAGTTTTTACCATTTTTTCCTCCCTTCCATCTTGCCTCCTCCACGACGTAATTAACCCACTACGTAATTTTTCATCCCTCAGTTTAATTACATTTTTCTTTTCACCGTCTCCCCACGTTCCCCCCAAACTTCGCGCTCTGCTATTCCTCCGTCTGTGGTTTAAGCTGGTATTCATGCCTCTCCTTTTTTTTTTCTTTCTTGTCCATTCCCTTACACACACACACACACACACACACACACATTGTGAGGTGGAGATCTTTATTTAGTAACAACAATCCGCACTACTGAGGTGTGTCAAGTTACAGAGACGAAATTGATTTGTTTTTGTTTTGCCACTTCCAGAGTCAGTCATGCTGTCTTGACGCGCCCATACTCAAAGCTCCTGCTGAATCAGTAAGAAGGAAAATGATGATGATGATGATGATGATGATGATGGTGATGATGATGATAATGAAGTGAGGGGTACGAGGAGGAGGAGGAGGAAGCGAAGGAGGAGGAGAAAGAGGTCCTGGGTGAGGAAGAGAAGCCGGAACAGGAGCAGAAGCAACAGAAGGAACAAGGGCAGGAGCAGGAAAAAGATTATGATGATGATGATGATGATGATGGTGATGATGATGATGATTATGAGAAGGAGGAGGAAGATATAGAAGGAACAAGAGCAAGAGCAGGAGGAGGAAAATGAATATGAATGAGGAGGGAGGGGGGAGGAGGTTGAAATGGAGGAGAGAAGGAAGCAGGAGGAAATATGAACATAGAAAGGAAAGAAAACCCTTTTTACAAGGATGAAAGATGAAAGAGAGAAAAAGAATTATAAGGATAAGCCGGCAGACAACGATGGCCAGCTCTAAGCAGACCAAACTTTGTCAGCGACCGGAAATGATTTTCGGTACGAATAATAACTCCTGTATGGCGGCACCGAAGGACAATATCCCACCCAAGAATCATGGCTTTGAGTCAATAACTTTCGGATCCTTAGCATTTCACGCGAGTCTAGTCGTGATTTTAGCGATTTTCATATATTTTTGCAGTTGATGACCATTGAACCCTGACCTGGCAGATATAAGTCATGGATGTACGAATCACACTTGTAATACACATTAGCGTCCATAAGCATGCAAAGTTTCATTCGATTCCATCCACCCAATATGGAGGTAAGGAACTTGAATTTGTGAAATGGCCCAAAAAGGTACATCTTCCAGATGGAGCTGCCAGCAACTGGATGTCATTTTTTATGAAGGTACCCCAGTGCAACATTCCACCCGAGGCTCATGGTCCTGCCTTAATAATCTTCAGAGCCTTTGCATTTCTCTAGAGCATAATAGTGATTTTAGCCATTTTCACAGCTTTCACATTTCACCTGGCCAATGTAGAGCAGAGGTGTACAATAGAAAGTGTTAGTAGTAGTCAGTGTTTATAAGCATGCAAAGTTACATTCAATTTCATCAAGCCGCTGGGGAACTAGGGGGTAATTTTTGAAAACCGGCACTGGTTGCTGGGGGCGCTGAGGCCAATCTTCACAGGACTGCCACTTGAAAACTAGAGGCGAGAGAGGAGAATGGATGGCACACCTCCTATACGAAATGACCTCAAGATTAACTAAAGAAGTCAGAGGTTTCTACGTCCATTAGTAATACTTCTACAGCTCAAAACTTGAAAAGTACAATAAAAGCGTTTTTCGGCCGTTGCTAGGGAAAGAATAGTTGCCTAGCAACCAAAAGCTTGCGGACATAACTAGGTTATAGGCTGGTCATTGTGTCCAAGTATGGTCGGAATCGGTTAATTCTTTAGAGCAGAAGTACCTGCCACAATTAAACAAGAAACAAACACCAAAACAAAGTGACCAAGCAGGAAAACGCGACTAACAATAAGGGCAGCATGATCTGGTCATAAACAAGGATGTGAGAAGGGTTAGATGGAGGGATAAGGGGACATGAGGAGAGAGACACATAGATGGAGAGAATGGGTGAGCAGAAGAGAGGAGTTGGGAGAGGAAGGGGGTCTGTAAGAAGAGAGACTGAAGAAAAACTTATCACAGAAAATGACAAGGCAATGCAGAGTATGAAGAAGTCGAGGAGGAGGATAAGCAGGAAAAGTACACACACACACACACACACACACACACACACACACACACACACAGACTGTAGAGAAGGATGAGAAATGAGGTAGCTGGGAGGTGAAGGCTGAGAATTTATCTTAACACCCTCGCCAAAATTAAGGCCTACCTCACACGAACAAGTTATGCCAGTTTGCCATGTTGTTTTAGGCATGCTAGGCTATACGGCACACGATAAATAGTTTTTCATTTATTTTCATAATTATATTCCCTATTATGTCATTGTCGTCAGTGTGAAGTCGAGAAAGGTTAGCTAAATCACATCATTCATGATACAACGTAGCATAAACAGAAGGAAGTTTATACGAGGAGTTCACGACAGCCTCGTAACGCCAAAGGTGTCCGCCTAGTTGAATTAAACTGTAGAGTCGAATTCTAATCGATTTATGCTGTTCACAGTTACCAACATAGCCATCCTAACCTTGTTCCCACAGTCTGAAAGGCGAATGTAAGACACACACACACACACACACACACACACACACACACACACACAAACAAGGGTGGAGGAAAAAAGCATTAAAAAGGAGGTGAAAAGAATAATCCAAAACAATTCAAAGTTAGTCAGAGATTCAGTAGAGATAAACAAATCAATAGTAATCACTGGTATAGAAGAGGAAGAAGTTAAAAACAAGATCACAAGAGACAAAAAGGAGATGACAAATGTAATGAACTTACTGAAAGAAGTATCAGAGGAAATCTGTAGTAAAGACATAGAGGAACACAAAAGGTTAGGGAAATACGAGAAAAGCAAGACAAGACCTCTAAAGGTGACTTTCCAGAGTGTAAACACTGTGGAAGAGATACTAAAAAATGCAAAGAATCTTATGGAAAAAGAGGAGTTCAAAAATGTATGGATAAAAAGATGCCTAACACAAGAGGAACTGGAATTACTGAAAGAGAAAAGGGAGGAATCAAAAACAAAAAATGAGGGAAGATCAGAAGAGGAGAAGAAGAAATTTTTTTACAAAGTAATAGGATTGCAGGTACGAAAGTGGTACACAAACAGGATGGAAGAAAAAGGAGGAAGGAAGTAGAATCATGTCATGACAAGTATATAAACAAGATGATAAAGTTGATGTACTCAAATGTGGATGGAATGGTATCTAAATTACTAGAGATGAATGATTATGTCAGAGAAAATGAACCACAAATAATATGCCTAACTGAAACAAAATTAACACCAAGGATATCCAATGACATACTAAACTTAGAGGAATACAATATATGGAGAAGAGGCAGAAATTTAAAAAAAGGAGGAAGAATTATATTAATTAAGAAAAATCTAAAAGTCATGGAAATAAAACTAGATATACCATCACAAGTAGAACTGATTGCAGTAGAGATCGACACATCTGAAGGTAAAGTAATTGTAGCCAATTTGTACATGCCACCCAGATCAAACACATGGGAAAGAGACGAATATGAGGACCTGGCAGAGAGTACAATTCAGAGTATAAGATCATTGCTTCATAAAATGGAAGAGAAATCGGAAAGAATTATACTAACTGGGGACTTAAATACAAATATAAATTGGAATACTCTAGATATAAATAGCCAAGAAAGCTGTTGGGACCAAAAGCTCCTGGATCTCATACAAGAGTTTTTCTTAACGCAACATGTGAGGGAAACCACCAGAAAAAGAGGACTTGATGTACCTTCAGTGCTAGATCTAATAAAAATGATATTGACAGTTTAATATATCACCCTCCACTCGGCAAAAGCGATCATGCAGTACTAAATTATAACTTCAGGATAGCATATGACATAGTAAACAGCAATAACAGTTACAAAAAGAGCCTAAACTATAAAAAGGAAAATTATTAAGACCTAAAGAAGAATTTCTTAGAAGTTGATCGGGAAAATGAGCTTAGAGGACAAGATTTAAATGCTGTATATAAAAATTATTGTGAATTTTATGAAATAGGAGTCCAGAAGTACATCCCACAGCACAAAGAAGCAGATAAGAAAATACAGAAATGGTTCAATACAGAATGTAAAAAATCAAAAGAAAGAAGAGATTTGTTGTGGAATAGATACAGAAGACACAATAGTGAAAGGGCTTATAATAATTACAAACAGGCAAGAAACGACTATACAAGAATAAGGACGGAGGCCCAAAAACAGTTTGAGGAGGATATAATAAATAAAAGTAGTGATCAACCAAAGCTGTTTTACAGCTATATCAGAAGCAAAACCAAAGTAAAAGATATAATACAATCTATTACGGACGAGGGAATCACTTATACACAAGAGAAAGATATTTGTGAAGCACTAAATAAGAATTTCCAATTGGTTTTTACAGAAGAAAAAACTTTTGAGAGGGACTATGTGGAACACGCATGTCCACACATACTACCAGATATACAAATAGCAGAAAAAGTAATACAGGAGGAGTTAAGTAGATTAGACAGAGGAAAAGCAAGTGGTCCTGATGAAATTTCATGTTGGGTATTACGAGAATGTGCAAAGGAGTTAAGTAAACCATTATTTATAATTTTCAAGAAATCCTTAAGTCAAGGTAAACTACCTGATATTTGGAAAAAAGCAAGTATTGTCCCCTTATTCAAGAAAGGAAATAGACAAAATCCACTCAACTACCGACCAGTATCACTGACCAGTGTTGTAAGCAAGGTATTAGAAAAACTTATAAGAAAAGCTTGGGTAAATCATCTAGAAGAACACAGTATGATAACAGAAAGACAGTTTAGTTTCAGAAAAGGAAAATCATGTGTTACTAATCTGTTGAGCTACTATGACAGAGTAACAAACACAATACAGGAAAGGGAAGGATGGGTGGACAGTATCTATTTAGATTTCAAGAAAGCTTTTGACACAGTACCACACCAAAGACTTTTATGGAAACTGTACCATCAAGGAGGAATTCGAGGCAAACTTTTTTGTTGGATGCAAGACTTTTTCATAAAAAGAGAAATGAGGACAGTACTAAGAGGAAACTACTCATCATGGAAAGAAGTGACTAGTGGAGTACCACAGGGTTCAGTGCTGGCACCAATCATGTTTTTTGTGTATATAAATGATATAAACAGTAACACTGGAAATGAGAGCTATCTGAATATGTTTGCAGATGATGCAAAAATACAAAGGAGAATTACTAACACAGACTCTTGTAAAGAGCTACAAGAAGAATTAAATAAACTTCATGAATGGAGTAGTACATGGCAAATGGAATTCAATGTGGACAAGTGCCATGTAATTAAGTTTGGTAAACGTGGAAAAAGACCTGATTGGGATTATAAGTTAGGAAATAAAACCCTATACACATCAGAAAGAGAGAAAGACCTAGGTGTGATTATCAATAACAGACTATCTCCGGCTGACCACATCAGCGAGAAGGTACGGAACATGTATACACTGCTTACAAATATGAGAACAGCATTCACATACATAAATGAAGACATGCTAAGAAGGATAATAACATCATTCATTAGACCAACCCTGGAATATGCATCAGTAGTCTGGAGTCCTCATCTCAAAAAGCATATAGACAAGATTGAAAAAGTTCAAAGGGCCGCTACAAGATGGATACCAAGCTTAAGGGACCTAAGCTACGAAGAAAGACTAAATAAACTGAATCTACCAACACTACAGGAGAGAAGGAAAAGAGGTGACATGATAATGCTATATAAGTGCATATCAGGAAAGGAGAAAATAGACATAAATGATTACTTAACATATGGAGAAGCATCAGCAAGAGGACACTGCAAAAAACTGCATAAGAAGAGAGGTGATAAAGACGTAAGGAAATTCAGTTTCCCAAACAGAGCAATTGATCAATGGAATGCACTACCGAATGAAACAGTGTGTGCCGAAACAATTCACAAATTTAAGGATATGTACGATAAATATGGTTTAAGACACGGGACAGTACGAGCTTGACTCATTCCTGTAAAGATACAATTAGGTAGGTAAGAACACATCCATCCATCATCCAATCCTACATTGCCCCAGGAGGAACGTAGGAGCCCGGGGCTAGGCAGTTGGTCCCGACATTTAAGATGAGAGTGACCACCCTCACTCATCCCTGAGTGGCATTACATGAGCAATCAACCCCAACCACCTTCACCGGCTCAATCCGACTGGAGCGCAATAATTACCCATTAAACAACCAGGTGCTAAAATTTGGTTATATGGTTACCACCCAGCGTAGTAAATAGTTTCCTGGTGCACAGGAAACCATTTGGCTTGTCACTCAGTGTAGTCACCCACAGGCAGAAGGAAGAGGAAAGAATGAAGGAAAGAAAGACAGAAGAGGGAGTGTAAAGTTACCCATACGCAGAAGGACAAGGAAAGAATGAAGAAAAGGAAGACAGAAGAGGATGGAAGGAAAGAAAGATGGAGTGTATATATATATATATATATTGCTAGGAAGAAGGAATCAAAGGCCACAAGCCAGCAATAACTGTTCTTTCCAAAAGAAAAGAAAATACAAGAGAAAGCCAAATTCAAGATCCGATCATTTCGAGATGCCTGGACACACTGTGTTTGAAAGACTGCAGATCATTGCTAGCAGGAAATACAGACAGACAGAGAGATTTCCAGAGTTGACCTGTTGCATAAATGAAGGACTGGGAGTATTGGTTAACTCTTGCATTAGAGAGTTGGACAGAAAAGGGATGAGATTTTGCTGCTAGACGGGTGCTATCCTCCCATCGTAGAGGTGGAGGAATGCAAGCAGACAGTTTAGAGGAGCAGTGACCATTGAAGAAGCGTTAGAAAAGAGATAACGATGCAATAGTGCGGTGAAGAGACAGACGTTGAAGGGAGCCAGTAGGAGAAAGAGAGTTAATGAGATGAAAAGCCTTTGACTCCACCCTATCGAGAAAAGCTGTATGTTGGGAGCCTCCCCACGCATGAGAGTTGTACTCTACACAGGGGCAAATAAAACCCGTGTATTGAGTCAACAATTGTGCAGGGGTAAAGAAGGAACGGAGTCGGCTTAGCACACCTAATCTCTTGGAAGCAGATTTTACAAGAGATGTAATATGATCTTCCTAAGAGAAGTCCCAAGTGAATGAAACTCCAAGCATGTTAAATGATGATGCGGGATTAAGCTGAATATTATTAAACATTAGTGAGTACAACTTTGGAAGGTTTTCTCTCCTTGACAGGTGTACGAACTGAGTCTTAGATGCATTAAAAACAGCCAGATTATTTTTACCCCAGTTAGAGGTACCAGCCAAGTCAGACATTATGTGTGCCATAGCCTCATCCCTTGTTTGCTGAAGTAACTGCTGCGATGGACGTTGCGGGAACCGGATGGTAAGGTGAAGGGTAGAGTCATCAGAGTACGAGTGGATAGGGTTAGATGTACAGCTCAGAAGGTCGTTGATGAATAAAAGGAAGAGAGTTGGTGATAGGACAGAGCCCTGAGGAACACCACTGTTGATAGATCTAAGAGAAGAACGATGGCCGTCTACAACAGCAGCTACAGAGTGACCAGAAAGGAAGCTATAGATGAAGGCACAGATAGAAGGATAGAAACCGTAAAAGGGCAGTTTAGAAATTAATGATTTATGCCAGACTCGATCGAAAGCCTTTGAGATGTCAAGTGCAATGGCAAAGCTTTCGCCAAAGTCCCGAAAGGAGGATGACCAGGAGTCTGAAAGGTAGGTGAGAAGATCACCAGTGGAGCATCCCTGACGGAACCCATACTGAAGGTCGGAAATAAGTTTTTGATAGGAAAGATGCTTTAAAATTTATCTATTAAGAATTGACTCAAAAGCTTTTGAGACACAGGATGTTAAAGCAATTGGATGATAGTTGAGAATGGTCACCGTTTTTGGGGACTGGCTGAATGAGACCAAAATTTCAGCAAGAAGGAAAGGTACAAGTTGACAGACAAAGACAAAAGAGTTTACCTAGGCAGGGTGTAAGCACAGAACCACAGTTCTTGAGGAAAACAGGAGGGACTCCATCAGACCTATATGCCTTGTTAGTATTGAGGACTAAGATGGCTGAAAATACACCAGCTGAAGAAATTTTAATGTCTGCATGAGGAAGTCAGAGGGGGGAATTGATGGAGGAACAGCACCGGAATCGTCTAAGGTGGAATTGGAGGAGAAAGTCTTAGTGAAGAGATCTGCTTTATCAGTAGAAGAAGTAGGTACAGAACCATCAGAGTAGAAAAGAGGAGGGAAGGATGATGAGGTAAAGTTTTTAGAAACATTTGTGGCAAGGTGCCAGAAGGATTGATTGATTGATTGATTGAAAATAATTAAAATCTGGTGGCGCAACTGCCAGGGTCTTATGCCACCAGACAAAAAAATAAAAGGTGCAGCTAAATAAAAAGTGCATATTCAAAATAAAGTTAATATCTGTTAGTAGAAATAAAACACTGAAAATAATAAAAGCATAATTTCTATAATATTAATTACTTATAAAAGTGGAAGGAGGCCTGCCTCCTGAAGAAAACTAAAAACATCACTAAAATCGCTAGAGGCTTCACTGAGCATCGAGGACAAACGGTAGGCACCATCTGCCCCCTTATGCCTATGGAGGAATCTCTGACGCAGGTCCCCCAGGCTCGGACACTCGACCAGCAAGTGATGGACAGTAAGGGGAACAAGGCAGTCATCACACTACGGTTGAGTCTCACCACCCATGAAGAACCCATGTGTAAGCCGAGAATACCCAATGCGAAGCCTAGCAAGAGCCATCTCCAATCGCCGAGACATGGAAGGAAGAACTCTTGGCACAACCACTCTCTGAAAGATTTCTCTCGGTTTATTATGAGAAACAACATCCCAGTGTCTCTGCCAACACGTACGAACTGCATACCACAAGTAAGGAATACCAATACACCAGTCCTGTATGAGACAGTCCTACCATGTATTCAATATGGACGGTGGGTTTTAGCGCCGAAGTGGTGACATGTAGAAGTGTATGATATGTAGGAGGACTACTGGGCCTTGGGAGCGGGCTGTGAAGCCTATGCCCAGAGTCGAGCACATAAAAAAAAACAAAAAAAAACAAAACATCTGAAGCAGGAAGTGGGTAGTCGGTTGGGGGCTGTTGAGAAGACGCATCTTTAGCTAAAGTATCTGCGCTCTCATTGCCGACCACACCTACGTGTGCGGGAACCCAACAGAAGTTCATATGGTGGCCACGATGGCCAAGAAGAAAAAGCCACTCTAAAATTGATAAAATCAATGGATGGGATGCATTAAAAGACTCCAGTGCAGACAGAGCACTATGTGAGTCACTTTAAATCACAAAAACGGATTCAGGGAGAGTAAAAATTATTTTAAGAGCATATAAAATTGCAGTCAGCTCTGCCGTATACACTGAAGTAATGCTAGGAAGGCTACCGCCCCTATTAAAGGAAGGGAAGATAACACCAAATCCTACTCCAGTATCAGTGTTAGACCCGTCAGTATAGACGGGGACAGAACCCTCATGAATGGAGGCATGTTCTAAAAAGAGAGAGAGAGACACCTGAGAGGGAAGTGAGTCCTTTTTTTCAACAACGGACCTACAAAACGTCACACGAGGGAGTAGCCAAGAACCCACCCTTGGGATCCGATGTGGACAAATTGCCAATCTCAGGACAGAGAGGGCTAACATAACAGACCGGACCCTGTAACCAAATGGCTTTGGGAAATTAGGACGGGTGTCATAAACAGAAGATTGGGAATCCTGGGAGATGATGGCACAAGAAATTGAGTCCGGAATGCGGTGAAGAGGATACCAACACCTCATCATTAGCAACTGGCGTTGATAATTCAAGGGGAGTACACCAGCATCTACTAACAAACTTGAAATCGGGGATGATCTGAATGCCCCGGTTGCCAGACATACACCAGCATGATGCACAGAATTTAACAACCGGAGATGGGCATCTGTTGCAGAGGAGTAAACCTCACATCCATATTCAAGTTTAGGAAGCATAAGAAACTTATGCAAGAGAAGCAGAGTCTGACAGTCAGCACCCCAAGAGGTATGAGCTAAAACCATCAAAAGACTCAGAGCTTTAACAAGCCACCTTAACAGAATGAATATGAGAAACCCAGATTAGTTGTCTATCAAACAAAATACCCAGAAACCGCGTTTCTTCCACACAGGATATTCTCCTACCATAGAGATACAAGTCTAGGTCTGGGTGAACCCCTTGAAGACGACAAAAATGAATAGCCACTGTCTTTGTTAAAAGAAACCACGAGACTCTGCCCAGTCAGAAATTCTATTAAGAGCAAGCTGCAACTTCCTCTCTATCAGAGACATTCTAGATGCGGTGAAGGAAACTGAGAGGTCATCGACATATAATGATCCTCGTACACAGTCAGGAAGTACACTGATTACACTGTTAATGGCTACAGCAAACAGAGTAACACTTAGGATACTCCCTTGTGGTACTCCATCTTCTAGTTCAAGGGCATTAGAAAGCACTCCTCCCACTCTGACCCCTAAAAAACGGTTAGATAAAGACTGTTGGATAAAAATAGGCAAGCGCCCATGAAGACCAAACTCATGAAGGGAAAGTAAAATGCCATGACGCCAAGCAGTGTCATATGCCTTCTCTAGATCAAAGAAAACTGTGACCTGGTGTTGGTTAGTGGAGAAAGCCTCACAAACAGAAGATTCCAAGGTCAGCAGTGCATCAGAGGTAGATCGCATTTTTCGAAAACCATACTGGGCAGGGGATAATAAGTCACCTCTCTCCAAAAACCACACAAGCCTAACATTGACCATCTTTTCCAGAACTTTACATATACATGACGTTAGAGAAATACGTTGCCTGTAGGTGGTCCTTACCTGGTTTGGGGATGGGGATAACCACAGCAACACCCCAACAAGCCGGAAACTCCCCAGAACACCAGATCTTATTATACAGTGAAAGCAAAAACAAAAGGGACTCATCAGACAGGTGACATAGAAAGGCATAAGGAATATCATCATAACCAGGAGAGGAATCATGGCACTGCAACAGAGCAGCCTGGAGTTCAGAAATTGAAAATGGAACATTGTAAGGCTCTCCCCCAGCAGAGGCAAAACTGAGACCACAAGACTCTAGCTGCCGACGGTGGCAAGCCGAAGGCGTATCTGCTTTCCTCTGTGACACACTGGCAAAATGATCAGCAAGCAACTCTGCAACAGCAAAAGGATCAGCCACAGTTCCACCTGCTGCAGATAAAACAGGAGGAGATGGAACAGTAAATTTCCCTGAAATTTTCCTTACCCGGTTCCACACCTGGGTGATGGAAGTCCTTGAATTCATGGAGGAAACATATCCCTTCCAGGATGAATGCCTGGCCTCCTTTAACCCTTAAACCACGGGCTTGTCTTGCTTTGACTTGCGGCTCCCGCGGGCATATTCGCGCTCTGACAGACTCTCTAAAAATATTTGCCAAAAATCAGTTATTAGTCCTAGAATATTAAAATCACATATACTTATGGCACATACCTTCAGCTTTCTCCTTGGGTGTTTGTTGAGCCTTCGTCGAGTACCGTAGGACTTGTGGAGACCTCTGAAGTTGGGTAACGAAGTCTTCACTTTACACTTCCCGACAACTCGTAATATGATTACCACAGCCTGATATTATCACTAGAAACACTATTCTATGATTCTCAAATAGTTTGGAATCCATACTCCAAAAAAAAAAAAAATGTGAAAGCAATGAAAATTATGAGGGCGTATGACCAACCCACTTCCTATCGTTCGCCGCTAGTGTTGTCTATTATTCATAAAAACACTCACAGTTTATATTTCTGTTACTGTATAACACTTATACAGTATATATCTACAGTCTTTATCCATAAGTTTCCTTCAGTAATAGTAGTTTATTGTCACTGTAGGGATTCAATTTCTTTCATATAGCAATGAAATGATTGGCAGGAAACCAAGACAATACATAATAAATTAGGTAGTTCCAGGTGAATGTAAATATCACTTTCACCTTCACTCTCATAACTCATAGTATTCACACATGCTAGAGTGAAACTTTCACTTTCATTACTCCTAGTATATATACTCGTATTCTTATAATACCACTCATTTACATTTCTGTTTACGTTCTCTATTTTATTTACATTATTTACATTTCTATTTTATTTACACTGTGTTATGCACTGTCACTTGAAGTAACTTATAAAACTATTTTCCACTGTTCACTTATATTTACATTCATTTCTTTCACTTGCTGTTTACACATTATTTACACATTATTTACAATTCCACTTGCACTGTTTTACCCAATAAAAAGATCGTAGTCATTCTCTATCAATTGTCAGCCCTTTACCTCTTTCCACACGAGGTTTAGTAGGGGGTAAAGGTCACAGGGCCCTTTGCATGGGGCTAAAAAGCTGCGGAAGTTAGCAGGAGCGAATCAGACGTACTTCCACTTTCAAAGACAACAGTGAACTGATAGTAGTGGCCTCCTGCCGCCTGGCTAGGGTGAGTTCAATACTACCAACTTCAGCCCTGTGAGACCTGCTAATATATAGCAATGAAATGATTGGCAGGAAACCAAGACAATACATAATAAATTAGGTAGTTCCAGGTGAATGTAAATATCGCTTAGGCTTCTCCCTTCCCTCCTTATATGTATATTTATTACGAAAATAGATTATACGGCATATTTCAAGGGGAAATAAACAGCAAAAAATAGCGAACGAGTGCACATGAGGTGTTGTCAGGTGATAATTAGCCAATTCCAGGTGTATGGCACTATCACTTACCTTATTTCTCTTTTGTATATATTATTTGGTATAAGAATATGGCATAGGGCTTATTTCAATGGATGATATCAGTGGAAAATTCCAGGGAAGATTAACTTAGCGTAGAATACAGTTTGGTGGCCGGCAATAATTAAGTAGTTCCAGGTGAATGTAAATATCACTTAGGCTTCTCCCTTCCTTTCTTATATATATTTTTATTACGAAAATAGATTATACGGCATATTTCAAGAGGAAATAAACAGCAAAAATTAGCGAACGAGTGCACGTGAGGTGTTGTCAGGTGATAAATAGCCAATTCTAGGTGTATGGCACTCTCACTTACCTTATTTCTTTCTTGTATATATTATTTGGTATAAGAATGGAGGGGAGGTAGGGAGGGGAGCCAGGAACAGGGAGAAATGGCTAAATTGTCAACAATGGATGGGAGTACAGATGAGATTAGGAGTGCTGACTAGTGTTGGACATTGGCAGTACTGATAGATGATACAAGCCACCACTTCAAAGCCCGGGCGAATTCAATATAACACAGAATCACAAAAGTGTCGCCCCGCGGTATGATCCCTTGCTCCCAAGCGTCACGAAAGTGATGTCCCGCGGTTAAGGGGTTAAAACCCACCTCATAAGAGCTCGTGCCCTCTGATATGCCATCATATACTGAGGATCCCCATGGTGATGACGAAGTCGAGAGAAGGCAACTAGTTTGGCAGTCACTGTGGAACTGCACTCAGAGTTCCACCAAGGAACCGGACGTTTAGGAAACTGACCCATCGTTTTTGGAATAGATAATCAGGCTGCTGAGTGCAGCACTTTATTGAAATATGACACTGCCTCAGTAAGACAGCCAAATTCATTGACAGAAAGGGAAATGGAACTTAATTCCCTGAAACGTGGCCAGTCAGCCTTATCCAGAAGCCAGCGAGGAAGACATGGCTGAGGTCCACCTGCACCAGCAGTTAAGAGTAAAGGATAATGGTAGCAGCCATACAGGTCTGGCAACACATCCGAGTTAAAATATAAAACAGCATCAGCTGAAAATAAGGACAAATCAATGGCAGTAAAAGTTCCTGTCTGGCTATGGAAATAATTCATTTTATTGGAGTTTAAAATGCCCAACTCCTCATGTTCCACTACAGAGGCCAGCATTACACCCCGAGGGTTGGCCTCACTGTTACCCCATAGTGGATGGTGTCCATTCATATCTCCTAGTAATAGAAAGGGAGAAGGAAGGCCATGAATAAGGTGTTCCAGATCCACCCTTTCAACAGTAGCACTGGGAGGAAGATAAAGACTGCAAACTGTATACTGCCGACGTAAAAACATCTGGACAGCAACTGCCTGAAGGGGACCAGAAATATCCAGATGACTATGTGGAATATCCTGGCTGAGGAAGATAGCAGTCCCTCCATGACGACCTTGGCCTGGCACAGGATCAGAATAAAAAGCATTGTAGCCAGAAGGACCGGGAGGAACAGCCTCACCAACCATGGTCTCCTGGATGCACATGCATAAAGGAGTAAATTGAGAAACTAGATGACACAGTTCCTCATAGCTGGCACGTAAACCTCGACAATTCCAGTGGATGATAGAACCCATAGTGAAAGGGAAAATGATGATTTAGTGCGGGACTGTACACCTCCTGACATACGAGTGGGTTTGGAATGATGCTTAGGAAGGCCATTGGAAAGAGACTGCCCAGCACCAGGAACCCGCACCCTATGTCGAGCATCCATGGGCAAACGTAAGGACGAGGAAGAGGAAAGTTTTACAACACTCTTCCTCTGAGGTGGAGTAACATTCGGCTTGGAAAGTGGCTTGGAGGCCGCCTTGGGTGATATGGGATGGCCAGTGCCTCTATTAGAAGCCCCAGAAGTGGAAAGAGTGTCAACAGGATTCGAGCCCTGTGAGGATGACCTTGTACTTTTCAGAACTAAAGCACCAACGGTTTCTCCAATACCATCTCCAGGTGGGGACTTGACCACAGGTGAACCACCATCTGCATCTTCCACCTGGCTAGACCCCTCAGCCTCTGAGGCAGAGGGAACAAGAGAGAGGGCGATACAGGGTTCGACAACAGAGACCTTTGGTGGCCGGTTGTCAGGCTCTGAGGACTCTGACGAGTTACGGTGACGTTTACTGGGTACAGAATGAGCCTTGTGCATAGTGGACAAGGCAGGATGAATTACATCAACTTGTACATCCGCCACCACCACAGAAGTGTGCAAACCGTCAGCCTCTGAAGTGGAGGTAGAAACAGTTGCAGTGGGTGGGCATGAAACATTCTCACATATAATAGTAATTTCAGGGGTAATATCTGTCATATCAGTAGTTGGGAAAGTGGTCACTGTAAAGGGTCGTGACAATTTCTGGGTCACAGTACGATGTACAGGTGCCCCTGAAAGGACAGAAGCATAAGTAACTCCAGGCTGAAAGAAGACAGTCTGGGCCCTCCGCTTTGCTTCTGGAAAAGAAACCTTCTCACGTGTGTGAATGCTCAGAACCTCCTTTTCAAGGCTGTAGTGAGGACAGTTTTTTGAAGATACAGCTTGAGGACCCCCGCAGTGATAGCATTTAAGGGTTCCTGGACAATCACTGGTATGACTCGATTCACCACAGGAGATACAGACACCAGGAAAGCCAGCCAGTGCACGCCAACAAAATTTGCTTACATGTCCATACCCCTGACAGTGGAAACACCACCTTGGGTTCGGAACATAAGGCTTCACAGGCAGAGAGAGCCAAGCAAGTTTCATGGAAGCAGGCAAAGTTAAGCAGTCAGAAGTCAGAAACAGCGTAGGAGTTGGGGTCAGAACACCATCGATCTTCTTCTGTACCCATTCAACCTTTACAACACCATAAGACCATAGTTCTTCTAGTAATCGTGATTCAGGGTATCGGAGGAGGTCCCGGGAGTAAATGACCCCCTTACACCGGTTAAAAGTGCCATGAGGTGTACAGGATACACTGTGACTGGAAACGGAGGACAGAGTCTGGAGATGTGAGCTCTCTTCTGGGGAGAAAACCTCATTTAGGAGGCTACCATCCCCTTGGGTGGATATCACTGGTTCACAGCCACAGGCAGACACAATGGCATGGTACAGATTAAAGATGTCCATATCCAGCACTGGGCCACCTGCAGAGGATTTCAGCACTAGATACTTCTTGAAATTTTCTTTTATGCTTCCTCTGGGCCGAACCTTGGAGTCAAAGCAACCCTACGAGACCTCCTCCCAGTCCCAGTTGAATGCTGGGGCAGAGGACGGAAGTCCCCAGGAGCCTGAAAAGGCTCCAGAGTGGCAATAAGGGGCGCAGAGTCTGAGAAATGGCCGGGAACAGTTCCATTGTCATCAACAGGTTTATTTAATAGTGCCATATGATACAACAAAAGACATCATTCCCCCACCCCTCCACCCACCATGGAGCCCAACAAGGGGAGGTCGTATGCCAGGGACAACACCACTGGCGACCCCAGAGGTAGTGGGAGAGTATACGCAGGTAACCACCGGGGGACCTGGACAAGGGTGACTCCAGGACGATAGGAGTGACCAGGCCCCCCAGTGCCTACTTGACCCTAGCCAATGCATGACCAGCCGATTGACCTGGTTGGGCCCAACCAGGCCGCCTGTCTAGCCAGATTAAGGGACCAAAGAGGTGTATTGCTAGGTGTAGGGCGCACCGTGCAGCATTGCTCAACCTCCCGGACTCCCGTCTCCCAGCATTATGGGACGCCACGCACGGCAAACACATGGGGAGGCAACAGTCCCGCCCTAGATGGCAAGTGGGTGGGGACTAACATCACCAGCAGGCCTCCTCCACCAATGATGTAGGGGGTGCTTGGTCCATGACACTGACAAATGCCGAACCCTGCAAAGGTAGGCATGCCTCCAAAGTAGGCGGCACTGCCAGCCACACTTCAAGCCCCGCCACCACATCAAGGCAACCCCCCTCAGCGGGGTGTGCCAGGAGTGGGAAGAATTCGAGTTGGAGAGTTGAGAGCATTTAGTATGGATGAAATTATTTTTAGCAGAGTGAAGAACAGACTTAGCATGATTCCGGGCAGAAACGTGAAAAAGATGTGATTCAGGGGTGGGTTGGCTCCAGTACCTTTCATAAGCCCTCTCCTTGTTGCAGAGAGGATTAGAACAAACGTGATTAAACCAAGGCTTTCTTGCATTAGTCAAAGGATACGAGAAAGGAATGTGTGCTTCCATGCCCGAGAGAATATCCTCCATAATGCACAAGGCACATTCAGATGGCCCCCAGCCATGGAAGCAATAATCATTCCAAGAAAAATCAAATAAGGTCTTCCAGAGGGCCTCCCAACCCACAGCTCCAAAGTGCCACAGACGACGTTTCTTTGGAGGGTCCGCAGGCCGTACTGGAGTAATAGGACAGGTTAAGGTAATAAGGCTGTGATCAGAGGAGCCCAATGGAGAGAAAAGGGCAACAGTGTAAGCAAAAGGATTAGTAGTAAGGAAGAGGTCAAGTATGTTGGAGCTCTCTCCAAGGCGGTCAGGGATAAGGGTAGGGTATAGTACAAGCTGCTCTAGGTCATTAAGAATAGAAAAGATGTAGGCTTGTTCACCAGGTGGATCAGTGAAAGGAGAGGAGAGGCAAAGGTGGTGGTGAACATTGAAATCTCCTAGAATGGAGATTTTAGAGAAAGGAGAAATTAATAGAATTTGTTCCATTGTAAAAGTAAGATAGTCGAAGAATGTTTGAGTCAGTAGAATTAGGGGATAAGTAAACAGCAGAGATATATTTAGTCAGATAATGACAGGAAAGCTGAAGCCAGAGTGTAGCGAATTCAGAAAAATCGAGTTCAGGAACACAAGAACAAGATAAGTCGTTGCATGTATATACACAACAGCCACCTTTGGCTTTGAAATGAGTATAGAGAAAGTAGGAGGAAACAGAAAAAGGTTTGCTGTCAGTTGCCTCAGACAGCTGAGTCTCAATTAGGAAAAGAAGGTGAGGTTTAGAGGAGGAGAGATGATGCTCAACAGAGCAAAAGTTAGAGGAAAGGCCACAAATATTGAAGAAATGATGAAGAAGTGAGTCGGACAGTGGTTCCAGGCAGCTCAAGTCGTCACCGGGAGAGGAGCGGAAGGTGGGGGCATTTATGGTCCCCCCCCTGGGGACTCCGAGGCTATGTAATGTGCAGCCATGCTTTGTTTTTGAATTTTGGAAAAGGAAGTGTAGTGTGTACTTGTCAAGGGGGTTTTAGGAATTATGGAATGAATGACTAATATTTGAAGTAAATAAACTCATTGAATGGAATAAATAACTTATAGATCACCAAATGTCACGGAGGGTGTAAGGAATTTGGAGTAAATCACCTATTTAGGGGAATAAATGACTAACAAATATATATAATCAATAGATCAATACTGACAAGGGCTATTGACTTATGAATAAAGTAAGTTTTACTTTATGCCGGCTTGCATCGCCGATCCTCTTAAGAAGAGAAATTTATAAACTTTTTCAACAGTACACAGAGGAGACTAGTCACTCACGAATGCTGTATTGTTAGTACTGTTGGCCACTGAGAAAGTGTCCTTTCCCCCCGGCGATGGATAATACTACTAATAATGAACAGGTTCTTCCTGATGCTTGCTCCTAGTTGGCGCAAGCAGATTCAAGAATTAATATGAAAGAACTGTCTTAAATTCCAGTCATGATTAATATAAGTTTGTTCTAACTGGGAGTAGCAAACTAATCTCAATGTGGGGAAATCAAACAAGATTGTTACATTTAATTGAGCTCAAAGAGAACTGTAAATTTATTACTTACAAGAAAATAAGTTTACGTTACAGGAATCTCAAGCAAAGTAATTTACACTCAATCAGTCATGCTATGTAATAATCTTAAGCCCAGAAAACAGAAAAAAGATACTGTTAATTGGAGATGTGGTCATGGGGCTGCAGACTGGAGTCGCTGCAAAGACGCAACAAGACAATTTTCCTGTCTGCTCCTCCATAACTACGACCACAGTCCCTGGGCTGCCGACAGACAGATAGCCTCCGGAAGGCCCACAGCTCGATACACACACTGTCCAACCCATCCTTGGTCATCCGTAAGTAACTACTAAGTATATTGAGTGGAGGGGAATGGCGTCACCGAGCCAAGGCCCACAGCTCGGGATAGTCGAACCCCCGGGGATCCTCGCCACGGCACATGTCTATCCTTAACGAAGGTCCCTCGCCAACTGAATAATGTTCTCATGCTTGGAACAGAGGCGTGAGAATTTGGCAAGTTCACCGGAAGTGGGCATGGCCTAACTTCGACGGTCAACAGAGGCAGGGTAAACGATATACACACGTCATAAAATCACTCAGTTAAGCACTAATATCATGCATAAGAAGTCACTTTTGAAGCAGTGACGAATGTTCTGAAAAACTATCCTGATCAACATGCATACAGGGACGGTCAAACTAGGTGATACACAGTTGGTTTTCCACTAAAGTTCGTGGCTTCCCACCAAAGTACAATGTCACTAATTTGTATAAATACACAATCACGCGAATTCGTGACATTACACCCCATCAAAATCTAATTTTGTGCTGAAAATTTAACAGTATATACACAAACATTCTAACTCAGTCACACAAGATTCACACTGTGGTGTGTGTACTGTCCTGCTACAGGAGAAAATCACTGTCGCCAGTGAGCGTTAAAACCTCATATTTATGTTAATAGAAGCAAGCTTGAGGGAAAAACTCCGTGATGACTTTGAAAAATCCTGTACTCAGGTCAAACTGAGTGAAAATTCGCTACATTTACATTTACAATTAACTGTTATGTAGAGTGGTGTATGTAATACACAGTGTAGGTTTGACAGTTGTAGTGTAACTGTATCTATGTGTAAAATGATATAATATTAATTAATAGTAAATGGAGACACGAGGAAGTAGAGAAGAGGCGGCACCAGAAAAGAAGAGGTGGCAGCATGCGGCAGAGATGATCAGCTGACCTGCACGGTGAACTGCTATGCCCGCCATCTGTACCTGCAAAATCAATCAACGTGGAGCATCAAAAGTGTCGATGCGACAAACAATTTGTATTTAATTACATTTTCTCTCCGCCTAGTAGTTAGTGCATATGCTACAAAAAGTATGCCATTATTTTCTTATTGGGTACATTATTAACCAGGAAACATAGTCCTTGGATTGCATAACTCTCTGACGACCCCTGTAGTTTACTGGTTAAACCTACATTATTAACCAGGAAATGTGCTAATCCTTGGATTGCATAAATCTCTCAGAACATCCAATTTACTGGTTAAACCTGCATTATTAACCAGGAAACGTTCAAGTCCTTGGATTGCATATATCTCTCAGAACAGGCAGTGTACTGGTTAAGCCTAATTCTACACAAGATTAATATCAGCAAGCTGAGAATTCCCACGCAAACTCAGGTAAGTCACATTATAACACCCAACATGGGTGTGAACACTAGTGTGGTAATGTGTATTCTCCAGGAATCCTCAGAGAGGCCCACAGCTCGAGACACGCCACAAGGTAATTCAGACACAGCCTTGGATTGCCTTTGTGGGGTTCTCGAACTTCCCCCTTTACCTACAGTATATATATATATATATATATATATATATATATATATATATATATGTCCCGGACGAATCATGTACTGTAGGACCAACGGGCGAGACGTCAGGTCTTACTGGTACACTGTTAACTGGAACCAAGCTAGTCCTTGGATTGCATAAATTGCTGAGGATGCCTGTCACGGAACCCACTGTACAACAGTTGCCCGTGTTAGTCGTCAGTTAGCAGGTGGGACATCAGGTCTGTGCCTACATTGTCACTGCCGTCTCTTTCAAGTGGCTCAGAGATTAATGGCAAAGATTCCAACGGTGCAGGACGGACGCGTCCCTGATTAGTGGTATGTTGACACACATTAAAAGAATGCACAAACTTATATCATGTCTCATTCCTGGCCAGAAAAAGTCAGCATGGATACAGTCAAGGATTTTCTTTTTGCCCCAGTGACCTCCCATCACTGAATAATGACCCAGAGACTGCACGGTGATAATTTGCGGGAACGACAAACTGCAGTCGAACCTCGCCCTGGGGTTTTTGTGACTCACGGTACAGTGACCCATGTTTGTGAAGGAACCTGTCTTGGCCTCCCAGTGAATGCTTAATCACATTACCCTCCAGTTTCGTATGCACTGTGGCAAGTGTCGGGGCATGATGTTGCTCTTGGACAACATCTTAACTAAGATTATGGTGTAACTATGCTTAGCACCACTAACGTTCCCTAAATCAGGTCAAAGGTCAGACTGTTGCTCTTAGACAACAATTTGACTACAAACATGGTGCAACTATCCTTAGCACCTGGTATATTACCTATAATTAGGTCAGAGGTTCTGGCATAACAACTGCTACTGCTGAACCTGCATAGATAGGAGATGCTACCCGAATACGTGCAGGAGACAATCTCACTTTCCTGTGGATCATTAAACCCCATACTCTTGGCTTCCTGTTAGCCATGGGACTATCTCAGATTGAGTGAACTTAAACTAATTTTACGTATAAATAAGTCAAAGGTTCTGGCATAACAACTGCCACTGCTGAACCTTTATTGAAAGGAGATGCTATCCAAATACGTGCAGGAGACAATCTCACTTTCCTGGGGATCAAGAAACCTCATACCCTTGGCTTCCTGAATGGACAGGTTAAAAGCCATGGGATTAACTCAGTCTGAGTGAACTAAAACTAACGTTCAAACTGTGCAGTTTCGCAATTGAATGTTAATAATTCTAATTTAACTCCTCTCTTCCTAATTCTCCCATCTTTCCTCTCACTTCTTATTGTTTTTTCTTCCTTTACATGTGGCTTTACATTTAGTGACGAGCCTATAAGCCAAGAAACCATTTACAACACTGGGTGGTAACCATATAACCAAACCATACGTGCTCCCTACGTGTCAATAAGTGGGTTGGTGGAGGGATTAGTGCCCCTCCCCGTAAAACAAATAACTCAAAGTCAAACGGCCACCCCTTACGGGATTATGGCGTCTGGCAATAGATAAATAGATAGGATATTGGCACAGGCTGGTGGTGACCAGTTTTACCTGGTAAAACGGGTAAAAAAAAAAAAAAAAAACACCAACTGACCTGGGAGACTCAATAATTAACGCAGTGGGTACCAGCAGTTTCCCAGGGGCGAATAAAATCGTCTGGCGTTACCAAGAGTAAAATACTAAGATCGAGTTAAGTACTCTGTGGGTTAGTGAAGCAGAAATTGACCTGCCAAACTAACGGTAACCACCAGTAAGCTAGTGCCTGTAACCTTTAGTTATTATAATTAATAACTTGCTGAGTGAGTTTATTATTACTTCGTTAATAACTTTGCTTTAAAGTTAGGAGTTATATCCAGGTTTGAGATCGTGCTAGGAGTTATATCCTGGTATGAGGAAACGTGCTAGGAGTTATATCCTGGAATGAGGTCGTCAAATGTCAAGAGGGTTATAGGAATTAGATTAAATATCCAGATTAATAGAATGACTAATTATTGAAGTAAATAAACCAATTGGATGGAATAATAACTTATAGGTCGCCAAGTGTCACGGAGGGTTTAAGGAATTTGGAGTAAATCATCCATTTAGGGGAATAAATGAGTAACAAATATATATAGTCCATAGATCGCCACTGACGAGGGCTACTGACTTATGAATAAAGTATGTTTTACCTTATGCCAGATTGCTTCGCCGATTCTCTAAAGACGAAAATTTTATAAACATTCTCAACAGTACACAGTGGAGACTAATCACTCACGAATGCTGTATTGTTAGTACTGTTGGCCTCTGAGAAAGTGTCCTTTCTCCCTGGCAATCGATAAAACTACTACTAATAAAGAACAGGTTCTTGTTGATGCTAATTCCTAGTTGGCGCAAGCGGATTCTAAAATTAATATGAAAGAACTGGCTTAAATACCAGTCGTGATTAATATACGTTTGTGCTAACTGGGAGTAACAAACTAATATCAATGTGGAGAAATCAAACAAGATTGTTACATTTGAGCCCAAAGAGAACTGTAAATTTATTAATTACAAGAAAATAAATTTACCTTACAGGAATCTCAAGCAAAGTAATTCACTTTCAATCAGTCATGCTAGCTAAGAATCTTAAGCCCAGAAAACAGGAAAAAAATGCTGTTAATTGGAGATGTGGAGTCACGGGGCTGCAGACTGGAGTCGACGCAAAGACACCACAAGACGATCTTCGTGTCTGCTCCTCCGTAGCTACGACCACACTCCCTGGGCTGCCGACGGAGAGATGGGTGATCTCCAGGAATCCTCAGGAAGGCCAACAGCTCGAGACATGCGCTGTCCATCTCACCCTTGGCCGTCCTTAAGTAACTACTAACTACAGTGAGTGGAGGAGAATGGCATCGTAGAGCCAAGGCCCACAGCTCGGGAGTAGTCGAATCCCCGGGAATCCTCGCCACGGCACACGTCTATCCTTAACAAAGGTCCCTCTCCAACTGAATAATGTTCTCATGCTTGGCACAGAGGCGTGAGAAATGGGCATGTTCACCGGAAGTGGACGTGGCCTAACTTCAACGGTCAACAGAGTCAGGGCGAATGAGATACACACGTAATAGAATCACTCAGTTTAGCACTAATATCACTTTTGAAGCAGTGGTGAATGTTCTGAAAAAGTACCCTGATCAAAGTTCATACAGGGACGGTTAAACTGAGTGATACACAGTGGGTTCTCCACTAAAGTTCATGGTTTCCCACCAAAGTACAATGTCACGAATTTGTATAAATACGCAATCACGCGAATTCGTGACAGTACTGTGCATGTAGTGTGGTGCTGATAGTTAGAGAAACTTGTACTGGAGAGCATGCTGGCATACTTTCTGTGTTACTGAGACAGTGAAAATGTTCAGCAAAGGGGGATGGTCAGGAACTAGTCCCGAGGGTTGATGAAACGGGAGCTCCAGCTCTTCCTGTCATCAGCTTTCCATCCACCTTCGGAGTACTGCCCTGCTCGACTTGTGCTACAGACTCCTCCCTAATATCATCATCATCATCATCAGCCATAACTAGTCCACTGCTGAACAAAGGCCTCCCCCAACCTTTTCCACTAATTCCTTGACTGAGCCAATCTTTGCCACGTTTTCCCTGCAAATTTCTCTATCTCATCTCTCCATCTCCTGTCTGGCCTATTTCTGCTACGCTCACATTCTCTTGGTGTCCAGTCCGTCAGACTCTTATCCATCGGTTATCTCTTATTCTTGCTATATGGCCTGCCCACCTCTATTTCTGTTCTTTTATAACTTCTGTAATATCTTTGACTTTAGTCTGCTCTCTCACCCCAGTTGATCTTCTTCTGTCTCTTAAAGATATTCCCAACATTGACCTCCCCATTGCCCTCTGAGAACGGATTAATTTATTTTCCATTGATTTTGTCAGTTTCCAGGTCTCACAACCATACGTCATATCTGGAATTATACATTCGTTATATACTTTTCGCTTCATACAAACTGGCAAGCTACTTTTCATAATGTCTCTATGTTTACCGAAAGCTTTCCATCCAATTGTAATGCGTCTTTTTATTTCGCTATCATGATCTTTCTTTAATTTTAGTATTTGTCCCAAGTAGTTGTACTCTTTAACTTCTTCAAGAATATCATCGCTTATTCCGATAAAGCTCTTTGGTGTTTGTGGATTAAACATTACTTTAATTTTACTTCGGTTCATCTTCAGTTCTACTTTCCGACTTTCTCTGTTCAGGTCATTTAACATTTCTTGCAATGCCTCCGCTGTTTCTAAGATTAGGACAATGGCATCTGCAAATCTTAAATGGTTTAGCTGTTCTCCATCAATGTTCACTCCTTTGTTTTCCCAGTCTAGCTTTCTGAAAATACTTTCTAGGCATGCTGTAAATAATTTTGGTGAAATTGTATCTCCCTGAAGCACGCCCTTCTCAATCTTAATTTTTTCTGTAGCAGTTCCCTCTTTATATATGTTTTCGAGCAGGTTTACGATGTTCTCATTCACTCCTGTTCTCGCAATGAATTTATAATTGCTATGTGCTCCACTGAGTCGAAAGCCTTTCCATCCTCTCTTATATATATATATATATATATATATATCTATATATATATATATCTATATATATATATATATATATATATATATATATATATATATATATATATAGAGAGAGAGAGAGAGAGAGAGAGAGAGAGACACACACACACACACACACACATATATATATATATAGAGAGAGAGAGACAGACAGACAGAGCGTCTTTTTAACTACTGGCACTGGAAATGGTCTCTAACTGAATCCTTTGATTGCTACAGTGTCAATGGAAAAACTATTTTACCACATGCAGGTTTTATCACCTTCTCAATCTTTATATAGATTTTTTTTATAACTTTATAGACTAGCACAGAAGATTTTAGAACTGTTTAGAACTTTCTAGAACAGTTTCCAACGTTCTAGTATGAGTTAACATTGTTTAGAACATCCTAGGATCATCTAAATATTATATAACGGGATGCAGTTTTCAGGATCTGACAGTTATCGTCGCAGTTTGCAGGTGAAGAGTCAGCAAAATAATTGCTTAGTGTGTTACTGTTATATATTAAATATTTTTGTTTTTCAGATAAGCATGACGTCGCACAAAATAAATGATACTTTGGCGAAAGCTTAGCCATTGCACTTGACATCTCAAAGGCTTTCGATCGAGTCTGGCATAAATCTTTAATTTCCAAACTGCCCTCGTATGGTTTCTATCCTTCTATCTGTGCCTTCATCTACTGCTTCCTTTCTGGTCGTTCTGTAGTTTTTTTTTTTTTTTATGCGAGGAAGAAGGAACCAAAGGCCATGAGCCCGCAGTAACAGTTCCCTCCAAGAGAAAAACATAATACAATAGAGAGCCAAATTCAAGATCCGATCAGTTTGAGATGCCTGGACACACTGTGTTTGAAAGACTGGAGATCATAGGCAGCAGGAAATACAGACAGAGGGAGACAGTTCCAGAGCTGACCTGTTGCATAAATGAAAGACTGGGAGTAACGGTTAACTCTTGCATTTGAGAGTTGGACAGAAAAGGGATGAGAGTTTGCTGCCAGACGGGTGCTACGCGCCCGTCGTAGAGGTGGAGGAATGCAAGCAGACAGTTCAGAGGAGCAGTGACCATTAAAGTAGGGATAGAAAAGAGATAAAGATGCAACAGTGCGGTGAAGAGACAGAGGTTGAAGGGAGTCAGTAAGAGGAGGAGAGTTAATGAGACAAAAAGCCTTTGACTCCACCCTATTGAGAAGAGCTGTATGTGGGGAGCCTCCCCACACATGAGAGTTGTACACACAGGGGCGGATAAAACCCCTGTATAGAGTCAACAATCGTGCAGGGGTAAAGAAAGAGCGGAGTCAGCTTAGCACACCCAATCTCTTGGAAGCAGATTTTACAAGAGATTTAATATGATCTTTCCAAGATAAGTCCCGAGTAAATGAAACCCCAAGCATATTCAAGGATGATGCAGGATTAAGCTGAATATTATTAAACATTAGTGGGTATACCTGTGGAAGATTTTGATCGGTTGATAGGTGTAAGAACTGAGTCTTAGACGCATTAAAAACAACCATATTATTTTTACCCCAGTCAGAGATACGAGCCAAGTCAGACATTAGGTGTGTCATAGCCTCATCCCTTGTTTGTTGAAGTAACTGTTGAGATGGGCGTTGCGGGAACTGAATGGAAAGGTGAAAGGTGGAGTCATCAGCGTATGAGTGGATAGGGTAGGGTTAGATGTACAGCTTAGAAGATCATTGATGAATAAAAGGAAGAGAGTTTGTGATAGGACAGAGCCCTGAGGAACACCACTGTTGATAGATCTAGAAGAACGATGGCTGTCTACAACAGCGGCTATAGAACGACCAGAAAGGAAGCTAGCGATGAAGGCACAGATAGAAGGATAGAAACCATAGGAGGGCAGTTTGGAAATTAAAGATTTATGCCAGACTCGATCGAAAGCCTTTGAGATGTCAAGTGCAATGGCAAAGCTTTCGCCAAAGTCCCGAAAGGAGGATGACCAGGAGTCTGAAAGGTAGGTGAGAAGATGGCCAGTGGAGCGTCCCTGACGGAACCCGTACTGACGATCGGAAAGAAGGTTGTAATAGGAAAGATGCCTCAAAATTTTTCTATTGAGAATTGACTCGAAAACTTTTGAAATACAGGACGTTAAAGCAATTGGACGATAGTTGGAGGGTTGGGAGTGGTCACCCTTCTTTGGGACTGGCTGAATGAGAGCAAACTTCCAGCAAGAAGGAACGGTACAAGTTGACAGACAAAGGCGAAAGAGTTTGCCTAGGCAGGGTGTAAGCACAGAAGCACAGTTCTTGAGAACAACAGGAGACATCAGGCCCATATGCCTTGTTAGTTCTGAGGCCAGTGATAGCAGAAAATGCATCAACTGAAGAAATTTTAATGTCAGCCATGAGGAAGTCAGAGGGGGAAAGTGATGGAGGAACAGCACCGGAATCGTCTAAGGTGGAATTGGAGGAGAAAGTCTGTGCGAAGAGATCTGCTTTATCAGTAGAAGAAATAGTTACAGAACCATCAGAGTAGAAAAGAGGAGGGAAGGATGATGAGGTAAAGTTGTTAGAAAGATTTTTGGCAAGGTGCCAGAAGGACCGGGAAGAATTCGAGTTGGAGAGTTGAGAGCATTTAGTATGGATGAAATTACTTTTAGTAGAGCGAAGAACAGACTTAGCACGATTCCGGGCAGAAACGTAAAGATGATGTGATTCAGGGGTGGGTTGGCTCCAGTACCTTTTGTAGGCCCTCTCCTTGTAGCGGACAGCATTAGAACAAGCGTGATTGAACCAAGGCTTTCTTGCATTAGTCAAAGGATATGAGAAAGGAATGTATGCTTCCATGACCGAGAGAATAACCTCCGTAATGCGCAAGGCACACTCAGATGGCTCCCGGCCATGGAAGCAATAATCATTCCAGGGAAAATCAAAGAAGTACTGCCTGAGGGCCTCCCAGTCCGCGGCTCCAAAATGCCACAGACGACGTTTCCCTGGAGGGTCCACAGGCCGTACCGGAGTGATAGGACAGGTTAAGGTAATAAGGTTGTGATCGGAGGAGCCCAACGAAGAGAAAAGATTAACAGAGTAAGCAGAAGGATTAGTTGTGAGGAAGAGGTCAAGTATGTTGGAGCTCTCTCCAAGGCTGTCAGGGATACGGGTAGGGTGCTGTACAAGCTGGTTTAGGTCATTAAGGATAGAAAAGATGTAGGCTTGTTCATCAGGTGGATCCGTGAAAGGAGAGGAAAGCCAAAGGTGGTGGTGAACATTGAAATCTCCTAGAATGGAGATTTCAGAGAAAGGAGAAATGGATAGAATGTGTTCCATCGTAGAAGTAAGATAGTCGAAGAATTTTTGATAGTCAGTAGAATTAGGGGATACATAAACAGCACAGATATATTTAGTCAGAGAATGACAGGAAAGCCAAAGCCAGAGTGTAGAGAATTCAGAAGAATCAAGTTCAGGAACACGAGAGCAAGATAAGTCGTTGCGTATATATACACAACAGCCACCTTTGGCTTTGAAATGAGTATAGAGAAAGTAGGAGGATACGGAAAAGGGTTTGCTGTCAGTTGCCTCAGACAGCTGAGTCTCCGTTAGAAAAAGAATGTGAGGTTTAGAGGAGGAGAGGTGGTACTCAACAGAGCGAAAGTTAGAGGAAAGGCCGCGAATGTTGCAGAAATGAAGAAGAAGAGAGTCAGACAGTGGTTCCAGGCACCTCGAGTCATCACCGGGAGAGGGGCGGATGGTGGGGGCATTTATGGTCCCCCCCCTTGGGGACTCCAAGGTTTGGTAAAGAGACGCCATTTGTTAAATTTTGAATAGGAAGTGTAGTGTGTACTGTGCATGCAGTTTGATATAGATAGTTAGAGAAATTTGTACTGGAGAGCATACTGGCCTACTCTCTGTGTAACTGAGACACTGAAAAAGTTCAGCAAAGGGGGATGGTCAGGAACTAGTCCTGAGGGCTGATGAAACGGGAGCTCCAGCACTCCTTGTCATCAGCTTTCCATCCACCTCGGGAGTACTGCCCTGCTCGACTGGTGCTACAGTCTACTCCTAGATCTATCAACAGTGGTGTTCCTCAGGGCTCTGTCCTATCACCAACTCTCTTCCTTTTATTCATCAGTGACCTTCTAAGCTGTACATCTAACCCTATCCACTCATACGCTGATGACTCCACCCTTCACCTTTCCATTTGGTTCCCGCAACGTCCATTTCAGCAGTTACTACAACAAACAAGGGATGAGGCTGTGGCACACCTTATGTCTGACGGCTCGTATCTCTGACTGGGGTCAAAATAATCTGGTTGTTTTTAATGCATCTAAGACTCAGTTCTTACACCTATCAACCGATCAAAATCTTGCACAGGTATACCCACTAATGTTTAATAATATTCAGCTTAAACCTACATCATCCTTGAACATGCTTGGGGTTGCATTAACTAGGGACTTAAATTGGAAAGATCATGTTACAACTCTTGTAAAATCTGCTTCCAAGAGATTAGGTGTGCTAAGCAGACTCCGTTCCTTCTTTACCCCTGCACAATTGTTGACTCCATATTGGGGTTTTATTTGCCCATGTTAATAGTACAATTCTCATGTGTGGGGAAGCTCCCCACATACAGCTCTTCTCAATAGGGTTGAGTCAAAGGCTTTGCATCTCATTAACTCTCCTCCTCTTACTGACTCCCTTCAACCTCTGTCTCCTCACTGCTCTGTTGCATCTTTATCTCTTTTCTATCGCTACTTCAATGGTCACTGTTCCTCTGAATTGTCTGCTTGCATTCCTCCACCTCTACGATGGGCGAGTAGCACCCGTCTAGCAGCAAACTCTCCTTCTTTTTCTGTCCAACTCTCTAATACATGAGTTAACCGTTACTCCCAGTCCTTTATTTATGCAACAGGTCAGCTCTGGAACTGTCTCCCTTTGTCTGTATTTCCTGCTTCCTAGGATCTCCAGCCATTCAAACGCAGTGTGTCCAGGCATCTTGAAATGATCGGATCTTGAATTTGGCTCTCTCTTGTATTTTGTTATTCTCTTGGAAGGAATAGTTTTGCGGGCTCATGGCCTTTGGTTCCTTTTTCCTTGCCTAAAAAATAAAATAAGATGGGCCCTGCCATGCACAGAAGGTGAGGCATCATTGTGTAGGCAGATTGTTTCCCCTGAAGCATTCTAATAATTGTAAAGTCTCCACAGAGTAGTCATTGGTGTTCGTCATTATTAACCCTTTTAACCCGCTGCATGCTGGCTATTTTTAGCCCTATGGGTCACCCCAGTGCCGGCCATTATTCGACCTTTTTTCTTTGGCTGAAATGATAGATTTTGATGTGGAAACAACGAATTTCGCCATTAAAATGCTCATCGAGGCTCGTAAATATAGTTTTATCGAGTCCTGCATACTCGTGTACAGGTATAGCCGCTCTCTCAAGCTCACCACATACATGAGAGAAAGCCGTTTTCTATGTAAAATATACTCAGGTATTTATGCTGGGGAGGTATAGCAATGTTCAGTACACTTTTCTGATCACTTATTACTTCAGCATCTATCAATTTGTGTGTCTTTCTCACTGTGAATGCATTATCTTACACTTACATGAAGATAGGTACAACCTGACTTCATGATATATAGTCCTGGCACTTACAAAAAGGTATTTAAACTTGATTTCACTATATAGTTCTTACACTTACAAGAAAATATTTACAACTTACACTTACATGAAAATATTTACAAAATGCCTTCACTATATACAGCACTGGGTGAGGCACACAGGCAGAGAGAGGCAGAGCGAGCGTGAAGGGGGGAGTGAGTGAGTTATGGCCTTGACAGCCTTGGGGATGGTAGAAGAACACTTACCTTACATGCCTGCCGATTTTTACCTGCGAATCTTGAGAAATGCAGTCACAGTGAAGTTTTTTATTTTAGACTGTTTTAAAACGGCACTGGCACTGGCCACAGCAATATGTTAGACCGTTTTAAAACGGCACTGGCACTGGCCACAGCAATATGTTAGACCGTTTTAAAACGGCACTGGCACGTGGCGGGTTAAGTAGAAGAGCAGATCATCATACAACTCATTCACATGAACGGAATGGGCACGCAGAATGAAAGATAGCTTATTTTCATTGTTTTGAACTGTTTTGAAACTTTTCTTCGAGAAATCAATTTACAACCTCCAGGCTCTGGGACATAAAAATCTGCATTCAGGGCAGTAGCTACTCGTAATCTAGAAACATTAGTGCAGTACTTCGGGTCATTCTCTTGTACAAAGAAAGGTGCCAGTCCCATCTCACTTGTCCCGCACTAAAAAAGAAAAACGAAAAACAACGTCCCTGGTGAAAGTAGATACTTTGCTTTGAGTAATGACACAATCAGGGCAGCAACCTTTGCTTGGCATTAATCTCTTACTGAGTAATTTAGTTCATTGTGTGTAAAATGTTATTGACAAATGAAATATTCATAAATTTACATTCGTTTCCTGTACTCTTATTAAGATTCATAAAATTGTACAGAATCAGTTGTGTCTGTTAGAGCAAGAATGGCAAGATCAGGTCCATGAGGAACCGGCATAATGGCAGACGGAAGATTTTGTATGATTGTCTTCTGATTTTGGCACTGAGCTCTTTCACGTTCATCAGTAAAAGTAGTCCTTGTCGTAACTTTTTGATTCACTTGACTTCAACAGAATGACAAAACGAAGGGAGTTCAGCTGACCATTGGTCCTTTTTCTCAGTTGCTCTAAACACGCATGACAAACAATTGTATATAGGGTGCCCATGGCTTGTCTTAATGTAATTCCACACCGAAATATGCATAATATACTTTCCTTATAAGTTTTATAATGCTCCAGTGTCTGTAAACAAAACTACCACGTATATTTAATAAAAAATCGTGATCACCATTTAAGCAAGGTCATGAAGTTACTTTTACAGCAATCAAGTTATTTATACAGTAATCAAGTATATTATACAGTAATCAAGTTGGGAAATTGTAGCCTACTTGTATAAGGGATGTGCACAGAAAAGGTCCCAAAGACTCTGAGCCCTTGTCCCTTTCCCCTGTCACTTAAAAAGTACTCTATTAGACTTATTCTGTCTCTGTCTCTCTCTCTCTCTCGTATTAACCAGCAAAGGATTTATCCTTCCACTAGCTTTTTTTTTTTTTTTTCAGCTAGATCCCCAGACCCTCAAACTGAGCACACTGCCAAGTCGGTGTCATGCAGCAGATAGGATATACTCATATAGCCTAACATCGTGTGTTCCCTGTGACTTACACTCTCAGACTGCAGATCCCATGCCAGCTTACTCTTTCTTATCCCTAATATATCGCTTAAAAAAAAATCTATAATAAAATGTTTAAATGTAGTTGCAACTAGTTCATTACTTGTTCATACTGGATGAGAAACAAAAGCTTGTACCAGATTTATTTTAGCCTTTCATATATAAATACAAAAGTGGATGAAATGACTAGTACATATATGCCACAGGGGAGAGAAAACTGAAAATGCAAGATATTAAAATGGCTAAGAACACCATTATTATTATAAATCCACTAGGCAATGTAGATCTGTAGGTTCATTGCAATCATCATCATACCACAGCCATCACTAGACCTACCACCATCCCTCCAGGTGTTCAGAACTGCTAATATAACCTCCAGTATTCCTTCAACAACGACAGGGAGAGCGACCAGAGCAGCCATGCAAGATGGACGTGCTAACATTGCCTGCAATCCATTGAGGGGGGGCAACCAGCCAGCCACAGTCTCCCACCTCCCAGAAGATCCGGGGGACCGTGGTTTGGTTTAACGTAATGGCAGGGTATGGATTCATCAAACGTCAGGATACTGGCATCGATGTTTTTGTGCACCGCCAGGCAATCATTAAACCAAACCCACGGCACCTCCAACGCTCCCTAGGTGATGGAGAATCGGTGGAATTTAGTCTGTTTGGAACTCCCAAGGGTTCTGAGGCCCGGGATGTTACTGGGCTGGATGGTGTAGCTGTGCAGGGTTCTGCCCATGCACGGCGGCGCCTCACGGCCCGGAGGCGTCAGGCCAGGGATCCTGGGAGTTCTGAACAGATGAACCTCGTCGTGGAGATGTGTATCGCGACAGCGAAGGCTTTTTGTGGGGGTGATAAGAGGGCTTTGCGCGTTCTTCTCCCAAAGATCTTCGAGGAGAATGGGCTGCCTTGCCTTATCATCCCTGAGTGCTTTTGCCCACAATATACACTCTGTCCCTCGCTGACGGGAGTGTCTGGCTCGTCTCTCCTCGTCAGACGTCGAGGAAGATGCTTAGGCTGGAGGCCCCCCTCAACCAACAGACAGCCTGTCAGATTACCGATCCGGCCCCGGACCTGACAACCTCTACGATTACGACCACGACCACGGCGGAAGTCCACCAGCCGTTAGCAATGTCTGAGGAGGAGTGGGACTCAACTGACACCGCCTCCATGGCCGAGGAAGCGTCGACCGGCTCCTCTACCGAGGAGGAAGTTGGTGAGTCCCCCCTCATCAGACAGAGACGGGCACCCCATCTCGCCCTCCCATCATCGATCTCAAAGATCGGCTGGACGTAGCCTCCTATAGACACCTCCTGGCTCTCAGCGCTCACACCCGGTCGTACAAGCTCGGAGCAACGACATATACCACCCTTTACGATCTGCTCCGAGCTGCCGACCGGGGTGAGGACATAAGACCTATGCTGATTGTCAGGGTGAAGGAGGTGCGTCTAGCCGACCTCAGGGCGTTTACCACATGCTCCCACCTCGTCTGGCCCCTTAGAACGCCAGTGCTGTGCCGTGAGGGAGTGGCTTCAGTTTTGTATATCCATCCTGGCTGGCCTAATGCCCCATATTGGAGGTGATGACCATTAAGCAAAAAAAAAAAAAACCCCCGACAGCCACCACCGTCACTAGCACAATAGGTTTCTCTTTCAAGAGTTTCAATATACACGAGAAAGACACTGGTAATATGTGAACGAAAAAGAGGAGAAGGAAAGAAGAAGATGAGGACGACAGGAGGGAAGGAGGGAGATTATAAGATGTGGAGGGAGAGAAAAGCGATGGAGGGAACGAATAATGAGAGAAAACAGGAGAAAGATTGAACTGAAGCGGAAGGGACGGAGAGAGGGAAGTAGGAAAGGCCAGTGTGATAAAGAGAGGTCAAAAGGGAGGGAGAAATGTTAATCACACACACACACACACACACACACACACACACACACACACACGCACAGAATTACAAAATGAAGGAGATATGGAAATTAACGTTAATGAATAAACTGTAAAATGATATGGTTACTAAGACAAAGCCACAAGGAACCAAATGTACGATACAGGATATTCAGAAGCACAAGATGAACGAGAAGCCTGACTACAAAAAAAAAAAAAAAAAAATGCAGGAAAAAGAATGGTTCGTTAGAGACAGTGAAAAGCGAGGACGAAAAAGTACAGGTACACACAAAAAAAGTACATCAAATCAAGTGCATGAAAAACGGCAGCTGAAGAGATGCTTTTTAACAATATGAGAGTATAAAAACATGCAGGAAAAAAAGGATATTCACAATGCTAGACTGGAAAATCATGCCCTCGTCGTAAAAATGATGGTGTGTGTGTGTGTGTGTGTGTGTGTGTGTGTGTGTGTGTGTGTGTGTGTGAAATGATAGTATATATATGAAAATGTGTGTGTGTGTGTGTGTGTGTGTGTGTGTGTGTGTGTGTGTGTGTGTGTGTGTGTGTGTGTGTGTTTTGGTGACTTCAAAAAATATATGAGGCATTGTGTCGGTGTTTTTTTTTCTTTCTACGTAAAGAATCCCAGTTTGTAAATATTAACAAGCTGGCTGCGTTCTATCCATCAATCTACCTCTTCTTATACGCCTACCCACCTATCTATTTATCTATCTATTGTTTTAGTTATCAGTCTTTCTTAGTCATACCCTGTGAGAGGTTGCATCAACAAAAAGTTCTCCATGGTTTCTATCCCTGTTCACTAAGGACATCTCATCTCGCGTCACCGTACTCACCTTAACATTTTCTCGCAACTTATTTTTCCATTTCGTACTTGATCTACCTCTCCTCCACCCATCCACTTCTCTTTCAAGCACATTCCTAGGCCATCTCTCATTTTCCATTTATTGCGGCTAATGTCCAGCGAATTTATTATGCTTAAACACTTATTGGAGCATATAGTTTAGAAAATATATTGACTTTATATTTTCAAGGAAATGAAAATTTTTGTATATTATTTCAGCACTCGAAAGTTATGGCCGTTCTGATGCTATCCTCTGTTTTTATCCCCTTCATCTCACTTACATATTCTGTTTTTTTATATCTGTTATCTCCAAAAGATTTTATTCACCTTGATGTACTTTTCGAACATTAGAAGTTATACAGCCTTCAGCAACTTGCTTCACTGCGGGATGTCTTCACAAGGTTGATGAAATCGTCTGATGTTAGCAAGAAAACCTTCGGCTCGGAGGGAATTTGTTAATAACACATCTGGACTGAAGTTCAGAAAATACGTAAGTTTTCTCTCAGCGATTTACTTTAGAAAATGTTAGGAGAAATTCATTGAGATGGTTTGGCCATGTGGAGAGGATGGAGAGTGAGAGACAAACGCGGAGAGTGTATGTGAGTGAGGTGGAGGGGAGGAGAGGAAAGGGGAGACCGAGGATGAGATGGAGGGATGGGGTATACGAGAGAGGAGGGTGTGATCTGGAAGGAGGGCAGCTAAACGGCAGGAGACAGGGCGACATGGTGACTATTTGTTTATGGCCACCCCTTACGGGATTAAGGCTTCTGGCGATAGATATATATAGAGAGACAGATAGACAGATTTACTCTTGGTTTACGTGCCAACATGTGACAGTGAAAGCCAAAGATCCTGTATGTTGTATACCAACACTGTCGAAGCTTCGTGAGATCTTTCTAAGGTAATCTCGTTCAGTTAGTCTGGATCCTCAGGCGTGTAATGAAAATATAATGCCAGTTGTTATATACTCCCGGAAAATTATCCCTTTATATATCTGATATCCCTGAATGATGAAGTAAGGTTCCAATCATATTAACTGGGTGGAACCTCATCAGGCTTTGCCATGACTTTCAAGGTGATGTTATCTTACGTGGCAATATTGACAGTCTTTTTTGGGCTAGGTTACCAGATTGCAAACCATGAAAGCCAACCGTTCCATTACATTACATACAAACTGTGTTGAAGCCTAGTTAGGCCTTGCTTTGTTAATCCCGCTCCTTGTAATTGGAACCCAACACGTGTAAAGATACTACTTACAAAGGTCCTTGAAAAGATTTCATATTTTTGTTGTTCTGAACAAATATTGCAGCAGTCTAGCCCCTTTGATTGTCTGACCAAGACCTCATCAGGCTTTGCTATAGTTTCCATGGTGATGCTACCTTACAAGCCACTATTGACTGCAACTGTACCATAAATAATACCAGTAAAGTGCGCTTTGTGAGTGCATGACGAGCCAGCGAGATTCTTTACATGCACCAGTCGTCATAATTTCATCTTGGTGTAAGCTTTCAAAATTTCTGGAGAGATAGTTGAACGATAGGAGATGAATAACTGAGCTAAAAGATTTACTTTATCACGTTTTATTCTTTCTCTCCCTCTCTCCCTTACACACACACACACACACACACACACACACACACACACACTAGCGCGCGCACAGTCAACATAATTATGAAAGAGAAAAACCACTCATACCTCGCATGAACCACTTTTATAGTGTTAAAATCGATTCCATAGTGAAACATGCCAGTTGAAGCCCTCGGTACATTCCCTCGGAAAACTGGGATTCCAAGGGGTTTCTTTGGTCTCATGAGTAAGTATATAGCTAAAAATAGATTTTATTGAATGTATGTACGACCTGCTGAGTCTCTTCTCCATCTCACAGAATAAAAAAGTTATTAGCCTCTGAAAACCATCGCGGTCGGGCTGCGTCGTGTTGGGCCGGTCCGGGTAGGGCCGGTCCGGGTCATGTCAGGTAGCTCATTTCTCAGCTGAACGGTATGCAAACATTGCTTAGCTACGTTAGCTCGCAAGCTCGTAACCAGCGCGTGGTAGTGGCTGAACCCAGACAGTGGTCGCTTAAACAGAAAATGAATAAATAAAACCCCTTTCTTTCTTTATTGCTGGACATCTGGCAGTTTCACACACACACACACACACACACACACACACACACACACACACACACACACACCACTCGCTGGCGCAGTGGTAACGTTCTCGCTTGCCATCTGGTAGACGGGAGTTCGCGCCTCGCTCAGGAAGCGAGAAGTTTCACTGACGAAGTGGGTGGTTACTGTCCCCCTTGAGCAAGGGGACGGTTGTGTGCGTGTGTGAAGGTCACAGCCTTTCCCTTAGATCGGACTACATGAGCTCTCAGCTCCCTTCCGGGAGGGTAAAAGCTGACGATCACGACCATCAAGTGATTCTGACAGATTCGGTGAATTACATACACAGGTCATAATTCCCTCCCTTTTCGGACTAAATACAGGAGTCGAGGATTGCATGTCACTAAAGAAATTCTCCGTCACCGTTTCACTTCCAAGTAATGAACGGGCAGCAACCCCAAGTACTCGTACATGTAGCCGCCAGTGAGGAGGGAGGAACTGCAGGCCCTGAGTGAACGTCTTAGGTAAACACGTTCTTTTGTCGCGTCCTGACGGTCGCCTTTAAGACAGACGCGAAAAAAGCTTGGGGAGTTTTGTTTGTACGGGACGCCATAAACACTTGGACCCAGCAAAAAGCCTGAATAGGTTTTGTGAGTGGTGGAGGAGTCAGTCTGAATACATACAAGTTGTGCACTGAATGAAAGGAAATCTAATTAGTGGTAAATGAGGATGACTTATAGTTGTACTCTCTCTCTGTCTCTCTCTGTCTCTCTCTGTCTCTCTCTCTCTCTCTCTCTCTCTCTCTCTCTCTCTCTCTCTCTCTCTCTCTCTCTCTCTCTCTCTCTCTCTCTCTCTCTCTCTCTCTCTCTCTCTCTCTCTCTCTCTCTCTCTCTCTCTCTCTCTCTCTCTCTCTCTCGCCATGTATCTCAAGAGAGCTGAGTAAACATTGCCTCATTTCTTTCTTTCTTCTTTCCTCCGCTTCTTTTCTCCTCCCCACACACACTTTTTTGTCTTGAAAAAAAAAAACTGTTGGCTGGATTCCCCCCCCCCCTCTCTCTCTCTCTCTCTCTCTCTCTCTCTCTTCTGGAATTATTTCTTCCCCTGATTTTTCCTCCTCCGTCATCTTATATTTTTTTCATCTCTTCCTCCCCACCTCGACTTACTGTTTTGCTTTTTCCGGTAATTCCCTCTGGTTCTGACTTGGTTTTCGTTTCCTGTAAAATTATATCTGAAACATACAAACAACAGGCAATCGATTCAGGCCTACTCAAAAAGTTCTTTCCGGGAATTCTCACAGAGAAGTTATTGATACCTGTTTTACTGTATAATCCCTTGTCGATACTGTGACTATTCATCCACCTACCCAACCTCCTGTATATATCCATCCATCCATTCGCGCATCTCCTCCTATCCACCTACCTGTCCATCTACTTACATATCTATCCTCGCCTATCAATCACTTATCAACCACCTCACTGACTTTTTTTCCTCCCATCTACTCCCACAGTTTTTGATCCACCTAAATACCATGTATCTACTCACCTAGCCATGTGTTAACCACCTGCATGGCCTCTATCTTTCAAACCAGTTTTATATTACAGTACCAATTGTGGTAGGTGGGGGCGCTCACCATCCATTCACTCGATTTAGTGCTGCTGTCGGGTGTCTGCCCTTTCCTCTCCTCCATCCTTCTTTCCTTCCATCCTCTTCTGTCTTCCTTTACTTCATTCTTTCCTTGTCCTTCTGCCTACGGGTAACTATACACTTCCTCTTCTGTCTTTCTTTCCTTCATTCTTTCCTCTTCCTTCTGCCTGTGGGTGACTCTACACTGAGTGACAAGCCAAAGGGCTTCCTGTACACCAGGAAACCATTTACTACGCTGGGTGCTAACCATATAACCAAATTTTGGCTCCTGGTGGACCGAACCGGTGAAGGTTTATATCCAAGGGATGGTTGGGGTTGATTACTCATGTAATGCCACTCAGGGATGAGTGAGGCTGGTCACTCTCATCTTAAATACCAGGACCAACTGCTTAGCCCCGGGCTCCTACACTCCTCATGGGGATTGGATGATGGATGGATGGATGGACCAATATCTTCCAGCACATTTTCGCACAGTGTACTAGATATACATTACTTTTTCTTTTTTTCCATTTCTAATAAGAAATTCTACCTATTTATTGCCAGACACCTCAATCCCGTTTGGGGTGGCCACAAACAAATCGCCTCCAAGTCGCCCTGTCCCCCTCCAACTCACTGCCCTGCTCCCAACTCACACCCCTCTCTCTCATATACCTCTCCACCCCATCCCTCCATCTCATCCTCGGCCTCCCCCTCCCTCTTTCCCCCTCCACCTCACTCACATACACTCTCTTCGTCAGTCTTTCACCCTCCATCCTCTCCACATGGCCAAACCACCTCAGTGTATTCCTCCTAACGCTTCCTATCACATCCACATCCACACCACAACGCTCCTTTATATCCTCATTCGTCAGCCTGTCTCTCCATGTGACTCCACAGGCTCCTCTTAAATAACTCATTTCCACTGCTCTCACTCTTGACTTGTGTCCTTTCAGCAACGTCCAAGCTTCACTTACCAAGCCTTGCAACTCCCCTTCGTCTTCATTCAACAACACAGTATCATCTGCAAACAACAGTACAGGGAGTTTCCAAACACTATCCTCTCTCACCAGGGCCACTCCAACATCCACTACCCTACCTTGTACCTCTTTTATTACCTCATCCATGTACAGATTGAACAACCATGGAGACATGACACATCCCCGTTTCAACCCAACTTTCAAAGAAAAAAATTCACTTAGTTCACCATCCACACGCGCTGCAGCCTTCGCACCATCGTACATACTCTTCACAGCATTCAACAACTTCCCATCTACTCCATATATTCTTAACACTTTCCACAATCCTAGTCTGTCCACCCTGTCATATGCTTTCTCCAAATCCATGAAAGCCGCATACAACTTCTTTCCCTTCTCTAGAAACTTTTCCACTAAAGATCTAAGAATGAATATCTGATCTACACAACCTCTTCCCTTCCTAAAGCCTCCCTGTTCTTCTCCAACTAATTTCTGTTCTTTCTCTAACTCTGTCAATAAGTATCCTACCATACACTTTTCCTATTATACTAAGAAGACAAATGCCCCTATGATTACCACACACTTCTTTTTCCCCTTTTCCTTTGGACAAGGGAATAATTATACCTGACTTCCAATCCTTCGGGACTCTACCTTCCTCTCAGGCCAATCTGCATATCTTCCACATCCATTCTACTACTATCTCTCTCCCATGCTTCAGCATTTCACCACACACTCCATCAATTCCTGGGGCTATCCCCGATTTAACTTTCTTCATTGCTTCCACAACTTCTATCCTACTGATTTCTTCCTGTCTTCTCACCTCTCTCCTTCTCCCAGCCATTTCCCAGCCACTTATACTCGCATTACTTCCATCCTCTACCTTCAACAATTCCTTAAAGTGTTCTCTCCATCTGCTCACTTTTTCTCCATTCTCCATTAGTAATCTACCATTTTTATCTTTCACTCCCCTGCTAACCTCACTTCCACCCTGTCTTACTCTTTTCACCTCTTTCCAGAACATTTTCTTACAGTCCCTCCATTTTACACTCAAATAACTTCCAAATTCCTCATCCACTCTCTTCTTACTCTCTCTTACTAATCTTTTCACCTCTCTCTTTCTTTCTACATATAACTCTCTCTTCTGCCTCTCAACTTCTTCCACGCCCCTATTTTTCATCCATTCATTGCATGCTTTCTTCTTTTGTGCCACACCCTGTCTCACCTCTTCAGTCCAACACGCTGTTCCTTGCACCCCTCTCCGTCTTCTCTTCCACACACCACATCACATGCTGCGCATATTTAAGAATAAGAAATTACTATTCTTAAATGTTTCTGTTCCCTTCATTTTAAGTTCTGTTATATCTGCATTTTCTGTCATTATCATGAACACTGTTGTCATCAGGAGGTGAGATGTCTCAATCGATTGAGTGCTCCTCTCGTGATCTTTTCCCCACAAATCTAAAGTTGCAGCCTAAACTGTGGCGGTCATTTAAACTGGATGGTGGTATTATGCCTTTACCTAGGCTAGTTTATGCTCGAATTCAATCGGTTCTGTCGATGACATATTCAAAACCAGGAAAAAAAAAAAAAGAACATTGTCATTACAACATCTCGAAACTGACATGCATCATTTTCATTGCAGACATCCATTTACGGCTCATGCTTCGCCAGCATGGAGAAGGGTTACTTCTGGTTATCACGCTCCCTCCGGGGAGAATGCAACGTTCTCCACTGGACTTAATATGAGCAGGCACAGATACAGAAACATGTACTGCCATAAGCATCTCTCTCTCTCTCTCTCTCTCTCTCTCTCTCTCTTTCTCGTTCATAGATAGATAGACAGATAGATCATCATCATCATCAGCCATTGCAAGTCCACTGCTGAACCAAGGCCTCCCCCAACCTTCTCCACGAATTCCTTGACTGAGCCAATTACTGTTACGTTTTGCATGCATACTTCTCTGTTTCATCGCTCCACCTCCTGTCTGGCGTTTCTTTGCTACGCTTACAATCTCCTGGAGTCCAGTCAGTCAGCCTCTTGCTCTATCAGTTATCCTTTATTCTTTCTACATGACCTGCCCAGTGCCCACTTCCATTTCTGTTCTCTTAAAACTTCTATAATGTCATTGACTTCAGTCTGCCTTCTCACCCAAGTTGATCTTTTCCTGTCCCTTAAAGATATTCCTAACATTGATCTTACCCTGTATATATATATATATATATATATATATATATATATATATATATATATAGATAGATAGATAGATAGATATATATAGATAGATAGATAGATAGATAGATAGATAGATAGATAGATAAAGATATATATATAGATATATATATATATATATATATATATATATATATATATATATATATATATCCCAGGATATCCTCACTTATCTCAATTAATTCTTCGCTTTAACGAAGCTTTTCCATGGTCTTTCACCTTATATTGATATTCTGATTATCACCCGTTCTTTTTCTGTTTATTTCATTCAACTTTTTTCCTTCCTCCGGCCTTAGCAACTCTTTTAAGTCTTTTTGCTTTTGTTCTGAAGTGGAAGAAACGATGAGGTGACAAGAGAGAGAGTTTGAGTTAGCAGCAAGAGGAGGTGGAATGAAAGAGGACGCATAAGGGGAAGGTAAGGCGACACTGGAACGACACAAGCACTGTAGTAAGCTGTATAATGGAAAGTTATATGTAGCAGAGAGAGAGAGAGAGAGAGAGAGAGAGAGAGAGAGAGAGAGAAGTCGTTTTTGATAAGTAAAGAACTCACCATCCACTCACTCGATGTAATGCTGCTCTCGGGTGTCTGCCCTTTCCTCTCCTCCATCCTTCTTTCCTTCCATCCTCTTGTCTTTCTTTCCTTCATTCTTTCCTCGTCCTTCTGCCTACGGGTGACTTTACACTCCCTCTTCTGACTTTCTTTCCTTCATTCTTTCCTCTTCCTTCTGCCTGTGGGTGACTGTACTGTACACTGACTGACAAGCCAAATGGCTTCCTGTACACCAGGAAACCATTTACCACGCTGGGTAGTAACTATATAACCAAATTTTGGTGCCTTGTGGTTTAGTGGGTAATTACGGAGCTCCAATCGGATTGAGCTGGTGAAGGTTTATAACCAAGGTGGGGTTGGGGTTTATTGCTCACGTAATGCCACTCAGGGATGAGTGAGGCTGGTAACTCTCATCTTAAATGTCAGGACCAACTTGCCTAGCCCCGGGCTCCTACGCTTCTCATGGGGCAATGTAGGATTGAATGATGAATGAATGAATGAAACAGAAATCATACCAAATAACGATTCCTGGACTCAGTATCGTGCGTGTGTGTGTGTGTGTGTGTATGTGTGTGTGTTTGTGTGTGTGTGTGTGTGTGTGTGTGTGTGTGTGTGTGTGTGTGTGTGTGTGCGTACAACATTCACTACCACGTACCTCTTTGACTCCTCTTTTAATGCCTACATTCTCTATGCCCAAGCACGTCTCTTGATTTTCTCGTACGTCATACAGTCTCAGCAGAGGACAGCACACTGCTTTGACTGTGAGAAGGATATGCGTTGCACCCCTTGATTCCGGATGACTGGGAAGTATTATGAAAGTCAGTAGAAATAAAACTGCTCACTCATAAATGAATCGAGGCAGCATCATAGAGGTGGTAGAAAAGGTGTGTGGGAAGGAGTAATGGCTGATGAACAGTGATATAAGGGGAGTATAAATGATAGTATAAAAAAGCATTAAGAGAAGCCTCAGTTTTGGTCATGCATCGGTATATCTAATGTCCCTTTTTGACAGAATTCATATTCTTTGTGATAACCAATACTTATCTATCACCATCTCTCTCTAAATTCCTCCATTCACACTTCTTAACCCGTCACGTCCCGAGGTTTTCCGCACCTCCGACATCCCCCAGTCCCGAGGTATTTTTGATTTTTTTTTTTTTGGCTAAAACCTTCGCTTTTGGTGAGAAACATCGAAAATTCATAGAGAAATCGCTCACCTGAGGTTTAAAGTGCCCAATCCAGGTAGGAGTTCCTCCTTACCTGAGTGGGTTTTCTAACATGCTGGCACCAAAGAAAACGAGTTCTATGGGAGGGTAACTATTTTATCCACTCATAAACGGTATTTATTTATTTACTTGGTACGAATGTATATGTAGTATGACAGTATATTGGTTTTCAAGCAGTAATAAAGGCATTATAAGCCTTGTTTCACTCACTAACTAATCACCATACCTGACCTATTTTTGCCACACTACCTGATCATTATTTCTGGCTGTTTCTTCTTCTAATGCTATGTAAACATTGTCCTCCACATTGTCATCGATTGGGGAATCACTCTGGCCCTGAATAACTTTACTAGCCAGGTCACTGGTAACAGGTCCTTTGCCAAGACAATGGCGTGAGGGGGGGAGGGGGGAGGTTATGCAGTGTAAGGCATTGTCCCTGCTTGGTATCTTGTACAGGAATAGAGGAAGGTGTCCCGTGTATACATACGAAAAATCACGTGCGAAAATTGAAAATTGTGCAAATTAGGTACCTTGCAATTGCACGACGTACTGGTACGTCGCCGGGACTGGCAAATGCAAATCGTGGTGACGTACCCATACGTTGTCGGGACGGGGCGGGTTAATGCTGTCCGAGGCTCGTTCTGTCTATATGCTAGCGCGCGCGAACACACACACACACACACACATCTGGCATGCCAATACAGTTATTTAGGCTGAGAAGAAATGCTGGTAGGAAACTTGCACAGAAGAACCTCTCGTGGGGTAAGTTGTAAGGTAAGTAATGTTATACGAGTATGCAACCCCTGACGCCCTAAGCAGTGATACACTTTTGTTTTGTTTTTTCCTCGGGTGGTGTATCACTGCCGAAAATATACCAGGTGAAAAGGGTTTAATACTATTAGCTGTTTTAACCCACGGGATCAATAGTGCCAGAGACTGTCCTAAGCCAGCGAACCATTATAGCTGGAGACCGTAGCAATCTACTGATGAGACAGTGCCAGTGGCTGTCCCAAATCAGTGAACCTACAGATTATTTTTTTCCGTCTAGGGAGACCCTTCAAAAGAAAGATGAGGTAGTCCGTTCATTTCAAAATCAGTTCGAAGCCAAAACAACAGTAACAACAAAAATCAGGGATGTGCCTACAGTATATATATATATATATATATATATATATATATATATATATATATATATATATATATATATATATATAATATGTATGTATTGTTACGGAACAGAGAAAGATAATGTACACTTTAAGTGAGAATACGAAGAGTCACTACTGTCCCGTAAAGTTCCAGGTTCAAAACAAAAGAGTTAGGTAAAATTACAAGTTAAAGTTTAATGCTTAAATTAACAACAAAACATTCAGGACTCATAAGGATAATGTAATGGCAAAAACAGGTTAAATATATGGTTAACTGCAATAGCCTCTATTAACACGAAATTAGCAAGAGTAAATTTATCTAAGTCAGCCCTGATGAAATGAGATACCAGATAATACTCAGTGAATGCCAGATAAATTATTACAGATACAAACTATTATCAAAAATGACTGACAAAGAACCCCACACAAATTACAAACTTCACTAGGCCTACAAATTAAACTTATGATATACAGTACACGAACAAAATGCAACAATTATACTCAAATTACACACAGCTGCTAGATGTTTGGAGATTTCTTGAGCACTCACAATAATAATATCTGTACAGGGGAGGACAGAGATGTGAACAAAATGAGGAGCAGATCTAAGTGGCAATGATGCAGAGACTGAGCTCATTATATAGGGGCCAGCAGAGCCTGATACAACTTGTAAGAGGGACGTGCAAATGAAGCGATGGGGACAGAGAGCTGAAAATCCCGCAAAGTATAACAGAGAGAACGACTTACTCTACTATAACGGTAGAAGGGGGGGACTGAGGCAGAACACGCTCGTGATCAAACATGCAGCAACTGTGCGTTAAAATTACACAAAGGATGATGAAATCATAAGCTATGTAACACCTCCCCACAAAGAAAAAAGAAATTTACAAAGGAAATTTCTTATTACTCTAAAACAATCTGTCTAAAGTCTGGATAAGCAATCTGCAATAACATTTTCTTTCCCCTTGACATGTTGTATGTCTAATGAATACTCCTGAAGAAGTAGACTCCATCTTGTCAATCTCTGATTTTTATCTTTAAACTTACTAAGGAATTTCAGTGGGTTATGATCGGTATAAATGACTATGGGGTCAAAACCAGAACACAAATAAAATGAAAAATGCTGTAAACCCAAAATCAAGGCCAAAAGCTCTTTCTCAATAGTTGAGTAGTTCTTTTGAGGTGGAGTGAACTTCTTACTGTAATAAGATACAGGATGTTCAATACCCTGATCATCCTCTTGCAGCAAAACAGCCACAGCTCCTGTATCACTTGCATCAACAGCCATCTTAAAAGGCTTAGCAAAATTTGGAGTAGCGAGCACTGGCTGACTTAATAGAATAGCTTTAAGTTTGTTGAAAGAGGATTCACAGTTATCGGTCCAGACAAATTCAACTCCCTTTTTCAGTAGGTCTGTAAGTGGTGATACAAGAATAGAAAAGTTAAGAACAAATCTCCTGTAATAACCTATCATTCCCAAAAATCTTTGTAGCTCTTTCCTACTTTTAGGTCCGGGAAGATCACTTATAACCTGAACCTTAGCTCCTGGTGGTGCAACATGTCCATCACCAATTACATACCCAAGGTACTGAACTTTAGCTTGACCAAACTCACACTTTGATAAATTAGCTACAAGATTAGCATGAACTAAACGGTCAAGAAATTTACTGACATGGCATAGGTGATCTTTCCAGTTGTCACTGAAGATTAATACATCATCAATATAAACAACACACCCTGCCAAACCCTCTGTTACAACATTCATGAGCTTCTGAAATGTGGCTGGTGCATTCTTCATACCATACGGCATTACTGAACATGCAAAAGCCTTTCCTAGTGTTACAAAATATGAGATCTCCCTAGCACGTTCAGTCATAGGTACTTGCCAGTATCCCTTTAACAAATCAAACTTACTTATGTACCTAGCCTTTCCGATCTTGTCTATGCAATCTTCCACACGAGGGAGAGGGTAAGTGTCTGTTTTAGTTATCTGATTAACACGTCTGTAGTCAATGCAAAGCCTCTGTGACCCACCTGGCTTAGGGACTAGAGTGACAGGAGAACTCCACTCGCTCTGACAGGCCCAATCATCTTGTGGTCCAACAGGTAGCCAAGCTCCTTCTGGATGAGAGGAACTTTCACTGGGTTCACACGGTAAGGAGGCAATTTAATTGGCTTTGCGTCTCCAACATCAACATCATGCATCAACACAGTGGTTCTTCCTGGAGTGGCACGGAACACTTGCGGGTACTCCTGCAGTAATGCCGAAAACTCCTGCCTTTCCTTGGGTGGTAGATGAGAAAACTTAGTCTGGAGATCATTCATGATATCAGGATTCTTCCCCAAACTATCACTCAGGCTCATACTGCATGGGAGAGCTTCACTTGCAGACTCGAGTGGAACAGCTACAGTGCAGACTGGATTATTTTCGTCCCGCCTGTGATATAACTTTAGCATGTTGATGTGACATAGTTGCTTGCTCTTTCTACGATCTGGTGTGCAAGTAGGATGACATAGTTGACATCACTGAGTTTCTTCTCCACGAAATAAGGGCCACTAAACTTGGCTTGAAGAGGTTGCCCATTCACTGGTAGCAGAATCAAAACCTGATCTCCTGGCTGAAAGTGGCGTAACCTGGACTTCTTGTCATACCAAGTCTTCATCTTCTCCTGAGCAGCTCCTAAATTCTCTCTCGCCAGCTGTAAAGCAGTGGACAGCCGTTCTTTGAACTTCATCACATACTCCAGCAGGTTGACGTCATCTTCCTTCGACAGCCAGCATTCCTTGAGTAACTTAAGGGGTCCTCTTACTTCATGGCCAAACAGTAGTTCAAAAGGTGAGAAGCCCAGTGATTCATTTGGAGATTCTCTTGCGGCAAACACAACGAATGGAAGACCTTTATCCCAGTCTTTCTGATGTTCCAAACAGTATTTCTTGAGCATCGATTTGAGTGTTTGATGATATCTCTCCAACGCTCCTTGGGTCTGGGGATGGTAAGCTGAAGACGTGATCTGGGTGATGCCCAACTCTTTCAGAGACTGCTTGAAAACGTTTGACATGAAATTACTTCCCCGGTCGGACTGTACCTCCTTGGGCAGACCAAACTTTGTGAAGAACCCTAGCATTTCCTTAACCACGTTCTTTGCTGAGATGTTTCTAAGTGGAATGGCTTCAGGATAACGAGTAGGCATATGAATCATGGTCAACACATAAGAAAATCCTGAAGAAGTCTTAGGAAGAGGGCCCACAATATCCACCAACACACGGGTGAAAGGCGCCTCAAAAGGAGGAATGGGAACTAGAGGTGCAACCTTTTCGGTCTGATTACACTTTCCCACAACTTGACAGGTGTGACAAGACTTACAATACCAGGAAACATCCCTGAAGATACCTGGCCAGTAGAAGTGTTTCAAAATGCGTGCCACAGTCTTCCTTACTCCAAGGTGTCCTGCCAAACTGGAATCATGAGCCACTCGAATGATATCCTGCCTACAAACACGAGGGATGACAACTTGATTTACAACCTCCCATTCACAGTCAGCTGATGCTGTTGGGGGTCTCCACTTCCTCATAAGTACTCCTGACTTTACATAATAACAAGTAGAAGCACCGGCTGACTCTTCTTCACTGTAAGCAGAGTTAGCTAGACCTTTCAACTCAGGGTCAGCAACCTGCAACTCAACCAACTCTTGACGAGACAAATTATCAACACTACGGGGTACTGCCTCATCTGGTGAGTGGTCCAAATTAGCAAGAAAAGTGTCAGCTAGGATAACATCACCATCATCATTATCCTCTAAATCACCAGTAACTTTAGACTTAGCCCTAGTGACAGCACATGCAGGGAACATATCAGGGACATCACAATCCAGGGATACAGCCACTGGCTCACTAGACAACTGAGGAGCTGGACACACTTGACTTCCACCAATATCATTTCCAAGTAAGAAAGTTACACCTGACATTGGGAGTGTCTCAACCAACCCAACCATAACAGAACCATTAACAAAACCAGACTCTAAATTCACTCTGCACAGAGGGACGGAGAAGTAATTATTCCCTACACCTTGTAAGATTACAGTTTCATCAGAGGAATTAACATTAGAGCCCAGAACACTGGTCAGCATAAGGGATTGGCAAGCACCTGTATCACGATATATTTGAACTGATTTCCTGTCATTACTGTCCAGAGGACTGACAAAACCATCAGACAGGAAATTAGCACATGAACTCTTGAGAGTGTCACCCACGTTACTGCTCAAAAGAGGAGCTCCATCATGAGAATTTAAGTTACCCCTCAAAGCAGGTTCAGTTAACTCAGTTAAAGAATTCTGGGAACTCTCAAGAGTGGACACTAGACCAATTGACTGAATATTTAAAGACTCCTTTTTGTTCACATCACGCTGTCTCCTGAAACATCTCTCCGTAGTATGACCAAGCTTACTACAATAAGTACATTTACTTTTCTGAAATCTAGAGGTGAAGCTGGTATTTACTTCCTGAGAAACATCATCCTTATTCTCTTTCCTGTTACCTGTACTCTGAGTAGAGGCAACGTACTTACTCTCAGCTTTCCCTTTTTCTTTAGAATATCTCTTGTGAGTGAGAACATACTCATCAGCTAAAACTGCAGCATCAGACAAATTATCTATTCTTTTCTCATCAAGATATAGGCTTACATCTCTACTAATACACCTTTTGAAATCCTCCAGCAAAATCATCTGCTTAAATTTGTCAAAATCAGAATCCACATTCTTAGAATTTAACCACTGCTCTAACAAATCTTCTTTGATTTTTGCATACTCAACATGGGATTGCTTATCTTGCTTGTAAGTTGTCCTAAATTTTACTCTATAAGCTTCAGGAACAAGCTCATAGGCCTTAAGAATCAAGCTCTTAACTACATCATAATTATCAGACTGATCCTGAGGCAAAGATGCATAAGTTACTTGAGCTTTACCGGTGAGAACAGTTTGAAGGAGTACTGGCCAATACTCCTTAGGCCAATTAAAACCTGTAGCTACCCTCTCAAACAACTGAAAATACTTTGTTAAATCAGATTCATTAAAAGGAGGGACAAGTTTAACATTTTTAGCCACATCAAAATCATCAGAGCTAGATGATCCAGTTCCACCTTGTTTCATGCGATACTCATGGTCTGCCTGAATCCTAGCAAGTTCAACTTGTGCGTGAAACTCAGCCTCCTTAGCTTTTGCCTGAAATTCAGCCTCCTTAGCCTGTGCTTGAAATTCAGCTTCCTTCACACGAGCCTCCTGCAGGGCTAGCTGTAACTTAGCTAATTCAATCTGCGTTTGCTCATTTGGAGGAGTTACATTAAACAAGCTTTTATTAATCATGCCAACAATTTGATCTTTAGAATGATGAGAGTGAACTGCAATTCCCAATTGTTGAGCAACAAGCTTAAGTTCATTCTTTGTTCTGTTTTCTATATCACACACTGTTTGCTCATTTGACAAAAAGTCCTTGGCTTCATCAAGTGTAGTAATAGTAGACATCATGAATAAGTAACAGTCACAAAATATCGAGCAATATCCTTATGATAATATCCTGAATATCCTGATATGAGGTCGCCAAATTTATGTTACGGAACAGAGAAAGATAATGTACACTTTAAGTGAGAATACGAAGAGTCACTACTGTCCCGTAAAGTTCCAGGTTCAAAACAAAAGAGTTAGGTAAAATTACAAGTTAAAGTTTAATGCTTAAATTAACAACAAAACATTCAGGACTCATAAGGATAATGTAATGGCAAAAACAGGTTAAATATATGGTTAACTGCAATAGCCTCTATTAACACGAAATTAGCAAGAGTAAATTTATCTAAGTCAGCCCTGATGAAATGAGATACCAGATAATACTCAGTGAATGCCAGATAAATTATTACAGATACAAACTATTATCAAAAATGACTGACAAAGAACCCCACACAAATTACAAACTTCACTAGGCCTACAAATTAAACTTATGATATACAGTACACGAACAAAATGCAACAATTATACTCAAATTACACACAGCTGCTAGATGTTTGGAGATTTCTTGAGCACTCACAATAATAATATCTGTACAGGGGAGGACAGAGATGTGAACAAAATGAGGAGCAGATCTAAGTGGCAATGATGCAGAGATTGAGCTCATTATATAGGGGCCAGCAGAGCCTGATACAACTTGTAAGAGGGACGCGCAAATGAAGCGATGGGGACAGAGAGCTGAAAATCCCGCAAAGTATAACAGAGAGAACGACTTACTCTACTATAACGGTAGAAGGGGGGGACTGAGGCAGAACACGCTCGTGATCAAACATGCAGCAACTGTGCGTTAAAATTACACAAAGGATGATGAAATCATAGGCTATGTAACAGTATATATATATATATATATATATATATATATATATATATATATATATATATATCAGTAGCGGGGTGTGTGTGTGTGTGTGTGTGTGTGTGTGTGTGTGTGTGTGTGTATCTACACACACACACACACACACACACAGATGCAGCCGCGCATGCCTTTTAATTCCTTCAATTTAGTTGGCCTAACATTTTTTTTTTTTTGTACATATGCTCTCTCCACACGGATCTTGAGGTTTGGAGAGACGCCTTGAAACAGATAGAACTGATATGTCTTTTAGCAGCTCCAATGCTATAGATTCTTTCAAGAAAAGTATAGTGATACATGTAGGCTGTACATGAACCCAAATTTTAGTCAGTCTTTCTCTTGGAAGAATATACCATTACGAAATATGCAACAGATGATAGGAAAAGAAGTAACCCTAGAGCATAGATATTAGAGAATGATATTATTAGGAGAGGGGGGTGAAAAAACACCAGAAAAATACCCAACTTTACTAACAGTTAACTTCACATAAATAAGAGCAGACAGATATATCAGATCCAAATTCCCTAGGTATTTGGTTGAAGATCTATCCTATTCTGGAACATTTCTATCTTTCTTTCTGTTACCCTCCATCATGAGTATTGTGGAGAGAACAGATTTAACAGAACGACGGCGACGACGATGATGATGATGATGAGGAGGAGGATTTACTCTTTTTACTCTAACTTAAGCAAATATATAATTCCCATATTTATATCTTGAATGTCGAGTTGCAATAAGAGACTGAAACTAGAATATAGTACAAGTCACGAAGGCATTTTATGGAAAGGAAGTAGATCCACAGTTTTGTTTATTTATGTCACTGAACCATGAGAAATAAGCTGCAAATGGACGAAAATCTGAGCCAGGCTAACGTGAAGGAACTATAGTTTCCTAATCTTAGTGTTTTGTTTCTTGGTCATGAACCCCGGTCACTACGCGTAAACTAGAAAAAAAACATGTTGATGATGATGACGATGATTACTACATGGAAAAGCAAGGTACCATAAAAAGAATCTCATATTAAATCGATTCACCCAGTATACTCAATCGCAAGAAGTAGGAGGGATGGCCACGACTTTCCATTAAAGGGAATGAACCTCGCTGACAGGCAGCTTTGGGACATTTTGGGCAAACAAATATTGAACGAAATTTTAGTTAATTCTGCTGTCTTTGCGTAATTGCTAGTCAGCGAGAAGGTAATATTTTAAGGACAAACTATCCAAGACACGTCATGAAATAACATTACCTCTGTGGTCCAACAATATTAGTTTAGAATAATACTGGTCTTCACTGTGATCCCACCTTTGGTCTATATATTTTGATAACATGACTAATCGTATATCATGTTGGTTTTATATCTGCTGTACTATGATGAGTACGTCTTACAGTCTAATGTTACTCCAGTTTTCTAGACATTAATGAGATAAAATTGTAACAGATACGGGTGGCCTGTGTGGCATGAATGGGAAAGCATTTTGTAGCAATTCGGGAGGCCAAACATAGTGTAGTACTTGGTTTGATACACTTAGGAATCTCATTTATTACTGGGATATAGTGCAATGATGATTTCAAAGATGACGGAGCTTTGAGTTCGCCCTTACCTTAGTGATCTCTGCTTTAACTCATTCAGTATGGTGACATCTTTATCATCTTTTATTTTGCTACACTAGGTGATTTTAAGCTAATCCAGGAAGGCATCTGCCATGAAAGAATTACTCAGTGCTTAACCTAACCTCTCCAGTCTGAATCATGTTTCTTCGGCCAAGTAAAATAAAGACGGCAAGAAAGAGTCTAGAATCAAGTCACAAGCGTCCCTCCCCCCTTTTTTAAGTGAGTCCCAAAGATTCCCAGGTGTTACTCTACGACTAATAAAGGCATGAACGTGGGGTTTGTTTCGTTAAAAACATTTGGCATTCTGAAATTTAGCGCGTGCCTAATACTTACTGAAGAATCCCCGAGCAAACTGTGTGACCTATGATTGTGTCATTACTTTATTTTTCACTGTCAGTATTGGTACGTTTCTCATCATTTATGGGCAAATAGTGATAGAGTAAATAATGTAGCACATAGCTTTATGTATTTCACCTAAACCCTGATTATATAAATATAATGAACACAACACCATGAGTAAAGTGATAATGTTTAAATCCTGAATCACATGGTATAGTATTATAGACAGCATTAGCAATAAAAATTACGGTACAGAGGAATCAGTTTCAATTTAAAAACAAAACAAAAAGGGAATAATATTAATGGTACAGTACAGTTAAAGAAAAAAAGTATGGCACACCTTGGGTATGATGGATGTGAAATTAACGAGTTTTGCAGACGCAAATGAATCTATTAACATGTTACAAAAAATTCCACCAATAATTGACAATTTGAGCGATTTAAAATCCTAGTAATTACCAAGGACAATGTTTGCACGTACAATCACAGGGTGCCCCATAGACCACAATGCTTGATTCATGATACAGAGTTATAGGTGAGGTAAGACTGTTGATACTTTTTTGGATGGTGTACAGCTGTACAAAAAAGTATCGTTACAATTTTGTGTGAAACAACATGACAAAAGACGATGGCTTTTGAAATACTGGCCGGAGGGTTGAAAACTGTTGGTACCCCTGCATATCCACCACTGTTGGTTATATTTTACTATAAGCCCTACAGTAGAAGGTATCGTTTTAAGATATCAGCGTTAGTATTAGCTGATACATCTCCCACGCAGGAATACCAACCCTTCGGAGATAGCAGCCATTTCGTGTTCGTTTTCGTATCTATCAGACCCCTGAGTAACAATACTATTTTCTACAACTGTATATAATGAAAAACAAATTAAACGTATCATTAGAGAAAAGGCTATCTCACTAGCACCAGTCATCGCCATCACTCATGATAATAATTAATGTGCTTGGTCGTAGTAATAAGTGCACAATAAAAACATAGAGGAAGGATATTTTCACATAACATGAGGTAGACCGTCAGAGTGAACCAGAAACGTGATTGTAAACAGTACAAACAAGGTGGAAATGGCAGGAGCAAGCTGATTGGGTTGACAATCGGGAGCTCGTGCTATGATTCACCATGGCTGCCCAGTTGTCATGCCAGCTGAACTGCCATTGGCTCAGGAGGCAGCAACATTGCCGCTGAGGTAGTGAATGGGAAAGCGTAAATACAGCTGGCAGGAGAAGTGGCCCATCTGGTCCTGCTCCATCACAGCACAATGATCACAGACACAAATTGCTGAGCTTCCCTAGGAATTTCGACCATATTGGGAGGCTCAGAATACCCCAGATCCATCTTCCTTAGAAATAGGGGATGTGTTTGAAGACAATGCTATGCTTAACTCCATCTTGGATGGGGTGGCGTTTGCGGCCCTCTTATACTATAAATGGGCCATTCCTGCTACTTTGCCCACATTCATCCTTCAGACCTCAAGGTCGGCCTTGTTGCTGACAGAGATTCGCAAGTAACAATTTAAAACTGCCCACTGTCAGGAGCTCTTTCATTTGGTCCTGTGCCTCTGCCAGGAGTTAGGTGAGGATAGGTTAGGTTGGAATATGTACTTTGGGTTAAGTTTGATTATGTTAGGCTGATGAACGTAAGGTGTGGTTAGGCTGGGTCATATGCGAGTAAAAAAAAAATATGAAAGATGTCACCTTTGTTCTACTGGCAGAAGCAAAAAACTGTAGCAGATCGAAAGTGAGAGAATAGTATATACTATCTCCAGATGGTGTCACAATGGGGGTAGTCTCGATATGCAGACGTGGTGATGCTACTGGTTATTTTAGTTACAGCATCCACTGTTTTTAAGCAAAGTAATCTTGGTTAGGCTCAGCCTGGCTGAACTTTTTTATGCAAAATTTGGGGGAGTTAGATTAATTTAAATTCAATTAGATTTGGATTGGACCGGATAGGATATGTTATACTGGGCTGGAAATGTTTAGCTTTGATCTGATAGGGTTAAGTTTGGGGCTAAGATACGAATAAATGTGTGTGTTTGGATGAGTAAATTTGGAGTGTGTCGTCCTGTCTTGGCTACCTCCCTTTCTCTGGGGGAAGCAGCCTAGGTATATAGATGGATAGATAGGTTTGGATGAATTAAGGTAAGTTTAAATTGGCTTAGGGATATAAATGTATTTAATGTTAGGTACCAAAAAGATGCATGACAAAAAGTAAAAGTATTTAGTCACTTATGAACTTTTTTTTTTTTTTTTTTTTTTTACGGGGCAATGTTTAGCAAGACAGGCATGCAAAGTTTTTTGAGGAATTGTTTCCACTGAAATATATATATATTTTTTCTATAGATAGATACTTCCTGCAAATTAGATGTTATTGTTTTGCACCCATGATCAATCTTGCTACTGACGAAGAGAGAACCTGTATTTTTTTTTTTTTACACAGGAAAAATCATCAGAGAAATTACCAATATGCCGGGAATCGAACCCGGTTACAAGATTGTGACAACGTGAGTTAACTTTTACCTGGTCGTGGTGTAGTGGTATGCTGCCTGGCTCTCACCTGAGAGTCCCGGGTTCGATTCTGTTGCTACTGACGGCTATTTCCAATAATAAATAAGTATTTTTTTTAGTATGGTGACAATGTTGAAAGCAGTCATGATACTAATACTGGTGGTAGCAATGTTGTCACTGACCATTACGAACGAGCGTGCGAAACGGCCAAATGATGTTTACTCTCAGTTAAGTTTGGAAATTAGTGACCCGGCTTTGACTGGCCCGACCAGGCCCGGTCTGACCCGGCCGGCATGCTAAGCAGAAGCTAATAACTTTACTCCTAAGTGAAGTAGAGTTGAAATTCTTTCAACATGTAATACGATCATTCAATGGATTTTGTTATCAACTAAAAACTCACCCATAAATGCGTAGGAACCCCTTGGAATCTCCTGTTTTCCAAGGGAGTGACTACATCAATTACGTAATCAAATTTTAAAAGATTTTCCATCGTAACACTGTGTTGTTTGGCATCATCAGCTCTAGCAATTAAAAATCGCAGATTCCGCCTATAATATTATATCAGAAGGAATTGTGATAATATGACGCTTGCCCGCTCGTTATGCTTTCATAAAGCTCACTTTACTAGTATTATTTGATATAAGTAACATAGGCCCATGTGGGAAATACGCTCATGGGAATAATTGGTCTATTTTGACAATACAGTAACTCCATGGGGAAAATAGATCCATATGAAAAGTATCTCCGTCAGGAAAAATGTTTCCATAAGGAAAAGAGGTTCACTGGATACAGCAGGTCTCAGAGGAACAATGGAATTTGCCACTGTGATAGCAGATCCCTCAGGCAAGATAAGTGGCTGGGAGCACAGACACTGTGTACATGTAGCCAGTGACGGGTTAATGTGCTAGTTATGTATAAAGCCTACATGAACTGTGTAAACTTTCTTTTCCATTCAGTGTTTCCTAATCGTTATCTTTGGTTAGTGATGTTACCAGTCATGAGAAGGCTAAAGAACCGTTCCTTTTAAAGGATTTTTATTGGATTTTGTCGTTTTTGTCCATCTTAAAATGATTTTTCTAATGTTACCTTTCAATACCACCACTTTATTTACACCTTCCTCACTCCTTCTCTTCCCATTATGGAGCAAAAATTAAAAGGGGTTTGAAAGGATGTAATTTATCCGGCAAGAACTGCGAGCATTAGGGATCAAAATAAAGCACATGGAAGAGGGTCGAAAAGACAGGGATAGCGCATAATCGGGAAGGAAAGGACATTGGGAAGAAGACTAGAGAGATAAAGAATGAAATGAACTCATGAATCGCTTGCTGATATCGAAATGCGAACAAAAATGGCCATATAGCTATTTCCATCATATTCCTACTATATACCGGATCCAAAATAACGTGCAGCTATTGGCGATTTACTTTTTCTGAATATGGTTGTCGGACGTTAGCCAAAATTAAATCCCAAGTGCGACAGTGCAAGAGACTGATTCAAAGGAGTCCATGAGAAACTGTGTATCATGAAGCCGTTCATGTTGCTCTTCCATATAAACGAGTAAGTTGTACTGTACTGTAGGTTACAACTCTTACCTGTATACTTTAGTGCTTCTGACTCCCATCTCAAATGTTCTCGTTCCTCCGTCCCCACATCTCCACCTGCACTAGTGTGTTGAGTCTCTCTCCCCGCTCTGCTGCCTCCTTCCATCTACATTACCTCTGCTCCATTACCTCGCTCAACCTCGCCACCTTTAGAAAAGATCTCGAGTAGTAAGTGAAAGGGTGTGATATTATCTTTGTTATGCGGTCAGAAAAGAGAGAAAAAATTAAAATGGAGGTAATATGCATGTGGTGAGAAGACGGTAAAGGTAAAAAGTTGTGTGATAATTCGGATGAGGTACGCTTAGGTGACAATATGCAAAGAAACGTGAAAGACGGAGGAAAACAACAACGGAAATTTTTTATATGTTGCAATTTTGCGTTGATATGTACAATGAATAGTAAGAATCCTTTGCTATGGTGGTGATGGTGGCAGAGGTAATAATTGCATTGTTTTGTGGTGATGGCAGAGGCAACAATTGTAATGATTTTGGTGATGGAATGGGTATTATTGAAATGTATCCAGTTTCATTTCCTCAGACTCACTGTTTGCCTCATACTGCCATCATTCTAGATAAGAATTCAAACGAGAAACTCACAGATTGAGGGGAAAATAAACGCAACCACAAAAACATGACGACAGTGAGGCTTGAGAGATTTGTAGATGTATTCTTGTTGAGATGCTTGGGAATATCAAGGAGGAAATTAATGAATAAAGTGATACGGAGGTTAAAAAGGGATCCACAGATGTGTTGTTAAAGGAAGGCAAGCTTTTGATAAATGCAGTACAGTCACAAACAGTAACTAGGTAATTAAGTGCACGTTGCTTTTGTCTATGTTGTTGCTGTTGTTGCTGTTGCTGAGAAACCCGAGTCTTTGTGGGCGAGCACACTCATCAACCACAAGCAAGCAACAGCCGCTGCAGGTCTGCCCCGTGCAGTGAACATGTTCCCTTGCTGCAAGCGGGGAAAAGTGTGGACGTTTGGTTTCTGGATGGACGCCGCACTTGCGTCTCTCCACTCAGTTAACAGGGCGCCATGGTAGGCTCCACATCAACCCGTGTTGATCATATGTCTACCACCCAGCATTGTAGACGGTCTCCTGAGTTATAAAAAACCATTAGTCTTGTCACTCAGTATAGTGCCACCTGAAGCGGAAAGAATTTATAAAAGTGGAGCAGAAATGTCAGAAGAAATGGGAAGAAAAAAGGGCAGACCCAGAAGAAGAATGATACAGGCGAAAGAAGCAAGATGAAGACATCAGGTTAGTGGATGACTTTCGCGCCACCTACCAACAGTTTTACACAAAATGAGATGAAATGAAACGAGATATAATGTACTGGATAATAGGAAGAGGAGCAGTGAGGGATATAAGGATAGAACAGGGAGGCGGAAAGGTAACACTAAAAGCTAAAAAAATAGGACGATAGGACAAAACACAAATGAATAGGCAGATAGAAAACTGATAGACAGATAGACTAAGGGATAATTAGACATACATACATACATACATACATACATACATATAAATAAAAAAAAATATATATATATATATATATATATATATATGTGTGTGTGTGTGTGTGTGTGTGTGTGTGTATAAGGGAGGGAGGGAGGGAGGGAGACAGAGATTAGTTAGAAGAATTGTGTATTGCCGGTCCCTTGGTGGTTCTTGGCTTAAAAAGAAACAAAACGGGTCTAAGGCGACCCTGAAAATGTCATTTTATAAATTTGAGCTTTTATGCATAAGAACTTTAAAGCTATTTTATCAACACTATGTTTGTGAATATGGCTTAAATCCGCGGAAAACATCACCACGCATCCAGGTGGATATAAGGAAGACTGCTGGATCCAGCCTGGCGGTTCCGGAGTCCAATCTCGTCAAGTTATCTCCTGGTTAAAATGATTGACTAGGAGACTAATGTGATTGTGGGTTGGCCCCTACTGCTGGCCGGGTTCGGTAAATATCTGTGTATGAGTAGGGGTAATACCGAATGAGTAATAACGAAAGTAATCTGGACGATTTAGAGCATCAGACACGGTATTACTGCACCGCAATATTCTATCATCCCAAATGTTTCTCCTGCTCATTGTCCCTCATACTTGCCCCCTTACCCCTACTTCTGCTACCCCTTCCTCCTCTCCTCTCACCTTACCTTCCATCCTTTCCCCAATCCCTCTTTCCTCATTCTCCTTTCTCTCACGACTGATTCCATCCGTCCTTACCTCCCCCTTGCCATGCCCTTCTCCCCTTCCCATTCCCTTTCCTTCAGCTTCCTTCCTTCCTCCTGCCCTTCTTCTTTCCGTGCTTCCCAGTCACACACTAGCTAAAATATTACACTTATACCTCAGGCATTCTTTTCTATTCAAAACGTGGCACAATCTTCAGTGTTTTTGCTGCATACACAGGGGCGGCCAAATATAGCGCCTGCTCCTAACTTTGTCATTCCCTCCCTCCCTCACTCACTCACTCATTCATTGAATTTTTGTACTTTCCTGAAGAATTTGGCCCACGCCTTATGGGAGGAGTGCTATGAAAACGAAATTTTATACAATGGTAAACCTCTTCCAGGGCCGAGTTTCAGGCAGGGTGGGATCTCTGAGAGCCGCCCCCCATAGGGGCAGTGGCTGCTGGGTGTCCCACTCAAAAATCTTGTGCACTGCCATTTTTTTAAAGACCTAATTATACTAGTTTTTGCACATTAGTAAAAATGGGAGAAATGGAGTTCCCTCGAGCTAAGCCCTGTATTGGACTATATAGCCTGCTAGGGTTACAGGAGCGAGCTACCACTCCCGGCACGGCAGTCCGGGCGAGGGTCGAACTCGCAATCCCCCGATTACGAGTCCAGCGCGCTACCACTGTGCTACCGCGCCCCCCCTGCACATTGGTATGGCATCATTTATACCAAGTTCTAAGCACTGCGGAACCTTGAGGCCTGCCAGCTCAAGTGGTTGTGGCTTACAGTAGTCTTGGACAACGTCTTTATTCACGGACAATATTTTCAACCGAAAGATACGAAATTTTTCATATAAATACAGTAGATGTTCACCTTAGCTTAGTTTTGGGAAAGGTCGAAACCAGTGTGGCCACCTCTTATGGGGGATGGGGCGGCCCCCAGTGCTCCCAGTGAAACCATGATTCACTGTCATAGTTTTAACCAGAAGCAAAAATTTACATATTGGTAGGCATTTCCTACGGCTACGTTTTAGGCAGGATGGGGCTCATAATGACCATCCTTCACGGCCTGGAGGAGGACGGCCCTAGGGGGCACAGTGACTGTTTTTATATATATGAATGTGAAATTTTACATATTAGAAAATTTTTACTGGAGCCAAAAGCCATCCCTCGGTGAGGAGGCGGCCCACTAGGATCCTTGTCAAAGCTTTTATGTATAGTCATGGTTTTCAACCTGGGAACATAGTATTTTGCTTGCTGGTAGACGTACCCCTCGCCCACGTTTTAGGCAGGCTGGGACTCACAGTGGCAACCCCCAACTGGGAAGAACTACCCCTAAAGAGGACAACACCAGTTTTTACGTAGGCACATAGCATTTTACACGACGGTAGACCTTCGCACAAACAAGAGTGCGCCACTCCGCTATCCCCATTTATAATTATTTCTCCACGTCCAGTATTACAAGGGTGAGTGGGGATAAGAGAGTTGATCGCGAGCATGTTCCTTTTATTGTCTGTTCCCTGACCTGATTTTCAGATGGATTTTATCCTACTCTGTGAAAGGTAGAGAGATTGGTTTGGGTGTGACTGAGTGAGGTACGAGAAGAATGGTTGAGGTGGGGCAGGATGAGAATACTAAGGCATGGAAGAGTGTAAAGAAGAACGCTAGCGAAGAACTGAATGACTGGAATACAGAAAAAGCTTTGTTTAACACAAGGTAAGAAAAGTACCAAAATCGCATTTCAGTTAAACATATTGACTTGATATCAGCTGCTTTCTTTATAATGGTGTTTCAGACCTCGTCTGTTGTGCACCACTGTAGGTCTTGGAGCTCGTCTGTCACATAACGATGAACAGACATGAGAACCAAGAGTCATGAAGATACCTTTGTTGACAATTGGGTCCTGTTACAAAAATGTGTGTGTGTGTGTGTGTGTGTGTGTGTGTGTGTGTGTGTGTGTGTGTGTGTGTGTGTGTGTGTGTGTTCATAATATGTTTACATAGTCCTACTTCTAGAATATTCCCAGTTTCTTCCTCCTACTTAAATCCAGAAAGTTCATAGTTTCCTTATCTCTTCCACTATTTTTTCACCTCATTCATCCCAATATGCTGTTCCGTTTTAACGACCTGACATCTTTTCATAATTACACACGCTTTTAAGACTCTTAATCAAACACTTATATGTCCTCCATAAATTATCTAGAATGCCTCCATTCCCACCTCCTTGACCAAACTTCTGCTTTAAATGTATGTTTTTATTTTCTTTTAATATGTTAGCCTCTGGGTATTAACTTAATGCACTAGCTAAAGCACAGCAGTTTTCCATCCTACCACATACCCTCACTTGTCCCCATTTCGGCACTCATACCCACCCTTCAAATTCAATACATGCTAGGGATGTTTCATACAGGAATGTTTCATACTACCAGAGATGATTTTACGGTATGCCATTGGGCTTTGCGTAAGATACGTTGTCTTTTTAAATGAATATAAATAATCAAACTGTTTTCTCTCCCAGCCTGGAATAGAATGTACATGTTTCTTAGTCTGATAACCAAACCTGCATTCTTTCCGTTTCCCTCCCTGACCACTGCCTTGCTTTGCTGTTTTCTTCCAGTTTTACTACTAATTCACTCTGAGGACTCCATCACCGTTTTTCTTTCGTGCTACCCGTCATTCCACCATGATTACCACAAGTAGGCTACATTATTAGACAATCTCCACCCCGGCCTGTCTCTAGACTCCTGTCAGTGAAACATCAAAGCAAAATTCTTTCCAGAGTCGTATAATCAAATGGAATTTTCACTAAAATTCACTGTAATTGTTCGATATCATGTTTACTGATGGACTTGTTTGTACCTAAACTAATAGCTACTTATGCACAGCCTTCAATCCTGTAACACTTCGTTCTGGCATTATCTCCTATGATTTCTTCATCTTCGCCTTGGACAATGCCTTCATATCGTACGTCCCCTCCTTTAACAACTTCACTTTTTTTTTTTTTCCACTTTACTAGCATTCCAATCTGTCTTATGTTACTGGGCCGTGACCAACTACGGGGCCGAGAACTAAGGCGTCAGGAAGTGTCTGGTAAATCCTTTTTGAGACTGATGGGATTCCCAATCCACACAGCAGTAACGTGAACTAGCGTGGAATGAAACTACAGCACAATTGGTGTCTGACTTCTCTTTTCAACTGATGCGAAAGATATCTTCGCATTTTCAGTTCATAAAACTCGTTTCATCCGTCTTTTGACCTCCTCATAGTATCACAGCTTTTCACCAGTATAGGCCTACAGCTCATTCTTCAGTCCTGAACATCCTCGATACCTATTTCTTTGTTCCTCCCGAAAATTCGTTGGAAAGATACATTACAGTATATGCTTTACAAATCATCTTAAAGATTAAGCGTACTGAAACCACGATAGACTCTCTCTCTCTCTCTTTCTCTCTCTCTCGCTCGCTCGCTCGCTGAGTGGTCACAGTCCCTTTTAAATTGCCTGCTTGCTCACCTCACCTTTCACGGCAGACAAACACCGTCATTCTAGCTACATATAACTCCCATTTTGTTCAACTTAGCAATGTATGAGGTAAGCAGTATTTTTAATCCTTTAAGTATATGACTGGTTAAAAGCGACAGATTACTTACTCCGTCTCTCTCTTTTCATATGACCGAATTCAGATAAATGCATTTAGTCCAGGCATCAGCAATAAACGTACCAGGATATTGGTTATGTTTTTTCGTCTTACTCTGGAAGAGAAAACTTTTTGCCTTCTTTCCTTCATTGTTTGTATTTGTTGGGTTTCTTTCTTTTATCTTTTTTTCCTACATTAAAATGCATAGTCTTTTTACAATTCGTGGGGTATGCAGCCGAGACAAATGTCCGGCTCAGGGAAGATGGATGTCTCTGCCTTGCATCGTCTTGGGTCACCCGTGGGCAAAATATAGCACCTGTTAGCCCTCCAAAAAGGTAGTAGGCGGGTGGCTACCATCGTCCCGGGAGGTACTGTACTACCATGGGAGTGACGTGGGACCAAGGCCCGGTAGCTGGCCTTGAACAGCACCCCAGTCAGGGAACTCGACCACTTTTACCAAGTAAGGTAGACAAAGTCCGGGCTGAGACTACTACACGTACATATCTCCCATGCACAGCTCATCCTCTAGGAGGCTAAGCCTCCTCCAGTTTCCGTACACCTTGCCACGTGAAAGAACCCTGTTCTGACCCAGGTGAGGCGTTGTCTGCCACAGGAAGGCGGTTGTGTGTTTGTGGTCGATGAGTCTGATCGTCCATAGAACCCAGGATAGAGCAACAACAACAGCTGTCAATCGTGAATATGACGTGCCAAATACATAGGAATTTTTCTTCACCGCCCATTTCCAAGGATATTTTTATGGCAAAATATTTAAACGGTGTGTGTGTGTGTATGTGTGTGTGTGTGTGTGTGTGTGTGTGTGTGTGTGTGTGTGTGTGTGTGTGTGTGTGTGTGTGTGTGTGTGTGTGTGTGTGTGTGTGTGTGTGTGTGTGTGTGTGTGTGTGTGTGTGTGTGTGTGTGTGTGTGTGTGTGTGTGTGTGTGTGTGTGTGTGTGTGTGTGTGTGTGTGTATCTCAGTTTGGAGTTTAATTCAGCGCACTTATGAGTTCAATTACCACAAACGAATATATGCCTGACCATTTACTAAGTACGTTGCGACCCCTGTTTTTGCCTAAGAACTTCATGCCTCCACAAAGTAGTGCTTATCAAAACTCAGACACGACCCTTCCACAAACACCGCCAAACGCTGACATGACCATTTTCAACATTCCTTATCTATCATTTCTTATATTGTCAATCAAACTTTATCACCTCAGGTAATAACACATTACATTACTACCACACAAGCATCCTTACCAGTACGCAATATGTAATTACTGTCTTGATCATCCTAGCTATATTCTTACAATCAGTTCTGGGAAGCAGGATGTTATCATTTTTGGCAACTCGTCCGATATCGTTGCGCGAGAATCAACCTCTCTGTGTGTGTTTGTGTCTGTGTGCCTGTGCCCTAACTGCTTTGTTATTTGATGGATTACATTGAAATGTTCTAGGTGAGATCGCCTGGTCACTCCGGAGGTCTCCCACAATAAACACTAGTAACCCCATCACTTTAGAGGGACTCAGTCCCCTCAACAGTTGAAAATTTCTCAGAAATAGTCAAAGGCGGGCAGATATGGCTTTGATATCTTAGTACATGTAGTTCAATGGACTGTCATCCGAAATGCAATATTTGGAGAATGTAACCCTCATTTATTCTTGGGCTCTTCCTCCTTCCCAGAAATAAAAACGATCAGAAATTGATTTCAACGAAACTTCTCAGGTCAGTTCGTCTGGTTGTTTGTGTCTTCCCTTGTATAAAATTTTCTACACTTATTTTTAGGGGGGTCAGTCCTCCTCCAAAAGCTATAAAGTATTTAAAATAGGGGAAACAGAGCAGATATCGCTTTGACGTCTTAGCTCATGTTGTTGAAAAGGCTCCCATTAGTTAACTACTACTACTACTACTACTACTACTACTACTACTACTACTACTACTACTACTATTACTACTACTGTTACTACTACTACTACATGTATGGTATTACTTTTCTTTGTACTGCTATTATATGGTCACTGCCACTATATTATTTTGTAATTCTTTCATTTGCCGGACTGTATATGCAGTTTTCATGTTTCCTCTGAAAGTGCAGGAAGTAACTGAGCATCTACTTCACTCTAAACGCCATAGATAGGGTCCAGAGAAAGGAAAAAAGGAATCATTAAATATAGTCCGTGTACCACCTGAGTAAATAGCGACAAGGAGTCTGACTTTCTTCCACTCACCCCTCAAGGCTTAGTATAACTAATGACAGGTAAAGAGGTTGACAGAATAATGTATATCTGGCTAAGACATGATAGTAATATTTGTTAGAAAAAAATATGTGCACTTTTCAAACTTTTAAACCTATATCGATGGATAAATTCGGTAATATTGACACAGGTTAGAATTATCTTCTGGCTTACGGCAGCTGATTATGTCCATTTATGGTAATCTCAGTTCTTCATATTATCTTTATACTAAAACAGATGCAATGCTTCCCCATAAGAGTCGTAAGGCGTGTGTGGTCTGGGTACCTATTAGCTCTACCCATATTTCAAATTTTCTACTCCACCTTAAATTCTCGCCCAGACAAATATATTGTGCCACAACCATCATAACTATACTTCCACAACAATGAAACAAGAAACTGTTCAAAAACAATATCGCTCCTTAGGTCAGCATAATATGAAAACTCAGTTACGCTGGGGGAAAGTTGCTGAGAAGCTGGAAGGGAAGGTAGGCAGAGGACAATGTGCGGGAAGAAGTGGAAGAGAATATTGAACTAATTTTGCAAAAATAGTTTACATGGAGGGAAACGTAAGTGTAGATCACTTCACTGTGCTTTAATAAGCATTTTTTTTTTTTTGTCGAGAACCGTGCAAGGATGGATATTATATGCATCATTCTCTAGGAAAGTATGTGTGGGATGGAACATTCCAAGGATTCTTTCTTTCAGTTTTTGTCCAATTCTTCTCC